>NC_135233.1:513393620-513711120 GCF_051348905.1 Ranitomeya variabilis | reverse complement strand
TTACATGTGGGCAGTGTTAGCTGCACCCTGCGGCTAACGCTGCCCACTATTAAAGAGAAATGGTATTCACGCCTCTCCACGCCCATAGGGGTGTGGGGAAGCATGGATATTCATTTGACTTTAGCAGCGGGGACAGGATCCTGTCTCCAACTGCTGCTACTGGCACAGAGTGGGCCCCCTTGACTCAGGGGCCCTATAGCCACTGGCAAGGGACCCCTGGAGCAGTGGGGGCCCTAGGCAGTTGCTGGCCAGTATGCCAGAAGGTTTCAGTGCCTGGGATCGCCGGAGAATCCTCCAGTTCTCCGGTGGGCCAGTCCGAGCCTGGATGCAGCCACGTCAAGCAATGCATCCTCAGCCACAACTGTGCCTGTGCCAGCAGCGTCCGTGGGTCTGCAGCTGGCAGAGGTGGCAAGGGTTGCCTAGCCTGGGCCTCTTTGACACTGCAAAGGATGAGCCAACTCACGTAATCTGACAACTTTGCAAGAAAAAACTGAGTTGAGGTAAAAAGTGCAATAATTTGGCTACTACATGTATGAACCTTCACATGCGCAATCACCATGTATTACTGTGGGAATCCCACTGTGAAAAAATGCAGACCAGCAGACTTCAACAATTATCAGGCACTCCATCAATTGCATCTGCTGTTTCTTCCTCCTCCTCTGTCACCGTGCCAACTATTGAGATGCAGGTCTTCGACCGCAGAACCTTGGGTTCTTTCCCCGTTCCTGTCACACTGGACTGAGATCCCGCTGTCAGCTGTAATGGAAGCAGACATGCCTGCTGTTGACATATTTTGACATATCTCAGAGGATGAGCACACCACAACTTTCTCAATCCTCCGTAACATCTCTGCCTGTACCTCTCTCACGATCCAGCAGTTTATCCAGTTCACTGTACTCTGCCCTCTCTCAACACTGCAGCCAGCCCACAGTTCAGCAGTTGTGGTCAAGTAAAAGATTGTTTCTTCCTAGGCATGACAAAGCTAAGAGGTTGAATTTCACCATCTCCAATCTGTTAGCCACGGAAATGCATTTCCGCTTGGTAGATGCAGACGGTTTCTGAAAGCTGATGGCCATCGCAGTCCCCCAGTACCAATTTCCCAGTCGCTATTACTTTTCTAAGGCCGGGTTTACATTAGCGTTTCTGTGCACTGTGTATGATCCGCATACATCTGCATGCCTCATGCATACATATCTTGAACATGGTGTTTGCAGGTACATGCGTATGCATGTGTCGTTTCGCAGTGTGCGGCGGTGTCCGGCGGACACAACATGTTGCATTTTTTGAGGCGTCAAATGTTATTGGGGTTCCCAATATGCGCCATTTAGCTGCCAGCAACCAATAAGCACACTCTACAGTTCTTCCTGCCCTTGTCAGTCTGTAGGTAAAAATCCTTTCGGTGTGATTTAAGTACGGACTTGAGTATGGTTTTATAAGGTTGGCACACATTTGAAATGCCTCATCCCCAACAACAACAAATGGCATTGGCAGTCCTTCAGTGTTCGGAAGAGGTTGTGGTGGTGGAAAATTAAAATTATTAGCATACAAACGTTGTCCAATGTGTTGTGAATTCTGTTGTGGGTTCTGCTCTTGGGCTCCCTCCAGTGGTTATAAGTGGTAGTGCTGCTGTTTGTCCTTCACAGCAGTCATCAGGTGCTTCCACTTTGGACGGGGCTATTTAGTCTGGCTTCACCCTTTTGTGAGTGCCAGTTGTCAATTGTTTTCTGGAGGATTCACATCTCTGCTTGGTTTCTCCTGCTGGATTGTCCAAATCATCAAAGATAAGTCCTGGCTTTGTTTTTGCAGTCCACATGCGGTGGACTTTATAGTTCAGTGAATTGCTATGTTTTTTCTTGTCCAGCTTTGTCTGTGTAAGGATTTATTCAGCCAAGCTGGAAGCTCTGGAGTCGCAGAGTTACCCTCCATGCCTTTAGTTAGGTGTGGAGATTTTTGTATTCTCTGTGGTGGATTTTTGTAGTATTTTAATACTGACCGCACAGTACTCTGTCCTGTCTTTTCATTCTAGGTAGCGTGGCCTCCTTTGCTAAATTCTGTTTTCAGTCTGCGTTTGTAATTTCCCTCTCCTCTCACAGTCAATATTTGTGGGGGGCTGTCTTTCCTTTGGGGATTTTCTCTGAGGCAAGATAGTTTTCCTGTTTCTTTCTTTAGGGGTAATTAGTCCTCCGGCTGTGACGAGGTGTCGAGGGAGTGACAGGAACATCCCACGGCTACTTATAGTTGCGGTGTTAAGTTCAGGGTCTGCGGTCAGCATAGAGGCCACCTACTCCAGAGCTCATCCATGTTGCTCCTAGGCCACCAGATCATAACACCCATGTCAGAGTTTTTGAAAGTCTGTGAGTCATTTCCTAGTCCAAATGAGGCAAAGTCAACGGCGACTAATCAACATTCAGCATCCACAATCGCCATGAGAACAATGGAAAATTGTTTTTTATAATTGAAGTACTCGGATCCACTTCCAGCAGGTTTCCGAATCCGAATGTGTTTGCCGTCAACAGCCCCCACACAGTTTGGAAAATTACAAATTTCCTTGAATTTTTCAGCATTTTTCAGCCAGAGTTCAGTTGTGGGTTGGGGGAGGAATTCTGTATGCAGAATGTCACACAATGCACGGCAGGTGTCTCCAACAATCCCAGAAAGGGCTGGCAATCCAATCCGAAGGTAGCCAGGAATCTGTGGAAAAGAAAATGGGGGAAAAAATCAGTACATGGCTTTTATAACAAGAATATTAATGACAGGTGTTTATTTTTCAAAATTATGTACCTTAGGGTCACCAACAGATGTTAATCAGAAGGAATTGCTCTACATAGTTGCGTGTCCTGCCTGGTGATAGACCCTCGCACACGATGCAGCAATTTATCGAAGCTCTGTTCAGACATCCTTGTGTAGTCAAAAAACTTTTGTGGGTTTTCACGAGGCTCGGTGTACAATCTCAACGGCTCTCTCGAACTTCCACAATGGGGTGTTGCCAATAGCCACGATTACGTCTTCTCTGTCTGTCTCTTCTCCTTTCTTCCTCACAAGCCATAGCAAAAGCCAATTTCAATGACAAATCCAGATTCAGATTGAAGCTCTCCACACTAAGATCCATCTTGCAGCAGGGTACAGCATCAAAAGAAGAAATCCCATAAGCCACGCGCATTGGGAAATACCGTACGCATGAGCATAAACAAGACAAACACATGCAAAAACGCATACAAACGCATGCACATGCAGCGTTTTTTTGGCCGTCATGTGTAAGATCATGCTGATAAACACTGTGTAAACATTGCATGTGTTTTGGCATGTGTTTGCGCATGCAGATGATACGCTGCACACAGAAACGCTACTGTGAACCTAGACAAAGAAGGCTGTGCCTGCGCTACATCAGTATGTCGCAGACAACATTACCCGTTCTTTGACTATATCTCTGTCTGCTAGGGTGCATTTCCCCACAGACACTTGGAGGAGTAAGCCTGGCCAAGGGCGTTACATCTCGCTGACTCAGCACTGGGTGACTCTGGAGTCTGTGGGGGCAGCCGCTGCTTCACAAGTCTTAAAATCCCCAAGGCTTGAAGAACAAACCTCTATATTTAACACTTCCTCCACTACTTCTGCCTCCTCCTCTATCTCCTCTATGGCCTCCACCTGCACCCTCAACCTCTGCCTTAATGAGACACGCATTCCAACAGTGCAGAGTGAATTCCTACCACCTCTGTACTGCACAGCCAGGGCTCACCGCAATCAGACCAATTAAAATTGATATACCTTGGAGTTTGCAGTCATACAGCTGAAGAGTTGTGGATAGCTCTCCAGGCTGTGTTTGATCAATGGCTGTCTCCGTTGAACCTGCATCCAGGGAAGGCCGTGTCAGATAACGGTGTGAAGCCTATGGCAAGATAAGCTCACACACGTGCATTGCATGGATAAGCACAGACTGCTGTCCCCTGAAAGTGTAGACAGCCTAAATTTTATCAAATGAACAAGTCATGGATCTCCAAGGACTTTTGCACCACATTCGCAGACTGTACAGACTAGTTGATATTGCATTTTTTAGTGTGATGCATTAATGTCACGTAACTGCACTCTGTTATATCTTTAGTGTGGCTTCTGTGACTGCTGCTGCTGCTGATGTTAACGCAAATTTGTGGAAATGTGAACAGTCGTGGTTGGTCTACATCTGCTAGGTTAGCTGTAGTGGAAAACGTGTTGGTCACAATTATACTATTTCTATTCTCGCAACATTTATTCCACTACGGTGGTGTCAGGCCCTTATTTTTAAAAATGTGAAAACTCCAGGTTAGGTGTCCATCTGCTAGATTGGGTGTAGTGGAAAACTTGTCTGTCCTTATTATACTATTTCTACTGTGGTGAAATTGAGGATACTTTGGTATTGCCTGCCTATAATTTTAGGAAATGTGAACACTCATGGTTGGATGTCTATCTGCTGGGCAGGTTGTAGTGGAAGACTTGTCAGTCCCTATTATACTATCTGTATTGTGGTTTAATTGATGCCACATTGGTGGTGACTGGCAATAATTTTTGGAAATGTAAACACTCCTGGTTGGGTCTCCTTCATGTGTGTTGGCTTTAGCAGTAGGCCTCAGAGGCTTTCAGGCCTCCACTTCCTTGGACTCAAATACCTGTGTTACTATCCTTCAATTTTTCTGACAATGGTAGTTTACGAAACTGATATTTGTGCCACCTGAGTGTGGCTCAGTATGAAAGCAGGTAGAGGTGTTGCATGTGGTATCAGGGCGCCCAGCAAAGGAGGCCTACACCGATCCCTCATGCACTCGTCTTAATGTGACGTTCAATTGAAAGCTGTAAATGCTGTCCCAGACCCTGATACCTCATGCCTGGCTGATTGCAGCAGTGCTATTCTACAATTTGTACTGTGGGCGAATTAAGGCCACTTCCCTGGTGTCTGTCCCTCACTTGATACATTTTGGTGGCATTTGGAGCCATTGTAAGGTGTTGTGCATGTATTTTTTTTTGCCTCCCATTGACATTAATGGCATTCGGTTATGTTCAGTGTATATTCGACAAATTAATCTCCAAATATTGCAAATTCGGAGATCGTAATCCAAACCAAACATTGAAATATTCACTATTCACTAGTCTTGAAGATCAACGCCTACCAAATACCAAGGGTAAATAGGCTAATTGAGAGGCTTGGGCCAACTCGGTATAACACCACCCTGGACCTCACAAAAGCATACAGGCAGATTCTCCTATCCATTGAGGCCAACAAGACGAAGTATGCAATGGCCAACCTAGATGACATTGTTATATTCATCCAGGAATCGGGAAGTCAACTGAACATAATCCAGGCAATACTTGACGTCCTAAGGAAGGCAGACTTTACCAATAACCCTAAAAAATGCACCATGAAGATGAAGTAGGTCAATGTTGTAGGCAAGGGAGAGATCAAGCCTCAGATAAGTAATGCAGGAGTGATACAGAGCTGGGCCACAAACCCCCTCAAAGAAGCCTGTCAGAAAATTCCTGGGCATCGTGGGCTATTACCTAAAATGTATCCATAATTTCACTCTGATAGCATCACTTCTGATTGATCTCCTCAAAGGTATGATGTTGACTATGGCTATGTGGTCACCAGAACCTGAGATGGCCTTTCAGGAACTGAAATGGGCCCTCTGGGCAGTGTTAGCATCCCAACACCGACGTCTCCAAGGAGTATTTGGTCCAGGCTGATACGTTGGATGTTGGGCTGGACGCTGTCTTTTCCAAGGACAATTTCTGAATGGGAGATATGTGTCACTGAGGTGGTTAGCCTCAGTAATGTGAAGTCTGCAAAAGTTGGCTTCAGCACAGATAGTGCTAAGGGTTTTTTATGGCCCAGATTTTTGTTCCCGGTTTTAGAAAGAGCTGGGTGGGACTGGCCATTTCCATATCTTTACCTACATATTTTGAATGGCTTATTTAAAGCAACTAAGCAACCTTAGTAATATCTGTGTGCGGAAGGAGGTAAGAACCCTTTTTTTGGTTTGTCTCAGTCACAGGCTAAAGTGTTAGAGATTTGTCTAAATGGGTGAGCCCTCTATTGCTAACTGGACTGTTTATTTTATGTTATTGCTTTGATGCCAGAGAAAGGCCAATTAGTTTCTTTGGAAGATTTATGGACTTAAATATATCTGCTTACTTAACATAACTACAAGAAAGATATACTGTATATCTTTGTACCGTGTTAGCCAGGTAGATAAATATTTGGAATTGAGAGTCTTCAGTGGTTGATACCTTTTAATAGCTAATTGAAAAGATTTTGCATCAGTCTATATGCCTGATGAAGAGACCTGAGTAGTCTCGAAAGCTTGCAATTTATTACCATCTTTTCAGTTAGCCATTAAAAGGTATCAACTAGAGTTGAGCGACTTTTACTTTTTTAGGATCGAGTCGGGTTTCGCGAAACCCGACTTTGTCAAAAGTCGGGTCGAGTGAAATCGGCCGATTAATGTGAAAAGTCGGGGATCCGACTAAAACACGAAACCCAATGCAAGCCAATGAAGAAGCAAAGTTGGCACTGAGTGGAGGACAGGAAAACACCTACAGTGCCCATTTTAATGCCAAAAACATCAATTGTCAATCTTAATTTGCCTTATAATAATAGTCAGGCATTGAAAATTGGGGGTCATTTGGCTAAAGTTGTGGGGGGTAGGGCTGGCTCAAGTTTTCCGTGGGCCCAGGAAATGCGGACTACGTCACGGCGGTGGAGCAGGGAGAGGTAAGTATTTCAACTTTGCAAGTGCTGTGATCCTGAGCAAGAATGGGGGGCACACTCGTTCGCATTGGCACTGGCACAGGGCCCCTCAAAGTACGGCAGTGTATTTGATGGCGGGGGCACCTCCCACCGGCAGAGACACTTTTGCGTACTATGAGGGGCCCTGTGCCAGTGACGTCGCCAATGAGTATGCCCCTCCACCTGATGAAGGAACCTGCACTTTCATCTGCATCTTCCTCTTTGTCCCCGTGTAAGGTGGTATAGTATGCGGGAAGGGGAACCTGACTTTCAGCAGGGACAGATACTGGCTGTGTAGAGTGCAAGGGGAATGTAGTGGTCTGGGTCAATGTACCAGCAGACTCATCTAGCAGTGGCTGGGCAATGGGCAGGATGAGGAGGAAACACAGATATAGGCCCAAATAATAAAGTAGGCTAAATGCAGTTCAAAATTGGTAACAGGACTAAACAGGCGGCATTGCTTTGTTCAGTGGAGGAAAACTGTAATGAGTGGCAGACACAGTTATTAGGCCAAAGTAATAAAGGGGGCCAAATGAAGTTCAAAATTGGTAACAGGAGTAAACAGGCGGCACTGCTTTGTTCAGTGAAGGAGAACAACAAGCAGCGGCAGACACCGTTAGTGGGCCCAACCAAACAAGTAGGCCAAATGCAGTTTAATATTTGATATAGGCTGAAAATTGAAGCTAAGCTTTTTTTTAGTGGAGGAGAAAAGCAAGGAGCGGCAGACACCATTAGTAGGCCAAACCAAACAAGTAGGCCAAATGCAGTTTCATAGTTCATATAGGCTGAAAGCCTGAAAATTGAAGCTCAGCTTTGTTCAGTGGAGGAGAACAACAAGCAGCGGCAGACACCGTTAGTAGGCCCAACCAAACAAGTAGGCCAAATGCAGTTTCATATTTGATATAGGTTGAAAGCCTGAAAATTGAAGCTCAGCTTTGTTCAGTGGAGGAGAAAAGCAAGAAGTGGCAGACACCATTAGTAGGCCCAACCAAACAAGTAGGCCAAATGCAGTTTAATATCTGATATAGGCTGAAAATTGAAGCTCAGCTTTGTTCAGTAGAGGAGAAAAGCAAAGAGCAGCAGACACCATTAGTAGGCCGAACCAAACAAGTAGGCCAAATGCAGTTTCATATTTGATATAGGCTGAAAGCCTGAAAATTGAAGCTCAGCTTTGTTCAGTGGAGGAGAAAAGCAAGGAGCGGCAGACACCGCTAGTAGGCCCAACCAAACAAGTAGGCCAAATGCAGTTTAATATCTGATATAGGCTGAAAATTGAAGCTCAGCTTTGTTCAGTAGAGGAGAAAAGCAAAGAGAGGCAGACACCGTTAGTAGGCCAAACCAAACAAGTAGGCCAAATGCAGTTTAATATCTGATATAGGCTGAAAATTGAAGCTCAGCTTTGTTCAGTGGAGGAGAAAATCAAGGAGCGGCAGACACAGTTAGTAGGCCCAACCAAACAAGTAGGCCAAATGCAGTTTCATATCTGACATAGGCAGAAAATTGAAGCTCAACTTTGTTCAGTGGAGTAGAAAAGCAAAGAGCGGCAGACACCGTTAGTAGGCCCAACCAAACAAGTAGGCCAAAAGCAGTTTCATATTTGATATAGGCTGAAAGCCTGAAAATTGAAGCTCAGCTTTGTTCAGTGGAGCAGAAAAGCAAGGAGCGGCAGACACCGTTAGTAGGCCCAGCCAAACAAGTAGGCCAAATGCATTTTCATATTTGATATAAGCTGAAAGCCTGAAAATTGAAGCTCAGCTTTGTTCAGTGGAGGAGAAAAGCAAGGAGCGGCAGACACCGTTAGTAGGCCCAACCAAACAAGTAGACCAAATGCAGTTTAATATCTGATATAGGCTGAAAATTGAAGCTCAGCTTTATTCAGTGGAGGAGAAAAGCAAAGAGCGGCAGACACCGTTAGTAGGCCCAACCAAACAAGTAGGGCAAATGCAGGTTAAAATTGGTTACAAGGGTACATAGGTGGCATAGGTTTGTTCAGTGGAGGTCAACTGTAAGGAGTGGTGCAGACAGACTTAGTAGGCCTAAAATAAAAAAGTAGGCTCAATGCAGTTTAAAATTGGTTACAGGGGTACACAGGCGGCATTGATTTGTTCAGTGGAGGTCAACTGTAAAGAGTGGCACAGACAGACTTAGTGGGCCTAAAATAAAAAAGTAGGCTAAATGCAGTTTAAAACTGGTTACAGGGGTACACAGGCGGCATTGGTTTGTTCAGTGGAGGTCAACTGTAAGGAGTGGCGCAGACAGACTTAGTAGGCCTAAAATAATAAAGTAGGCTTAATGCAGTTTAAAATTGGTTACAGGTGTACACAGGTAGCATAGAGTTGTTCAGCGGAGGATGATTGTAAGGAGTGGCAGACACAGTTAGTAGGCCCAAAAAAGTAATAGGCTAAATGCAGTTCAAAATTGGTAACAGCAGTAAACTGGTGGCATAGCTTTGTTCAGTGGAGGACAACTGTAAGGAGTGTCTGACACAGTTAGTAGGCCAAAATAATAAAGTGAGGTAAATGTCTGCCAAAACAATTTTCAAAAATAAACAGGTGGCATAGCTACGTACAGGGGTGGGCTCCTCTGCTGAATAGCAGACAGTGGTAGTTGGAGCAAAGTATTAAATGGTCTAAATGGAGGCCAGGGCCCCTGTATATTTTAACTATCATCTATAATTTCAACAAATTTGTATTGGCAGTGCCATTGAAAGATTTGTCATCACAGACTACACTGTGGTGGAGCAGGGAGAGGTAAGTATTGCAAGTGGTAGAGCACTGTTCGACCTGGGGGGGAACACTCTCTTGTGGGCGGCGGTACTGGCACAGGGCCCCTCATATTACGACGGTGTGTCTGACGTTGGTTGTGTACCACCACCGTCAGAGACACTTAATTGTACTATGAGGGACCCTGTGCCAGTGCCGTCGCCCAAGAGTGGGCACACCCACCTGTCCAGGCAAACGGCACTCGCACGGGTGTTTGCGCTAGGTGGTGATCACGGCCCTGTGGGGGAAGTCAGCCCATTTAGGGAGGTAAAAAAATGGCCTATGGTGGACATTCAGCAGATGCCTATGGAGGAATTGGAGCAGTCAGTAAGAGGAGGCCAAAAGCAAGACATTTTTCAGGCAAGCTACGTGTCAGCAGGGGAAGGTGGGGCAAAATAATTAGAAATCCATGATTGGTTCATTTTAATGAAGGTTAGATCATCAACATTTTGGGTAGCCAGAGGAGTCCTTTTTTTGGTCAGTATTGAACCAGCAGCACTGAAGTGAAGACTCTTTCAGATAGCACACGAGCAGCTGGGCAAACGAGCTCCTGTAATGCATATTCTGCCAATTCAGGCCAGGTGTCTATTTTAGATGCCCAGTAATCAAAGGGGAATGACGTGTGAGGGAGAACATCGATAAGGGAGGAAAAATAGTTCGTAACCATACTGGACAAATGTTGTCTCCTGTCACTTAGAATTGATGCAGCAGTACCTGTCTTGTCTGCGGTAATTGAGAAATCACTCCACAACCTGGTCATAAAAACCATATGTCCAACGCCACTTCTGATTTGTGCACCTGTAACACCTCTGCCATGTTGCCCCCTGCAGCTCGTGTGAGAACCATCATCGCCACTGTGTGCTGGGAATGCCTGAACCAAACGGTCTACAAGAGTTGCTTGTTAGGTAGACAATATTTGCTCAAGGTTCTCATGTGGCATGATATTTTGTAATTTCTCTTTGTAGCATGGATCCAGGAGGCAGGCCAACCAGTAATCGTCATCGGTCATCATTTTGATAATGCGGGGGTCCCTTTTTAGGATACGCAAGACATAATCAGCCATGTGGGCCAATGTTCCAGGTGTCAATTCACTGCTTGTGCTGGGTTGAGGAGCACTTTCTTGCAAATCAACATCACTTGTCTCCCGCAAAAACCGTGTACCTGACCTTGCAACGCCACCAGTTTCTATTGCCCCCTGAGAAGCATCCTCCTCCCATAAATATTCATCCCCATCATCCTCGTCCTCTAAGTCCGCCACCTCGTCCAGGAGAGTTCCTTGAGCAGATAATGGCTGACTGTCATCAAGGCTTCCCTCCTCGGCTGCAGACGCCTTCTCCTTAATGTGCGTCAAACTTTTTATCAGCAGACGCATTACTGGGATGCTCATGCTTATGATGGTGTTGTCTGCACTTACCAGCCGTGTGCATTCCTCAAAACACTGAAGGACTTGACAGAGGTCTTGTTGCTTTGACCACTGCACACCTGACAACTCCATGTCTGCCATCCAACTGCCTGCCCGTGTATGTGTATCCTCCCACAAATACATTACAGCACGCCTCTGTTCGCACAGCCTCTGAAGCATGTGCAGTGTGGAGTTCCACCTTGTTGCAACGTCAATTATTAGGCGGTGCTGGGGAAGCTTCAGCGATCGCTGATGGTTCTACATACGGCTGCAGTGTACGGGCGACCGGCGGATGTGCGAGCAAAGTCTTCGCACCTTCAGGAGAAGGGCTGGTATCCCTGGATAACTTTTCAGTAAGCACTGCACCACCAGGTTCAAGGTGTGAGCCAGGCAAGGTATGTGTTTTAGTTCTGAAAGGGCTATGGCAGCCCTAAAATTCCTTCCGTTATCACTGACTACCTTGCCTGCCTCAAGATGTACACTGCACAGCCATGACTGAGTTTCTTGCTGCAAGTACTCTGCCAGTACTTCCGTGGTGTGTCTGTTGTCGAGCAAACACTTCATTTCCAAAACAGCCTGCTGACGCTTACCACTAGCTGTTCCATAATGGGACACCTCGTGTGCAACACTGGCAGCTGTAGATGGAGTGGTAGGGCGACTGCGCTCTGTGGATGACCTTTCGCTTCTAGAGGAGGAGGAGGAGGAAGAGGAGGGGTGTCGAACGCCTACAGCCAACTGTTTCTTAGAACGTGGGCTAGGCAGAACTGTCCCACTATGGCTGTCCCCTGTGGACCCTGCATCCACCACATTAACCCAGTGCGCCACGATGGACACGTAACGTCCCTGGCCATGCCTACTGGTCCAAGCATCTGTTGTGAGGTGCACCTTTTACTGACTGACTGCCTGAGTGCATGGACAATGCAGTCTTTGACATGCTGGTGGAGGGCTGGGATGGCTTTTCTCGCAAAGAAGTGTCGACTGGGTAGGTCATAGTGTGGTACTGCATAGGTCATCAGGGCTTTGAAACCTTCACTTTCAACCAACCGGTAGGGCATCATCTCTAACGAGATTAGTCTAGCAATGTGGGCGTTCAAACCCTGTGCATGCGGATGAGAGGATGAGTATGAGGATGAGTACTTCCTTTTCCTAACAAGAGTTTCTTGTAGGGTGTGCTGGACTGGAGAGCTGCATATGGTGGAATTAGCGGGGATGGTGGTGGACATGGCAGATTGAGAGAGGGTTGGTGATGGTATTCTTGATGTTGGCCTACATGCAGTGTGTCCTCCCAAGAACCTGGTGATTCCCTGACTGCCTTGGCCTTGCGACGATACCTCCACATTTGCTGCAGGTGGTGTCCTAAATGGTGGGCTTACAGTGAGGGAAGCAATGTAGCATTGCTGACTACCTTCATTCTGAGCAGGTGCACCAATGTTACGGAACGTTTGGTAGTTAGTCCAGGCTTGCAAGTGCATGCTGGTTAAATGTCTACGCATGCACATTGTATTTAAATTTAGGGGATTCTTCCCTCTGCTAAAGGTCTTTGAGCATTTCTTACAGATAACTTTGCACTGGTCATTCGGATCTTGTTTAAAAAATTGCCACACTCCACTTTTCCTACTATTGAATACCTTTTCAGGCATTGCACGCTGTGCTACTTTCACCGGATGGCCACGCTTTCCTAAAACTGTTTTTGTTTTAGACACACGTTTTGGGCCTGATACGGTCCTGCCAGATGAAAGCTGTTGCGATGTTGATACCTGCTGCGGAGCATCCTCCTCCGCTTCAGAGCTACTACCAGTGGCACCCTGTTTCCCCAATGGCTGCCAATCTGGGTCAACAACTGGGTAATCTATCACCTCCTCTTCAATGTCCTGTGCACCGTACTCTGTGTCACAGTGTATGGTGCTATAGCGTTCGGGAAGGGGCACCATAGTCTCATCAGGGTCAGATTCTGGCTCAGTACACTGTGAGGGAAATGTAGTGATCTGAGTCAATGGAACAGCATAATAATCTAGCTGTGGCTGTGCATCTGTGCACTCCATATCCGATTCATCTTGTAATGGGCTGTCAACTATTTCCGTTTCTAACCCTGGCACGGTATAATAATAATAATAATAATTTTTATTTATATAGTGCCAACATATTCCGCAGCGCTTTACAACTTATAGAGGGGACTTGTACAGACCATAGACATTACAGCATAACAGAAATCACAGTTCAAAACAAATACCAGGAGAAGTGAGGGCCCTGCTCGCAAGCTTACAAACTATGAGGAAAAGGGGGGACATGAGAGGTGGTATGTGTAAAGAGCTCTATGGAGTAATCTGTAGTGTCGCCTGCCGCATCGTTCACTTTTGCTTTGGGTGAAGGACACAAGGAAGCGACTTGTTCCTGACCGGGAGCATCCACTGATGACTCGCTGCTTTTATATTTTGAACTTTCGGAAGAGTAGGCGAAAGAGCTAGAGGCTTAGTCAGCAATGAAAGCCAAAACTTGTTCATGCTGCTCCAGCTTTAAAAGCGGTTTTCCTACTCCCAGATAAGGGAGCCTTCGAGGCCTTGTGTAGCCAGACGATGATGCTGTCTGAACAACTTGAGCCTTAGGCGCTATTTTGCTTTTCCCACTACCACCAGATGCTCCACCACCACCACCATCATTACCAGCTGGCAATGACCACCCACGGCCTCTTCCACCAGACTTCCTCATTTTTGGGAAAATGTAACCAAACTAACAACCGTTATATGGTACTATAAAACAAGCTAGAAGGTGTATATCAACTTGTTGAGAATTTAAATCTCCCATTTTAGTGTGGGAGACTGCTGCAAAAACCAGGCCCACTGTATTACACTACACAATGTAAGTGGCAGAAAGTGGCTGGCAGATATACAACAAACAGAACTGACGCAGATCCACTTAGTGGCAATTTACATCTCCCTTTATTATGTGGGAGACTGCTGCAAAAAACCAGGCCCGCTGTTTTACACTACACAATCTAAGTGGCAGAAAGTGGCATGCAGATATGCGACAAACAGAACTGATGCAGATCCACTTAGTGGCAATTTAAATCTCCCTTTATTATGTGGGAGACTGCTGCAAAAACCAGTCCCACTGTATTACACTACACACTGTAAGTGGCAGAAAGCGGAAGGCAGATATACGACAAACAGAAATGATGCAGATCCACTTAGGGGCTATTTAAATCTCCCTTTATGATGTGGGAGACTGCTGCAAAAATCAGGCCCGCAGTATGACACTACACACTGTAAAAGGCAGAAAGTGGAAGGCAGATATACGACAAACAGAACTGATGCAGATCCACTTAGGGGCCATTTAAATCTCCCTTTATTATGTGGGAGACTGCTGCAAAAAAACAGTCCCACTGTATTACACTACACAATGTAATTTGCAGAATTTGGCTGGCAGATATACGACAAACAGAACTGACGCAGATCCACTTAGGGGCAATTTAAATCTCCCTTTATTATGAGGGAGACTGCTGCAAAAATCAGGCCCACTGTATTACTTAACACAATGTAAGTGGCAGAACGTGGCTGGAAGATATACGACAAACAGAACTGAAGCAGACCCACTTAGGAGTAATTTAAATCTCCCTTTATTATGTGGGAGACTGCTGCAAAAAACCAGGCCCACTGTATTTCACTACACAATGTAAGTGGCAGAAAGTGGCTGGCAGATATATATGACAGACAGAACTGACGTAGATCCACTTAGGGGCAATTTAAATCTCCCTTCATTATGTGGGAGACTGCTGCAAAAATCAGGCCAGGTGTGTGACACTACACAATGTAAGTGGCAGAAAGTGGATGGCAGATATACGGCAAACAGAACTGACGCAGATCCACTTAGGGGCCATTTAAATCTCCCTTTATTATGTAGGAGACTGCTGCAAAAAAACAGGCTCACTGTATTACACTACACAATGTAAGTGGCAGAATTTGGCTGGCAGATATACGACAAACAGAACTGAAGCAGATCCACTTAGATGCAATTTAAATCTCCCTTTATTATGTGGGAGACTGCTGCAAAAACCAGTCCCACTGTATTACACTACACAATGTAAGTGACAGAAAGCCGAAGGCAGATATACGACAAACAGAACTGATGCAGATCCACTTAGGGGCTATTTAAATCTCCCTTCATTATGTGGGAGACTGCTGCAAAAATCAGGCCGTTAAATGACACTACACAATGTAAATGGCAGAAAGTGGAAGGCAGATATACGACAAAACGAGCTGACGCAGATCCACTTAGGGGCAATTTACATCTCCCTTCATTATGTGGGAGACTGCTGCAAGAAACCAGTCCCACTGTATTACACTACACGATGTAAGTGGCAGAAAGTGGAAGGCATATATACGACAAACAGAACTGACGCAGAACCACTTAGGGGCAATTTAAATTTCCATTTATTATGTGGGAGACTGCTGCAAAAATCAGGCCCGCTGTATGACACTACACAATGTAAGTGGCAGAAAGTGGCAGGCAGATATACGACAAACAGAACTGACGCAGATCCACTTAGGGGCAATTTAAATTTCACTTTATTATGTGGGAGACTGCTGCAAAAATCAGCCCAGCTGTATGACACTACACACTGTAAGTGGCATAAAGTGGAAGGCAGATATACGACAAACAGAACTGACACAGATCCATTAAGGGGCAATTTAAATCTCCCTTTATTATGTGGGAGACTGCTGCAAAAATCAGGCCCACTGTATTACTTAACACAATGTAAGTGGCAGAACGTGGCTGGAAGATATACGACAAACAGAACTGAAGCAGATCCACTTAGGGGCAATTTAAATCTCCCTTTATTATGTGGGAGACTGCTGCAAAAAACCGGGTCCACTGTATTTCTCTACACAATGTAAGTGGCAGAAAGTGGCTGGCACATATATATGACAGACAGAACTGACGTAGATCCACTTAGGGGCAATTTAAATATCCCTTCATTATGTGGGAGACTGCTGCAAAAATCAGGCCAGGTGTGTGACACTACACAATGTAAGTGGCAGAAAGTGGATGGCAGATATACGGCAAACAGAACTGTCGCAGATCCAATTAGGGGCCATTTAAATCTCCCTTTACTATGTGGGAGACTGCTGCAAAAAAACAGGCCCACTGTATTACACTACACAATGTAAGTGGCAGAATTTGGCTGGCAGATATACGACAAACAGAACTGAAGCAGATCCACTTAGGGGCAATTTAAATCTCCCTTTATTTTGTGGGAGACTGCTGCAAAAACCAGTCCCACTGTATTACACTACACAATGTAAGTGGCAGAAAGCGGAAGGCAGATATACGACAAACAGAACTGATGCAGATCCACTTAGGGGCTATTTAAATCTCCCTTTATGATGTGGGAGACTGCTGCAAAAATCAGGACCGCTGTATGACACTACACAATGTAAGTGGCAGAAAGTGGCAGGCAGATATACGACAAACAGAACTGACACAGATCCACTTAGGGGCAATTTAAATCTCCCTTTATTATGTGGGAGACTGCTGCAAAAATCAGGCCCGCTGTATGACACTACACACTGTAAGTGGCAGAAAGTGGAAGGCAGATATACGACAAACAAAACTGACGCAGATCCACTTAGGGGCAATTTAAATCTCCCTTTATTATGTGGGAGACTGCTGCAAAAAACCAGGCCCACTGTATTACACTACACAATGTAAGTGGCAGAATTTGGCTGGCAGATATACGACAAAGAACTGAAGCAGATCCACTTAGGGGAAATTTAAATCTCCCTTTATTATGTGGGAGACTGCTGCAAAAAACCAGGCCCACTGTATTACACTACACAATGTAAGTGGCAGAATTCAGCTGGCAGATATACGACAAAAAACTGACGCAGATCCACTTAGGGGCAATTTAAATCTCCCTTTATTATGTGGGAGACTGCTGCACAAATCAGGCCCGCTGTGTGACACTACGCAATGTAAGTGGCAGAAAGTGGAAGGCAGATATACGGCAAACAGAACTGACGCAGATCCACTTAGGGGCCACTTAAATCTCCCTTTATTATGTGGGAGACTGCTGCAAAAAACCAGGCCCGCTGTATTACACTACACAATGTAAGTGGCAGAAATTGGAAGACAGATAACCGACAAACAGAACTGACACAGATCCACTTAGGGGCTATTTAAATCTCCCTTTATGATGTGGGAGACTGCTGCAAAAATCAGGCCCGCTGTATGACACTACACAATATAAGTGGCAGAAAGTGGCAGGCAGATATACGACAAACAGAACTGACGCAGATCCACTTAGGGGCAATTTAATTCTCCATTTATTATGTGGGAGACTGCTTCAAAAATCAGGCAAGCTGTATGACACTACACAATGTAAGTGGCAGAAAGTGGCAGGCAGATATACGACAAACAGAACTGACACAGATCCACTTAGGGGCAATTTAATTCTCCCTTTATTATGTGGGAGACTTGTCATGATTCCCAATGGCAGGGAAACATCAAAACACAAAGATAACGGACGAGCTCTGGGTGATGGAATCTCGAGCTGACCGTGAGCTAAATCTACCACACAACTAATAGTAGACAGGGAGCATACCTGATTAACCCTAGATGCCACGCGCCAGCCGGAGGACTAACTACCCCTGGTAGAGGAAGGAACAGACCTGGCTTACCTCTAGGGAAATACCCCAAAAGATGATAGCAGCCCCCCACATGTAATGACGGTGAGTTTAGAGGAAAAGACATACACAGTATGAAGGTAGATTTAGCAAAGAGAGGTCCACTTACTAGATAGCAGAAGGATACAAAAGAGGACTTCACGGTCAACTAAAAACCCTATCAAAAAACCATCCTGAAATTACTTTAAGACTCCTGTGTCAACTCATGACACAGGAGTGGCAATTTCAGCCCACAAGAGCTTCCAGCTACAGAGAATAACAAAACTGCAAACTGGACAAAAGATACAAAACAAAAGGACAAAGTCCACTTAGCTGATCAGCAGACTAGTAGCAGGAACATGCAACCGAAGGCTCTGGTTACAATGATGACCGGCAAGGAAATGACTGGAGAGCAAGGCTAAATAGGAAACTCCCAAACACTGATGGGAGCAGGTGAACTGAGACAGGAAAGACACACAAGTCACCAGTACCACCAGCAACCACCAGGGGAGCCCAAAAGCGGATTCACAACAGTACCCCCCCCTTAAGGAGGGGGCACCGAACCCTCACGAGAACCACCAGGACGATCTGGATGAGCCCTATGAAAGGCACGAACCAAATCCGAGGCATGAACATCAGAGGCAGTTACCCAAGAATTATCTTCTTGACCATAGCCCTTCCATTTAACCAGATACTGAAGTCTCCGTCTGGAAATACGGGAGTCCAGGATCTTCTCCACAACGTACTCCAATTCACCCCCTACCAGCACAGGAGCAGGAGGTTCAGTAGAAGGAACCACCGGTACCTCATACCTCCGCAACAACGACCGATGGAATACATTATGGATAGCGAAAGATGCCGGGAGGTCCAAACGAAAGGACACAGGGTTA
This sequence comes from Ranitomeya variabilis, assembly GCF_051348905.1. Taxonomy (NCBI): domain Eukaryota; kingdom Metazoa; phylum Chordata; class Amphibia; order Anura; family Dendrobatidae; genus Ranitomeya; species Ranitomeya variabilis. The sequence continues at coordinate 513,692,653 of NC_135233.1, read as the reverse complement.
AGAATCTCCAAAATCCTATAAGGACCGATGAACCGGGGCTTAAACTTTGGAGAAGAAACCCTCATAGGGACAAAACGGGAAGACAACCACACCAAGTCCCCAACACGAAGGTGAGGACCAACACGACGCCGGCGGTTAGCAAACTGCTGAGTCCTCTCCTGGGACAACTTCAAATTGTCCACCACCTGTCCCCAAATCTGATGCAACCGATCCACCACAGCATCAACTCCCGGACAATCCGAAGATTCCACCTGACCAGATGAAAAACGAGGGTGAAACCCTGAATTGCAAAAGAAAGGGGAAACCAAAGTGGCAGAACTAGCCCGATTATTAAGAGCAAACTCTGCCAACGGCAAAAAGGCAACCCAGTCCTCCTGATCCGCAGACACAAAACACCTCAAATAAGTCTCCAAAGTTTGATTAGCTCGCTCCGTCTGGCCATTAGTCTGAGGATGGAATGCAGACGAAAAAGACAAATCAATTCCCAACCTGGAACAGAATGTCCGCCAAAATCTAGACACGAACTGGGTTCCCCTGTCAGAAACGATGTTTTCCGGAATCCCATGCAGGCGAACCACATTTTGAAAAAACAGAGGGACCAATTCAGATGAGGAAGGCAACTTAGGCAATGGCACCAAATGGACCATTTTAGAAAAACGGTCGCACACCACCCAGATGACAGACATCTTCTGAGAAACAGGGAGATCAGAAATAAAGTCCATAGAGATGTGCGTCCAAGGCCTCTTCGGAATAGGCAAGGGCAACAATAACCCACTAGCCCTAGAACAACAAGGCTTGGCCCGAGCACAAACATCACAAGACTGCACAAAAACACGCACATCTCGAGACAGGGAAGGCCACTAGAAGGACCTAGCCACCAAATCTCTAGTACCAAAAATTCCAGGATGACCTGCCAGAGTAGAAGAATGAACTTCCGAGATGACTCTACTGGTCCAATCATCAGGAACAAACAGTCTACCAGGTGGACAACGATCAGGTCTATCTGCCTGAAATTCTTGCAAAGCACGTCGCAAGTCTGGGGAGACAGCAGACAAAACCACCCCATCCTTAAGGATACCAGCAGGTTCAGAATCCCCAGGAGAGTCAGGCTCAAAACTCCTAGAAAGAGCATCTGCCTTCACATTTTTAGAACCCGGTAAGTATGAGACCACAAAATTAAACCGAGAAAAAAACAACGACCAGCGTGCCTGTCTAGGATTCAGGCGCCTGGCAGACTCCAGATAAATCAGATTCTTGTGATCAGTCAAAACCACCACCTGATGTCTGGCACCCTCAAGCCAATGACGCCACTCCTCAAACGCCCACTTCATGGCCAAAAGCTCCCGATTACCAACATCATAGTTTCGCTCGGCGGCCGAAAATTTACGAGAAAAGAACGCACAAGGTCTCATCACTGAGCAATCGGAACTTTTCTGCGACAAAACCGCCCCTGCTCCGATCTCGGAAGCATCGACCTCAACCTGAAAGGGAAGAGAAACATCAGGCTGGCGCAACACAGGAGCAGACGAAAAGCGGCGCTTAAGCTCCCGAAAGGCCTCCACAGCAGCAGGGGACCAATCGGCAACATCAGCACCCTTTCTAGTCAAATCAGTCAAAGGTTTAGCAACGCCAGAAAACCCAGTTATAAATCGACGATAGAAATTAGCAAAGCCCAAGAATTTCTGAAGACTCTTAAGAGAAGTAGGCTGCGTCCAGTCACAAATAGCCCGAACCTTAACAGGGTCCATCTCAACAGAAGAAGGGGAAAAAATGTACCCCAAAAAAGAAATCTTTTGAACCCCAAAAACACACTTTGAACCCTTTACACACACAGAACTAGTCCGCAAAACCTGAAAAACCCTCCTGACCTGTTGAACATGAGACTCCCAGTCATCAGAAAAAATCAAAATATCGTCCAAATACACAATCATAAATTTATCCAAATATTCACGGAAAATATCATGCATAAAGGACTGAAAGACCGAAGGTGCATTTGAAAGGCCGAAAGGCATTACTAAATACTCAAAATGGCCCTCAGGCGTATTAAATGCGGTTTTCCACTCATCCCCCTGCTTAATTCGCACCAAATTATACGCCCCACGAAGATCAATCTTAGAGAACCACTTAGCCCCTCTTATGCGAGCAAACAAATCAGTCAACAAAGGCAACGGATACTGATATTTGACTGTAATTTTATTCAGGAGTCGATAATCAATACAAGGCCTCAGAGAGCCATCCTTCTTAGACACAAAGAAAAAACCAGCTCCTAAAGGAGATGAAGAAGGACGAATATGTCCCTTTTCCAGGGACTCCTTAATATACTCACGCATAGCAGCATGCTCAGGCACAGATAAATTAAACAAACGACCCTTTGGAAATTTACTGCCAGGAATCAGATCTATGGCGCAATCACAATCTCTGTGGGGAGGGAGAGAACCAATCTTAGGCTCCTCAAAAACATCACGATAATCAGACAAAAATGCTGGAATCTCAGAGGGAGTAGATGACGAAATGGAAACCAAAGGTACATCCCCATGAGCCCCCCGACATCCCCAGCTTATCACAGACATTGTTTTCCAGTCAAGGACTGGGTTATGAGATTGTAACCATGGTAATCCAAGTACTAAAACATCATGTAAATTGTACAACACAAGGAAGCGAATCACCTCCTGATGGTCTGGAGTCATACGCATAGTCACTTGCGTCCAGAATTGTGGTTTATTACTAGCCAAAGGGGTAGAATCAATACCCTTCAGAGGTATAGGGACTTCCAGTGGCTCTAAATCAAACCCACAGCGCCTGGCAAAGGACCAATCCATAAGACTCAGGGCGGCGCCAGAGTCCACATAGGCATCCACAGTAATAACTGATAATGAACAAATCAAGGTTACAGACAGAATAAATTTAGACTGTAAAGTGCAAATAGACTTGTCAGCCTTCTTTGTGCATTTAGAGCATGCTGATATAACATGAGCAGAATCACCACAATAGAAACATAACCCATTTTTACGCCTGTAATTCTGCCGCTCGCTTCTGGACAGAGTTCTGTCACATTGCATATTCTCTGGCGACTTTTCAGAAGATACCGCCAAATGGTGCACAGGCTTGCGCTCCCGCAAACGCCGATCAATCTGAATAGCCATTGTCATGGACTCATTCAGACCTGTAGGCGCAGGGAACCCGACCATAACATCCTTAACGGCATCAGAGAGGCCCTCTCTGAAATTTGCCGCTAGGGTGCACTCATTCCACTGAGTAAGCACAGACCATTTACGAAATTTTTGGCAGTATATCTCAGCTTCATCTTGCCCTTGAGATAGGGCTATCAAAGCTCTTTCAGCTTGAATCTCCAAATTAGGTTCCTCATAAAGCAAGCCTAAAGCCAGAAAAAAGGCATCCACATTGAGCAACGCAGGATCCCCTGGTGTCAATGAAAATGCCCAGTTTTGAGGGTCACCTCGCAGCAAAGAAATCACAATCTTAACCTGCTGGACAGGATCTCCAGAGGAGTGAGGTCTGAGAGAAAGGAATAATTTACAATTATATTTGAAATTCAGAAACCGAGATCTATCTCCGGAAAACACCTCTGGTGTAGGAATCTTAGGTTCAGACATCGGAGTATGTATAACAAATTCTTGTAAATTTTGAACCTTAGTAGCAAGATTATTTAAACCTGCAGCCAAGCTCTGAGGATCCATCTTTAAACAGGTGAGATCAGAGCCATTCAAGGATTAGAAGGAGAGAAAGGCAAAGGCTGTAATTAGAGCTGAAATACAACTGATCCAACTATGGAGCAAACATAGGGAAAAAAAAAAAAAAAACTCTACAGACTTCTTTTTCTCTCCTTTCTTCTGCCAGTAACTTTAACACGGGCCGGTCATACTGTCATGATTCCCAATGGCAGGGAAACATCAAAACACAAAGATAACGGACGAGCTCTGGGTGATGGAATCTCGAGCTGACCGTGAGCTAAATCTACCACACAACTAATAGTAGCCAGGGAGCATACCTGATTAACCCTAGATGCCACGCGCCAGCCGGAGGACTAACTACCCCTGGTAGAGGAAGGAACAGACCTGGCTTACCTCTAGGGAAATACCCCAAAAGATGATAGCAGCCCCCCACATGTAATGACGGTGAGTTTAGAGGAAAAGACATACACAGTATGAAGGTAGATTTAGCAAAGAGAGGTCCACTTACTAGATAGCAGAAGGATACAAAAGAGGACTTCACGGTCAACTAAAAACCCTATCAAAAAACCATCCTGAAATTACTTTAAGACTCCTGTGTCAACTCATGACACAGGAGTGGCAATTTCAGCCCACAAGAGCTTCCAGCTACAGAGAATAACAAAACTGCAAACTGGACAAAAGATACAAAACAAAAGGACAAAGTCCACTTAGCTGATCAGCAGACTAGTAGCAGGAACATGCAACCGAAGGCTCTGGTTACAATGATGACCGGCAAGGAAGTGACTGGAGAGCAAGGCTAAATAGGAAACTCCCAAACACTGATGGGAGCAGGTGAACTGGGACAGCAAAGACACACAAGTCACCAGTACCACCAGCAACCACCAGGGGAGCCCAAAAGCGGATTCACAACAGAGACTGCTGCAAAAATCAGGCAAGCTGTATGACACTGCACACTGTAAGTGGCAGAAAGTGGAAGGCAGATATACGACAAACAGAACTGACGCAGATCCACTTAGGGGCAATTTAAATCTCCCTTTATTATGTGGGAGACTGCTGCAAAAACCAGTCCCACTGTATTACACTGCACACTGTAAGTGGCAGAATTTGGCTGGCAGATATGCGACAAACAGAACTGATGCAGATCCACTTAGTGGCAATTTAAATCTCCCTTTTTTGTGTGGGAGACTGCTGCAAAAATCAGCACCGCTGTATTACACTACACAATGTAAGTGGCAGAATTTGGCTGGCAGATATACGACAAACAGAACTGATGCAGGTTGACTTAGGGGCAATTTAAATCTCCCTTTATTATGTGGGAGACTGCTGCAAAAACCAGTCCCACTGTATTACACTACACACTGTAAGTGGCAGAAAGCGGAAGGCAGATATACAACAAACAGAACTGATGCAGATCCACTCAGGGGCTATTTAAATCTCCCTTTATGATGTGGGAGACTGCTGCAAAAATCAGGCCCGCAGTATGACACTACACACTGTAAGTGGCAGAAAGTGGAAGGCAGATATACGACAAACAGAACTGACGCAGATCCACTTAGGGGCAATTTAAATCTCCCTTTATTATGCGGGAGACTGCTGCAAAATTCAGGCCCGCTGTGTGACACTACACAATGTAAGTGGCAGAAAGTGGCAGGCAGATATACAACAAACAGAACTGACGTAGATCCACTTAGGGGCAATTTAAATCTCCCTTCATTATGTGGGAGACTGCTGCAAAAATCAGGCCAGGTGTGTGACACTACACAATGTAAGTGGCAGAAAGTGGAATGCAGATATACGGCAAACAGAACTGACGCAGATCCACTTAGTGGCAATTTAAATCTCTCTTTTTTGTGTGGGAGACTGCTGCAAAAATCAGCACCGCTGTATTACACTACACAATGTAAGTGGCACAATTTGGCTGGCAGATATACGACAAACAGAACTGATGCAGATCCACTTAGGGGCAATTTAAATCTCCCTTTATTATGTGGGAGACTGCTGCAAAAATCAGGCAGCTAATTGACACTACACAATGTAAATGGCAGAAAGTGCAAGGCAGATATACGACAAACAGAGCTGACCCAGATCCACTTAGGGGCAATTTACATCTCCCTTCATTATGTGGGAGACTGCTGCAAAAAACCAGTCCCACTGTATTACACTACACAATGTAAGTGGCAGAAAGTGGAAGGCATATATACGACAAACAGAACTGACGCAGAACCACTTAGGGGCTATTTAAATCTCCTTTTATGATATGGGAGACTGCTGCAGAAATCAGGCCCGCTGTATGACACTACACAATGTAAATGGCAGAAAGTGGAAGGCAGATATACGACAAACAGAACTGACACAGATCCATTAAGGGGCAATTTAAATCTCCCTTTATTATGAGGGAGACTGCTGCAAAAATCAGGCCCACTGTATTACTTAACACAATGTAAGTGGCAGAACGTGGCTGGAAGATATACAACAAACAGAACTGAAGCAGACCCACTTAGGGGCAATTTAAATCTCCCTTTATTATGTGGGAGACTGCTGCAAAAAAACAGGCACACTGTATTTCACTACACAATGTAAGTGGCAGAAAGTGGCTGGCAGATATATATGACAGACAGAACTGACGTAGATCCACTTAGGGGCAATTTAAATTTCCCTTTATTATGTGGGAGACTGCTGCAAAAATCAGCCCAGCTGTATGACACTACACAATGTAAGTGGCATGAAGTGGAAGGCAGATATACGACAAACAGAACTGACACAGATCCATTAAGGGGCAATTTAAATCTCCCTTTATTATGAGGGAGACTGCTGCAAAAATCAGGCCCACTGTATTACTTAACACAATGTAAGTGGCAGAACGTGGCTGGAAGATATACGACAAACAGAACTGACGCAGAACCACTTAGGGGCTATTTAAATCTCCCTTTATGATATGGGAGACTGCTGCAAAAATCAGGCCCGCTGTATGACACTACACAATGTAAGTGGCATAAAGTGGAAGGCAGATATACGACAAACAGAACTGACGCAGATCCACTTAGGGGCAATTTACATCTCCCTTCATTATGTGGGAGACTGCTGCAAAAAAACAGTCCCACTGTATTACACTACACACTGTAAGTGGCATAAAGTGGAAGGCAGATATACGACAAACAGAACTGACGCAGATCCACTTAGGGGCAATTTAAATCTCCCTTTATTATGTGGGAGACTGCTGCAAAAAACCAGTCCCACTGTATTACACTACACAATGTAATTTGCAGAATTTGGCTGGCAGATATACGACAAACAGAACTGACGCAGATCCACTTAGGGGCAATTTAAATCTCCCTTTATTATGTGGGAGACTGCTGCAAAAATCAGCCCAGCTGTATGACACTACACACTGTAAGTGGCATGAAGTGGAAGGCAGATATACGACAAACAGAACTGACACAGATCCATTAAAGGGCAATTTAAATCTCCCTTTATTATGAGGGAGACTGCTGCAAAAATCAGGCCCACTGTATTACTTAACACAATGTAAGTGGCAGAACGTGGCTGGAAGATATACGACAAACAGAACTGAAGCAGATCCACTTAGGGGCAATTTAAATCTCCCTTTATTATGTGGGAGACTGCTGCAAAAACCAGTCCCACTGTATTACACTACACAATGTAAGTGACAGAAAGCGGAAGGCAGATATACGACAAACAGAACTGATGCAGATCCACTTAGGGGCTATTTAAATCTCCCTTTATTATGTGGGAGACTGCTGCAATAATCAGGCCGCTAAATGACACTACACAATGTAAATGGCAGAAAGTGGAAGGCAGATATATGACAAACAGAGCTGACGCACATCCACTTAGGGGCAATTTAAATTTCCCTTTATTATGTGGGAGACTGCTGCAAAAATCAGCCCAGCTGTATGACACTACACACTGTAAGTGGCATGAAGTGGAAGGCAGATATACGACATACAGAACTGACACAGATCCATTCAGGGGCAATTTAAATCTCCCTTTATTATGAGGGAGACTGCTGCAAAAATCAGGCCCACTGTATTACTTAACACAATGTAAGTGGCAGAACGTGGCTGGAAGATATACCACAAACAGAACTGAAGCAGATCCACTTAGGGGCAATTTAAATCTCCCTTTATTATGTGGGAGACTGGTGCAAAAAACCAGGCCCACTGTATTTCACTACACAATGTAAGTGGCAGAAAGTGGCTGGCACATATATATGACAGACAGAACTGACGTAGATCCACTTAGGGGCAATTTAAATCTCCCTTCATTATGTGGGAGACTGCTGCAAAAAAACAGGCCCACTGTATTACACTACACAATGTAAGTGGCAGAATTTGGCTGGCAGATATACGACAAAACAGAACTGAAACAGATCCACTTAGGGGCAATTTAAATCTCCCTTTATTATGTGGGAGACTGCTGCAAAAACCAGTCCCACTGTATTACACTACACAATGTAAGTGGCAGAAAGCAGAAGGCAGATATATGACAAACAGAACTGATGCAGATCCACTTAGGGGCTATTTAAATCTCCCTTTATGATGTGGGAGACTGCTGCAAAAATCAGGACCGCTGTATGACACTACACAATTTAAGTGGCAGAAAGTGGCAGGCAGATATACGACAAACAGAACTGACACAGATCCACTTAGGGGCAATTTAAATATCCCTTTATTATGTGGGAGACTGCTGCAAAAATCAGGCCTGCTGTATGACACTACACACTGTAAGTGGCAGAAAATGGAAGGCAGATATACGACAAACAAAACTGACGCAGATCCACTTAGGGGCAATTTAAATCTCCCTTCATTATGTGGGAGACTGCTGCAAAAAACCAGGCCCACTGTATTACACTACACAATGTAAGTGGCAGAATTTGGCTGGCAGATATACGACAAAGAACTGAAGCACATCCACTTAGGGGCAATTTAAATCTCCCTTTATTAAATGGGAGACTGCTGCAAAAAACCAGGCCCACTGTATTACACTACACAATGTAAGTGGCAGAATTTGGCTGGCAGATATACGACAAAAAACTGACACAGATTCACTTAGGGGCAATTTAAATCTCCCTTTATTATGTGGGAGACTGCTGCAAAAATCAGGCCCGCTGTATGACACTACACACTGTAAGTGGCAGAAAGTGGAAGGCAGATATACGACAAACAGAACTGATGCAGATCCACATAGGGGCAATATAAATCTCCCTTCATTATGTGGGAGACTGCTGCAAAAATCAGGCCCGCTGTGTGACACTACACAATGTAAGTGGCAGAAAGTGGCAGGCAGATATACAATAAACAGAACTGATGCAGATCCACTTAGGGGCAATTTAAATCTCCCTTCATTATGTGGGAGACTGCTGCAAAAATCAGGCCCGCTGTGTGACACTACACAATGTAAGTGGCAGAAAGTGGCAGGCAGATATACGGCAAACAGAACTGACGCAGATCCACTTAGGGGCCATTTAAATCTCCCTTTATTATGTGGGAGACTGCTGCAAAAAACCAGGCCCGCTGTATTACACTACACAAAGTGTCATGATCTCTGCAGGCAGAGATCATAGCAAGCCTATAGAGGGACAAGCTCTCGGAAGATGGAACTATACTGACCATGAACTAAGCCTGCCGCGCAACTAGAAATAGCCAGGTAGCATTTCCTATTTATCGCTAGATGCCCAGCTCTGGCCTAAGACCTAAATAGCTAGCAGAGGGAAATATAAGACCTGGCTCACCTCTAGAGAAATATTCCAAAGAAGACAGTAGCCCCCCACATATAATGACGGTGAGTTCAGATGAAACAACAAACGCAGCAGGAAAATAGTCTTAGCAAATTTGAGGTCCGCTTACTAGATAGCAGAAGACAGATAGTATACTTTCATGGTCAGCAGAAAAACACTAACAAAACACCATCCAGAGATTACCTTAAACTCTGGCATTAACTCATAACGCCAGAGTAGCAATCCCTGATCAACGAGAGCTTTCCAGACACAGTAACAAAACTTCAGCTGTGAACTGGAACAAATAGGCAAAACAAAACATGGACAAAAGTCCAACTTATCTAGTAGTTGTCTAGAAGCAGGAACAAGCACTGAGAGGCATCAGATAACATTGTTGACCGGCAAGAAACCACCAGAGAAATGAGCTTAAATAGCGACACCCACTACTGATGGAACCAGGTGAAACAGGAAAGAGGATGACAAGTCCAATTCCACAAGCGGCCACCGGGGGAGCCCAGAATCAAAATTCACAACAGTACCCCCCCCTCAAGGAGGGGGCACCGAACCCTCACCAGATCCACCAGGGCGACCAGGATGAGCCCTATGGAAGGCACGAACAAGATCAGAAGCATGAACATCAGATGCATTGACCCAAGAATTATCCTCCTGGCCGTAACCCTTCCAGTTGACCAGATACTGGAGTCTCCGTCTGGAAACACGAGAGTCCAAAATTTTCTCCACAACGTACTCCAACTCACCCTCAACCAACACCGGAGCAGGAGGCTCAACTGAAGGTACAACAGGTACCTCATACCTGCGCAATAACGACCGATGAAAAACGTTATGAATGGAAAAGGACGCAGGGAGGTCCAAACGGAAAGAAACAGGATTAAGAATCTCCAATATTCTATAAGGGCCGATGAACCGAGGTTTAAACTTAGGAGAAGAGACCCTCATAGGGACAAAACGAGAAGACAACCACACCAAATCTCCAACACAAAGCCGAGAACCAACACGACGATGACGGTTGGCAAAACGCTGAGTCTTCTCCTGGGACAACTTCAAATTGTCCATAACCTGCCCCCAGATGTGATGCAATCTCTCCACCACCGCATCCACTCCAGGACAATCCGAGGATTCCACCTGACCGGAGGAAAATCGAGGGTGAAACCCCGAATTACAGAAAAACGGGGACACCAAGGTGGAAGAGCTGGCCCGATTATTGAGGGCGAACTCTGCCAATGGCAAAAAAGCAACCCAATCATCCTGGTCAGCAGAGACAAAACACCTCAGATATGTCTCAAGGGTCTGATTAGTCCGCTCGGTCTGGCCATTAGTCTGAGGGTGAAAAGCAGATGAAAAAGACAAATCTATGCCCATCCTAGCACAGAATGCCCGCCAAAATCTAGACACAAATTGAGTACCTCTGTCAGAAACAATATTCTCAGGAATACCGTGCAATCGGACAACATTCTGAAAAAACAGAGGAACCAACTCAGAAGAAGAAGGCAACTTGGGCAGAGGAACCAAATGGACCATTTTAGAGAAACGGTCACAGACCACCCAGATGACAGACATCCTCTGGGAAACAGGCAGATCTGAAATAAAATCCATCGAGATGTGTGTCCAAGGCCTCTTAGGAATAGGCAAGGGCAACAGCAGTCCGCTAGCCCGAGAACTACAAGACTTGGCCCGAGCACAAACGTCACATGACTGCACAAAGACTCGCACATCTCGTGACAGGGAAGGCCACCAGAAGGATCTTGCCACCAAATCCCTGGTACCAAAAATTCCGGGATGACCTGCCAATGCAGAAGAATGTACCTCAGAGATGACTCTGCTGGTCCAATCATCCAGAACAAACAGTCTATCAGGCGGACAACGATCCGGTCTATCCACCTGAAACTCTTGCAAGGACCGCCGCAGATCAGGAGAAACGGCCGACAAAATTACTCCCTCCCTAAGGATACCTGTGGGTTCAGAATTACCAGGAGAGTCCGGGTCAAAACTCCTAGAAAGGGCATCTGCCTTAACATTCTTAGAACCCGGTAGGTATGACACCACAAAATTAAAGCGAGAAAAAAATAAAGACCAGCGCGCCTGTCTAGGATTCAGGCGTCTGGCAGTCTCAAGATAAATCAAATTTTTGTGGTCAGTCAATACCACCACCTGATGCCTAGCCCCCTCGAGCCAATGGCGCCACTCCTCAAACGCCCACTTCATGGCCAAAAGCTCCCGATTCCCAACATCATAATTCCGCTCTGCGGGCGAAAATTTGCGAGAAAAGAAGGCACAAGGCCTAATGACGGAGCAATCGGAACCTTTCTGCGACAACACTGCCCCAGCTCCGATCTCCGAAGCGTCAACCTCAACCTGAAAAGGCAGATTCACATCAGGCTGACGCAACACAGGGGCAGAGGCAAAACGGCGCTTAAGCTCCTGAAAGGCCTCTACAGCATGAGGGGACCAATTAGCAACATCAGCGCCTTGTCTGGTCAAATCAGTCAGTGGTTTAACGACATCCGAAAAACCAGCAATAAATCGGCGGTAAAAGTTGGCAAAGCCCAAAAATCTCTGAAGACCCTTAAGAGAGGAGGGCTGAGTCCAGTCACAAATAGCTTGCACCTTGACGGGATCCATCTCAATGGAAGAGGGAGAAAAAATATACCCCAAAAAGGAAATTTTCTGGACCCCAAAAACGCACTTAGACCCCTTCACACATAAAGAATTAGACCGCAGAACCTGAAAAACTCTCCTGACCTGCTGGACATGAGAGTCCCAGTCATCAGAAAAAATCAGAATATCATCCAGATATATTATCATAAATTTATCCAGAAAATCGCGGAAAATATCATGCATAAAAGACTGGAAAACTGAAGGGGCATTAGAAAGACCAAAAGGCATGACCAAATACTCAAAGTGGCCCTCGGGCGTATTAAATGCGGTCTTCCACTCATCCCCCTGCCTGATCCGCACCAAATTATACGCCCCACGAAGATCAATTTTAGAGAACCACTTAGCACCCTCTATACGAGCAAACAAATCAGTAAGCAATGGCAATGGGTATTGATACTTAACAGTGATCTTATTCAGAAGCCGATAATCAATACATGGTCTCAAAGAGCCGTCTTTTTTTGAGACAAAGAAAAACCCAGCTCCCAAGGGAGAAGAAGATGGACGAATATGTCCCTTTTCCAAAGACTCCTTTATATATTCCCGCATAGCAGCATGTTCCGGCACAGACAGATTAAACAAACGACCCTTTGGATATTTACAACCCGGTATCAAATCTATGGCACAATCGCACTCACGGTGCGGAGGTAACGACCCAAGCTTGGGTTCGTCAAAGACGTCTTGATAATCAGAGAGGAACTCAGGGACTTCAGAGGGAATGGACGACGAAATAGAAACCAAAGGTAAGTCCCCATGAATACCCTTACATCCCCAGCTCAACACAGACATTGCTCTCCAGTCCAAGACTGGGTTGTGAGACTGCAACCATGGCAATCCCAGTACCAAATCGTCATGTAAATTATACAGCACCAGGAAACGAATAATCTCCTGGTGATCCGGATTGATACGCATGGTTACTTGTGTCCAGTATTGTGGTTTATTATTAGCCAATGGGGTGGAGTCAATCCCCTTCAGAGGAATAAGAGTCTCCAAAGGCTCTAAATCAAAACCACAACGATTGGCAAAGGACCAATCCATAAGACTCAGAGCGGCGCCAGAGTCAACATAGGCGTCCGTGGCAATGGATGACAAAGAGCAAATCAGGGTTACAGACAAAATAAACTTAGACTGAATGGTGCCAATGGAAACAGACTTATCAAGCTTCTTTGTACGCCTAGAGCATGCTGATATAACATGAGTAGAATCCCCACAATAGAAACACAATCCATTCTTCCGTCTAAAATTCTGTCGCTCGCTCCTGGACAGAATTCTATCACACTGCATACTTTCTGGCGTCTTTTCCATAGACACCGCCAGATGGTGCACCGGTTTGCGCTCCCGCAGACGCCTATCAATCTGAATAGCCATTGTCATGGACTCATTCAGACCTGCAGGCACAGGGAACCCCACCATAACATCCTTAACGGCATCAGAGAGACCTTCTCTGAAAGTTGCCGCCAAGGCGCACTCATTCCACTGAGTAAGCACAGACCATTTACGGAATTTTTGGCAGAAAACTTCAGCTTCGTCTTGCCCCTGAGATAGTGCCATCAAAGTTTTTTCTGCCTGAAGTTCCAAATGAGGTTCCTCATAAAGCAAGCCCAAGGCCAGAAAAAACGCATCCACATCGCGTAACGCAGGATCCCCTGCTGGCAATGAGAAGGCCCAATCTTGAGGGTCACCCCTGAGCAATGAAATCACAATCCTAACCTGCTGAGCAGGGTCTCCAGCTGAACGAGACTTCAGGGACAAATAAAGCTTACAATTATTTCGGAAATTCTGGAAGCTAGCTCTATTCCCTGTGAAGAACTCCGGCAAAGGAATTCTCGGCTCAGATACCGGAGCATGTACCACAAAATCTTGTAAATTTTGTACTTTCGTGATGAGATTATTCAAACCCGCAGTTACACTCTGGAGATCCATGATTGTCAGGTGCACACAGAGCCATACAGAGATTAGGAGGAGAGAGAGAAAAAAGACTGCAGCAAGGCAGACTGGAGGAAAAAAAGAAAAAAAAAAAAAAAAAAAAATTCCAGCAGACTTCTTATAACTCTCCTTTCTCAACCTGGGTCTTTAACACTTTATTGGCCGGTCAAACTGTCATGATCTCTGCAGGCAGAGATCATAGCAAGCCTATAGAGGGACAAGCTCTCGGAAGATGGAACTATACTGACCATGAACTAAGCCTGCCGCGCAACTAGAAATAGCCAGGTAGCATTTCCTATTTATCGCTAGATGCCCAGCTCTGGCCTAAGACCTAAATAGCTAGCAGAGGGAAATATAAGACCTGGCTCACCTCTAGAGAAATATTCCAAAGAAGACAGTAGCCCCCCACATATAATGACGGTGAGTTCAGATGAAACAACAAACGCAGCAGGAAAATAGTCTTAGCAAATTTGAGGTCCGCTTACTAGATAGCAGAAGACAGATAGTATACTTTCATGGTCAGCAGAAAAACACTAACAAAACACCATCCAGAGATTACCTTAAACTCTGGCATTAACTCATAACGCCAGAGTAGCAATCCCTGATCAACGAGAGCTTTCCAGACACAGTAACAAAACTTCAGCTGTGAACTGGAACAAATAGGCAAAACAAAACATGGACAAAAGTCCAACTTATCTAGTAGTTGTCTAGAAGCAGGAACAAGCACTGAGAGGCATCAGATAACATTGTTGACCGGCAAGAAACCACCAGAGAAATGAGCTTAAATAGCGACACCCACTACTGATGGAACCAGGTGAAACAGGAAAGAGGATGACAAGTCCAATTCCACAAGCGGCCACCGGGGGAGCCCAGAATCAAAATTCACAACAACAAAGTAAGTGGCAGAAAGTGGAAGGCAGATATACAACAAACAGAACTGACGCAGATCCATTTAGGGGCAATTTAAATCTCCCTTATATTATGTGGGAGACTGCTGCAAAAAACCAGGCCCACTGTTTTACACTACACAATCTAAGTGGCAGAAAGTGGCATGCAGATATGCGACAAACAGAACTGATGCAGATCCACTTAGTGGCAATTTAAATCTCCCTTTTTTGTGTGGGAGTCTGCTGCAAAAATCAGCCCCGATGTATTACACTACACAATGTAAGTGGCAGAATTTGGCTGGCAGATATACGACAAACAGAACTGATGCAGATCCACTTAGGGGCAATTTAAATCTCCCTTTATTATGTGGGAGACTGCTGCAAAAATCAGGCCCGCTAAGTGACACTACACAATGTAAATGGCAGAAAGTGGAAGGCAGATATACGACAAACAGAACTGATGCAGATCCACTTAGGGGCAATTTACATCTCCCTTCATTATGTGGGAGACTGCTGCAAAATCCAGTCCCACTGTATTACACTACACAATGTAAGCGGCAGAAAGTGGCAGGCAGATATACGACAAACAGAACTGACGCAGAACCACTTAGGGGCTATTTAAATCTCTCTTTATGATGTGAGAGACTGCTGCAAAAAATCAGGCCCGCTGTATTACACTACACAATGTAAGTGGCAGAAAGTGGCAGGCAGATATACGACAAACAGAACTGATGCAGATCCACTAAGGAGCAATTTAAATCTCCCTTTATTACGTGGGAGACTGCTGCAAAAAACCAGTCCCACTGTATTACACTACACAATGCAATTTGCAGAATTTGGCTGGCAGATATGCGACAAACAGAACTGACGCAGATTCACTTAGGGGCAATTTAAATCTCCCTTTATTATGTGGGAGACTGCTGCAAAAATCAGGCCCGCTATATGACACTACACAATGTAAATGGCAGAAAGTGGAAGGCAGATGTTGTGTATCCGCTTTTTGGGCTCCCCTGGTGGTTGCTGGTGGTACTGGTGACTTGTTTGCACTTTGCTTCTTCTGTTCACCTGCTTCCATCAGTGTTTGGGAGTTTCCTATTTAGCCTTGCTCTCCAGTCATTTCCTTGCCGGTCATCATTGTAACCAGAGCCTTCGGTTGCATGTTCCTGCTACTAATCTGCTGATCAGCTAAGTGGACTTTGTCCTTTTGTTTTGTACCTTTTGTCCAGTTTGCAGTTTTTGTGATTTACTGTAGCTGGAAGCTCTTGCGGGCTGAAATTGCCACTCCTGTGTCATGAGTTGACACAGGAGTCTTAAAGTAATTTCAGGATGGTTTTTTGAAAGGGTTTTCAGTTGACCGTGAAGTCCTCTTTTGTATCCTTCTGCTATCTAGAAAGTGGACCTCTCTTTGCTAAATCTACTTTCATACTGTGTATGTCTTTTCCTCTTAATTCACCGTTATTACATGTGGGGGGCTGCTATCATCTTTTGGGGTATTTCCCTAGAGGTAAGCCAGGTCTGTTTCTTCCTCTACCAGGCGTAGTTAGTCCTCCGGCTGGCGCGTGGCATATAGGAAGCCGTAGGTATGCTCCCTGGCTACTGTTAGTTGTGTGGTAGATTTAGCTCACGGTCAACTCGAGTTTCCATCACCCGAGAGCTCGTTCGTTACTTATGTGTTTTTTACGTTCCCTTGCCATTGGGAACCATGACAGGCAGATATACGACAAACAGAACTGACGCAGATCCAATAAGGGGCAATTTAAATCTCCCTTTATTATGAGGGAGACTGCTGCAAAAATCAGGCCCCCTGTATTACACAACACAATGTAAGTGGCAGAACGTGGCTGGAAGGTATACGACAAACAGAACTGAAGCAGATCCACTTAGGGGCAATTTAAATCTCCCTTTATTATGTGGGAGACTGCTGCAAAAAACCAGGCCCACTGTATTTCACTACACAATGTAAGTGGCAGAAATTGGCTGGCAGATATGTATATCAAACAGAACTGACGTAGATCCACATAGGAGCAATTTAAATCTCCCTTCATTATGTGGGAGACTGCTGCAAAAATCATGCCAGGTGTGTGACACTACACAATCTAAGTGGCAGAAAGTGGCATGCAGATATGCGACAAACAGAACTGATGAAGATCCACTTAGTGGCAATTTAAATCTCCCTTTTTTGTGTGGGAGACTGCTGCAAAAATCAGGCCGCTGTATTACACTACACAATGTAAGTGGCAGAAAGTGGATGGCATATATACGACAAACAGAACTGACGCAGATCCACTTAGGGGCTATTTAAATCTCCCTTTATGATGTGGGAGACTGCTGCAAAAAACCAGTCCCACTGTATTACACTACACAATGTAAGTGGCAGAAAGTGGATGGCATATATACGACAAACAGAACTGACGCAGATCCACTTAGGGGCTATTTAAGTCTCCCTTTATTATGTGGGAGACTGCTGCAAAAAACAAGGCCCACTGTTTTACACTACACAATCTAAGTGGCAGAAAGTGGCATGCAGATATGCGACAAACAGAACTGATGCAGATCCACTTAGTAGCAATTTTAATCTCCCTTTTTTGTATGGCAGACTGCTGCAAAAATCAGCCCCACTGTATTACACTACACAATGTAAGTGGCAGAATTTGGCTGGCAGATATACGACAAACAGAACTGATGCAGATCCACTTAGGGGCAATTTAAATCTCCCTTTATTATGTGGGAGACTGCTGCAAAAATCAGGCCCGCTAAATTACACTACACAATGTAAATGGCAGAAAGTGGAAGGCAGATATACGACAAACAAAACTGACACAGAACCACTTAGGGGCAATTTACATCTCCCTTCATTATGTGGGAGACTGCTGCAAAAAACCAGTCCCACTGTAAAACACTACACAATGTAAGTGGCAGAAAGTGGAAGGCATATATACGACAAACAGAACTGACGCAGAACCACTTATGGGCTATTTTAATCTCCCTTTATGATGTGGGAGACTGCTGCAAAAATCAGGCACGCTGTATGACACTACACAATGTAAGTGGCAAAAAGTGGCAGGCAGATATACGACAAACAGAACTGACGCAGATCCACTTAGGGGCAATTTAGATCTCCCTTTATTATGTGGGAGACTGCTGCAAAAAACCAGTGCCACTGTATAACACTACACAATGTAATTTGCAGAATTTGGCTGGCAGATATACGACAAACAGAACTGACGCAGATCCACTTAATGGCAATTTAAATCTCCCTTTATTATGTGGGAGACTGCTGCAAAAATCAGGCCCGCTATATGACACTACACAATGTAAATGGCAGAAAGTGGAAGGCAGATATACGACAAACAGAACTGACGCAGATCCACTTAGGGGCAATTTAAATCTCCCTTTATTATGTGGGAGACTGCTGCAAAAAACCAGTCCCACTGTATTACACTACACAATTTAAGTGGCAGAAAGTGGATGGCATATATTCGACAAACAGAAATGAGGAAGATCCACTTAGGGGCAATTTAAATCTCCCTTTATTATGTGGGAGACTGCTGCAAAAAACCAGGCCCACTGTTTTACACTACACAATCTAAGTGGCAGAAAGTGGCATGCAGATATGCGACAAACAGAACTGATGCAGATCCACTTAGTGGCAATTTAAATCTCCCTTTTTTGTATGGGAGACTGCTGCAAAAATCAGCCCCACTGTATTACACTACACAATGTAAGTGGCAGAATTTGGCTGGCAGATATACGACAAACAGAACTGATGCAGATCCACTTAGGGGCAATTTAAATCTCCCTTTATTATGTGGGAGACTGCTGCAAAAATCAGGCCTGCTAAATTACACTACACAATGTAAATTGCAGAAAGTGGAAGGCAGATATACGACAAACAGAACTGATGCAGAACCACTTAGGGGCTATTTTAATCTCCCTTTATGATGTGGGAGACTGCTGCAAAAAACCAGGCCCACTGTTTTACACTACACAATCTAAGTGGCAGAAAGTGGCATGCAGATATGCGACAAACAGAACTGATGCAGATCCACTTAGTGGCAATTTAAATCTCCCTTTTTTGTATGGGAGACTGCTGCAAAAATCAGCCCCACTGTATGACACTACACAATGTAAGTGGCAAAAAGTGGCAGGCAGATATACGACAAACAGAACTGACGCAGATCCATTAAGGGGCAATTTAAATCTCTCTTTATTATGAGGGAGACTGCTGCAAAAATCAGGCCCACTGTTATACACTACACAATCTAAGTGGCAGAACGTGTCTGGAAGATAAACGACAAACAGAACTGAAGCAGATCCACTTAGGGGCAATTTAAATCTCCCTTTATTATGTGGGAGACTGCTGCAAAAATCAGGCCAGGTGTGTGACACTACACAATGTAAGTGACAGAAAGTGGCTGGCAGATATATATGACAAACAGAACTGACGTAGATCCACTTAGGGTCAATTTAAATCTCCCTTCATTATGTGGGAGACTGCTGCAAAAATCAGGCCAGGTGTGTGACACTACACAATGTAAGTGGCAGAAAGTGGATGGCAGATATACGGCAAACAGAACTGACGCAGATCCACTTAGGGGCAATTTAAATCTCACTTCATTATGTGGGAGACTGCTGCAAAAATCAGGCCAGGTGTGTGACACTACACAATGTAAGTGGCAGAAAGTGGATGGCAGATATACGGCAAACAGAACTGACGCAGATGCAGTTAGGGGCAATTTAAATATCCCTTTATTATGTGGGAGACTGCTGCAAAAATCAGGCCCGCTGTATTACACTACACACTGTAAGTGGCATAAAGTGGAAGGCAGATATACGACAAACAGAACTGACGCAGATCCACTTAGGGGCAATTTAAATCTCCCTTTATTATGTTGGAGACTGCTGCAAAAAACCAGTCCCACTGTATTACACTACACAATGTAATTTGCAGAATTTGGCTGGCAGATATACGACAAACAGAACTGACGCAGATCCACTTAGGGGCAATTTAAATCTCTCTTTATTATGTGGGAGACTGCTGCAAAAATCAGGCCCGCTATATGACACTACACAATGTAAATGGCAGAAAGTGGAAGGCAGATATACGACAAACAGAACTGACGCAGATCCATTAAGGGGCAATTTAAATCTCCCTTTTTTATGTAGGGAGACTGCTGCAAAAATCAGGCCCACTGTACTACACAACACAATGTAAGTGGCAGAACATGGCTGGAAGATAAACGACAAACAGAACTGAAGCAGATCCACTTAGGGACAATTTAAATCTCCCTTTATTATGTGAGAGACTGCTGCAAAAAACCAGGCCCACTGTATTTCACTACACAATGTAAGTGGCAGAAAGTGGCTGGCAGATATATATTACAAACAGAACTGACGTAGATCCACTTAGGGGCAATTTAAATCTCCCTTCATTATGTGGGAGACTGCTGCAAAAATCAGGCCAGGTGTGTGACACTACACAATGTAAGTGGCAGAAAGTGGATGGCAGATATACAGCAAACAGAACTGACGCAGATCCACTTAGGGGCAATTTAAATCTCCCTTCATTATGTGGGAGACTGCTGCAAAAATCAGGCCCGCTGTGTGACACTGCACAATGTAAGTGGCAGAATTTGGCTTCAAGATATACGGCAAACAGAACCGACACAGATCCACTTATGGGCCATTTAAATCTCTCCTTATTATGTGGGAGACTGCTGCAAAAATCCAGGCCCACTGTATTACACTACACAATGTAAGTGGCAGAAAGTGGCCTGCATATATGCGACAAACAGAACTGATGCAGATCCACTTAGTGGCAATTTAAATCTCCCTTTTTTGTGTGGGAGACTGCTGCAAAAATCAGGCCCGCTGTATTACACTACACAATGTAAGTGGCAGAATTTGGCTGGCAGATATACGACAAACAGAAATGATGCAGATCCACTTAGGGGCAATTTAAATCTCCCTTTATTATGTGGGAGACTGCTGCAAAAATCAGGCCCGCTAAATTACACTACACAATGTAAATGGCAGAAAGTGGAAGGCAGATATATGACAAACAGAACTGAGGCAGATCCACTTAGGGGCAATTTACATCTCCCTTTAGTATGTGGGAGACTGCTGCAAAAAACCAGTCCCAATGAATTACACTACACAATGTAAGTGGCAGAAAGTGGAAGGCATATATACGACAAACAGAACTGACGCAGAACCACTTAGGGGCTATTTAAATCTCCCTTTATGATGTGGGAGACTGCTGCAAAAATCAGGCCCGCTGTATGACACTACACAATATAAGTGGCAAAAAGTGGCAGGCAGATATACGACAAACAGAACTGACGCAGATCCACTTAGGGGCAATTTAAATCTCCCTTTATTATGTGGGAGACTGCTGCAAAAAACCAGTCCCACTGTATAACACTACACAATGTAATTTGCAGAATTTGGCTGGCAGATATACAATAAACAGAACTGACGCAGATCCACTTAGGGGCAATTTAAATCTCCCTTTATTATGTGGGAGACTGCTGCAAAAATCAGGCCCGCTATATGACACTACACAATGTAAATGGCAGAAAGTGGAAGGCAGATATACGACAAATAGAACTGACGCAGATTCATTAAGGGGCAATTTAAATCTCCCTTTATTATGAGGGAGACTGCTGCAAAAATCAGGCCCACTGTATTACACAACACAATGTAAGTTGCAGAACGTGGCTGGAAGATAAACGACAAACAGAACTGAAGCAGATCCACTTAGGGGCAATTTAAATCTCCCTTTATTATGTGGGAGACTGCTGCAAAAAACCAGGCCCACTGTATTTCACTACACAATGTAAGTGGCAGAAAGTGGCTGGCAGATATATATGACAAACAGAACTGACGTAGATCCACTTAGGGGCAATTTAAATCTCCCTTCATTATGTGGGAAACTGCTGCAAAAATCAGGCCAGGTGTGTGACACTACACAATGTAAGTGGCAGAAAGTGGATGGCAGATATACGGCAAACAGAACTGACGCAGATCCACTTAGGGGCAATTTAAATCTCCCTTTATTATTTGGGAGACTGCTGCAAAAATCAGGCCCGCTGTATTACACTACACACTGTAAGTGGCATAAAGTGGAAGGCAGATATACGACAAACAGAACTGACGCAGATCCACTTAGGGGCAATTTAAATCTCCCTTTATTATGTGGGAGTTTGCTGCAAAAAACCAGTCCCACTGTATTACACTACACAATGTAATTTGCAGAATTTGGCTGGCAGATATACGACAAACAGAACTGACGCAGATCCACTTAGGGGCAATTTAAATCTCCCTTTATTATGTGGCAGACTGCTGCAAAAATCAGGCCCGCAATATGACAATACACAATGTAAATGGCAGAACGTGGCAGGCAGATATACGACAAACAGAACTGACGCAGATCCACATAGGGGCAATTTAAATCTCCCTTTATTATGTGGGAGACTGCTGCAAAAATCAGGCCCGCTGTATGACACTACACACTGTAAGTGGCAGAAAGTGGCATGCAGATATACAAAAAACAGAACTGACGCAGATCCACTTAGGGGCAATTTAAATCTCCCTTTATTATGTGGGAGACTGCTGCAAAAAAACAGGCCCACTGTATTTCACTACACAATGTAAGAGGCAGAATTTGGCTGGCAGATATACGACAAAGAACTGAAGCAGATCCACTTGGGGGCAATTTAAATCTCTCTTTATTATGTGGGAGACTGCTGCAAAAAAACAGGCCCACTGTATTACACTACACAATGTAAGTGGCAGAATTTGGCTGGCAGATATACGACAAAGAACTGACGCAGATCCACTTAGGGGCAATTTAAATCTCCCTTCATTATGTGGGAGACTGCTGCAAAAATCATGCCCGATGTGGGACACTACACAATGTAAGTGGCAGAAAGTGGAAGGCAGATATGCGGCAAACAGAACTGACGCAGATCCAATTAGGGGCCATTTAAATCTCCCTTTATTATGTGGGAGACTGCTGCAAAAAACCAGGCCCGCTGTATTACACTACACAATGTAAGTGGCAGAAAGTGGCAGGCAGATATACAATAAACAGAACTGACGCAGATCCACTTAGGGGCAATTTAAATTTCCCTTCATTATATGGGAGACTGCTGCAAAAATCAGGCCCGGTGTGGGACACTACACAATGTACGTGGCAGAAAGTGGCTGGCAGATATACGGCAAACAGAACTGATGCAGATCCACTTAGGGGCCATTTAAATCTCCCTTTATTATGTGGGAGACTGCTGCAAAAAACCAGTCCCACTGTATTACACTACACAATGTAATTTGCAGAATTTGGCTGGCAGATATACGACAAACAGAACTGACGCAGATCCACTTAGGGGCAATTTAAATCTCTCTTTATTATGTGGGAGACTGCTGCAAAAATCAGGCCCGCTATATGACACTACACAATGTAAATGGCAGAAAGTGGAAGGCAGATATACGACAAACAGAACTGACGCAGATCCATTAAGGGGCAATTTAAATCTCCCTTTTTTATGTAGGGAGACTGCTGCAAAAATCAGGCCCACTGTATTACACAACACAATGTAAGTGGCAGAACATGGCTGGAAGATAAACGACAAACAGAACTGAAGCAGATCCACTTAGGGGCAATTTAAATCTCCCTTTATTATGTGGGAGACTGCTGCAAAAAACCAGGCCCACTGTATTTCACTACACAATGTAAGTGGCAGAAAGTGGCTGGCAGATATATATTACAAACAGAACTGACGTAGATCCACTTAGGGGCAATTTAAATCTCCCTTCATTATGTGGGAGACTGCTGCAAAAATCAGGCCAGGTGTGTGACACTACACAATGTAAGTGGCAGAAAGTGGATGGCAGATATACGGCAAACAGAACTGACGCAGATCCACTTAGGGGCAATTTAAATCTCCCTTCATTATGTGGGAGACTGCTGCAAAAATCAGGCCCGCTGTGTGACACTACACAATGTAAGTGGCAGAATTTGGCTGGCAGATATACGGCAAACAGAACCGACGCAGATCCACTTATGGGTCATTTAAATCTCTCCTTATTATGTGGGAGACAGCTGCAAAAATTCAGGCCCACTGTATTACACTACACAATGTAAGTGGCAGAAAGTGGCATGCAGATATGCCACAAACAGAACTGATGCAGATCCACTTAGTGGCAATTTAAATCTCCCTTTTTTGTGTGGGAGACTGCTGCAAAAATCAGGCCCGCTGTATTACACTACACAATGTAAGTGGCAGAATTTGGCTGGCAGATATACGACAAACAGAACTGATGCAGATCCACTTAGGGGCAATTTAAATCTCCCTTTATTATGTGGGAGACTGCTGCAAAAATCAGGCCCGCTAAATTACACTACACAATGTAAATGGCAGAAAGTGGAAGGCAGATATACGACAAACAGAACTGATGCAGATCCACTTAGGGGCAATTTACATCTCCCTTCATTATGTGGGAGACTGCTGCAAAAAAACAGTCCCAGTGTATTACACTACACAATGTAAGTGGCAGAAAGTGGAAGGCATATATACGACAAACAGAACTGACGCAGAACCACTTAGGGGCTATTTAAATCTCCCTTTATGATGTGGGAGACTGCTGCAAAAATCAGGCCCGCTGTATTACACAACACAATGTAAGTGGCAGAACGTGGCTGGAAGATAAACGACAAACAGAACTGAAGCAGATCCACTTAGGGGCTATTTAAATCTCCCTTTATGATGTGGGAGACTGCTGCAAAAATCAGGCCCGCTTTATGACACTACACAATGTAATTTGCAGAATTTGGCTGGCAGATATACAACAAACAGAACTGACGCAGATCCACTTAGGGGCAATTTAAATCTCCCTTTATTATGTGGGAGACTGCTGCAAAAATCAGGCCCGCTATATGACACTACACAATGTAAATGGCAGAAAGTGGAAGGCAGATATACGACAAACAGAACTGACGCAGATCCACTTAGGGGCAATTTAAATCTCCCTTTATTATGTGGGAGTTTGCTGCAAAAAACCAGTCCCACTGTATTACACTATACAATGTAAGTGGCAGAAAGTGGCTGGCAGATATATATGACAAACAGAACTGACGTAGATCCACTTAGGGGCAATTTAAATCTCCCTTCATTATGTGGGAAACTGCTGCAAAAATCAGGCCAGGTGTGTGACACTACACAATGTAAGTGGCAGAAAGTGGATGGCAGATATACGGCAAACAGAACTGACGCAGATCCACTTAGTGGCAATTTAAATCTCCCTTTATTATTTGGGAGACTGCTGCAAAAATCAGGCCCGCTATATGACACTACACAATGTAAATGGCAGAAAGTGGAAGGCAGATATACGACAAACAGAACTGACGCAGATCCATTAAGGGGCAATTTAAATCTCCCTTATATTATGTGGGAGACTGCTGCAAAAAACCAGGCCCACTGTATTTCACTACACAATGTAAGTGGCAGAAAGTGGCTGGCAGATATATATGACAAACAGAACTGACGTAGATCCACTTAGGGGCAATTTAAATCTCCCTTCATTATGTGGGAAACTGCTGCAAAAATCAGGCCAGGTGTGTGACACTACACAATGTAAGTGGCAGAAAGTGGATGGCAGATATACGGCAAACAGAACTGACGCAGATCCACTTAGTGGCAATTTAAATCTCCCTCTATTATGTGGCAGACTGCTGCAAAAATCAGGCACGCTATATGACACTACACAATGTAAATGGCAGAAAGTGGCAGGCAGATATACGACAAACAGAACTTACGCAGATCCACATAGGGGCAATTTAAATCTCCCTTTATTATGTGGGAGACTGCTGCAAAAATCAGGCCCGCTGTATGACACTACACTGTCATGATTCTCAATGGCGAGAGAACATAGCCCAGCATATATGAGAACTAGCTCTTGGAAGATGGAAACTATACTGACCATGAACTAAACCTGCCGCACAACTAGAAGTGGCCGGGTAGCATGCCTACGTTTTTTAACCCTAGATGCCCAGCGCCAGCCGGAGAACTACCTAATCCTAGCAGAGGAAAAGACAGTCCTGGCTCACCTCTAGAGAAATTTTCCCAAAAGGCAGACAGAGGCCCCCACATATATTGGCGGTGATTTTAGATGAAATGACAAACGTAGTATGAAAATAGGTTTAGCAAAATCGAGGTCCGCTTTCTAGATAGCAGGAAGACAGAAAGGACACTTTCATGGTCAGCAGAAAACCCTATCAAAACACCATCCAGAAATTCCTTTAAGACTCTAGCATTAACTCATAACACCAGAGTGGCAATTTCCGATCACAAGAGCTTTCCAGACACAGTAACGAAACAGCAGCTGTGAACAAGAACAAAATGCAAAAACACACAAGGACAAAAGTCCAACTTAGCTGGGAGTTGTCTAGTAGCAGGAACAAGCACAGAAGGCTTCTGATTACATTGTTGACCGGCAAGAAACTGACAGAGGAGCAAGGTTATATAGCGACTCCCACATCCTGATAGGAGCAGGTGAACAGAGGGGATGATGCACACAAGTTCAATTCCACAAGTGGCCACCGGGGGAGCCCAGAATCCAATTTCACAACAGTACCCCCCCCTCAAGGAGGGGGCACCGAACCCTCACCAGAACCACCAGGGCGATCAGGATGAGCCCTATGAAAGGCACGGACAAGATCGGAGGCATGAACATCAGAGGCAGTGACCCAAGAATTATCCTCCTGACCGTATCCCTTCCATTTGACCAGATACTGGAGTCTCCGTCTGGAAACACGAGAGTCTAAGATCTTTTCCACAACGTACTCCAACTCACCCTCAACCAACACCGGAGCAGGAGGCTCAACGGAAGGCACAACCGGTACCTCATACCTGCGCAACAATGACCGATGAAAAACATTATGAATCGAAAAGGATGCATGGAGGTCCAAACGGAAGGACACAGGGTTAAGAATCTCCAATATCTTGTACGGGCCGATGAACCGAGGCTTAAACTTAGGAGAAGTAACCCTCATAGGGACAAAACGAGAAGACAACCACACCAAGTCCCCAACACAAAGCCGAGGACCAACACGACGACGGCGGTTGGCAAAAAGCTGAGTCTTCTCCTGGGACAACTTCAAATTGTCCACCACCTGCCCCCAAATCTGATGCAACCTCTCCACCACAGCATCCACTCCAGGACAATCCGAAGATTCCACTTGACCGGAGGAAAATCGAGGATGAAACCCCAAATTACAGAAAAACGGGGACACCAAGGTGGCAGAGCTGGCCCGATTATTGAGGGCGAACTCCGCCAAAGGCAAAAAAGCAACCCAATCATCCTGATCCGCAGACACAAAACACCTCAAATATGTCTCCAAGGTCTGATTAGTCCGCTCGGTCTGGCCATTAGTCTGAGGATGGAAAGCAGACGAAAAAGACAAATCTATGCCCATCCTAGCACAGAATGCCCGCCAAAATCTAGACACGAATTGGGTCCCTCTGTCAGAAACGATATTCTCAGGAATACCATGCAAACGAACAACATTTTGAAAAAACAGAGGAACCAACTCGGAAGAAGAAGGCAACTTAGGCAAGGGAACCAGATGGACCATCTTAGAGAAACGGTCACACACCACCCAGATGACAGACATCTTCTGAGAAACAGGCAGATCCGAAATAAAATCCATCGAGATGTGCGTCCAAGGCCTCTTCGGGATAGGCAAGGGCAACAACAATCCACTAGCCCGAGAACAACAAGGCTTGGCCCGAGCACAAACGTCACAAGACTGCACAAAGCCTCGCACATCTCGTGACAGGGAAGGCCACCAGAAGGACCTTGCCACCAAATCCCTGGTACCAAAGATTCCAGGATGACCTGCCAACGCAGAAGAATGAACCTCAGAGATGACTCTACTGGTCCAATCATCAGGAACAAACAGTCTACCAGGTGGGCAACGATCAGGTCTATCCGCCTGAAACTCCTGCAAGGCCCGCCGCAGGTCTGGAGAAACGGCAGACAATATCACTCCATCTTTAAGGATACCTGTGGGCTCAGAATTACCAGGGGAGTCAGGCTCAAAACTCCTAGAAAGGGCATCCGCCTTAACATTCTTAGAACCCGGTAGGTACGACACCACAAAATTAAACCGAGAGAAAAACAACGACCAGCGCGCCTGTCTAGGATTCAGGCGCCTGGCAGACTCAAGGTAAATTAAATTTTTGTGGTCAGTCAATACCACCACCTGATGTCTGGCCCCCTCAAGCCAGTGACGCCACTCCTCAAAAGCCCACTTCATGGCCAAAAGCTCCCGATTCCCAATATCATAATTCCGCTCGGCGGGCGAAAATTTACGGGAAAAAAAAGCACAAGGTCTCATCACGGAGCAGTCGGAACTTCTCTGCGACAACACCGCCCCAGCTCCGATTTCAGAAGCGTCGACCTCAACCTGAAAAGGAAGAGCAACATCAGGCTGACGCAACACTGGGGCGGAAGAAAAGCGGCGCTTGAGCTCCCGAAAGGCCTCCACAGGATCAGGGGACCAATCAGCAACATCAGCACCCTTCTTAGTCAAATCAGTCAATGGTTTTACAACATCAGAAAAACCAGCAATAAATCGACGATAAAAGTTAGCAAAGCCCAAAAATTTCTGAAGACTCTTAAGAGAAGAGGGTTGAGTCCAATCACCAATAGCCTGAACCTTGACAGGATCCATCTCGATGGAAGAGGGGGAAAAAATGTATCCCAAGAAAGAAATCTTTTGAACCCCAAAAACACACTTAGAACCCTTCACACACAAGGAATTAGACCGCAAAACCTGAAAAACCCTCCTGACCTGCTGGACATGAGAGTCCCAGTCATCCGAAAAAATCAGAATATCATCCAGATACACAATCATAAATTTATCCAAATAATCGCGGAAAATGTCATGCATAAAGGACTGGAAGACTGAAGGGGCATTTGAAAGACCAAAAGGCATCACCAAATACTCAAAATGGCCCTCGGGCGTATTAAATGCGGTTTTCCACTCATCCCCCTGCTTGATTCGCACCAAATTATACGCCCCACGGAGATCAATCTTAGAGAACCACTTGGCCCCCTTTATACGAGCAAACAAATCAGTAAGCAGTGGTAACGGATATTGATATTTAACCGTGATTTTATTCAAAAGTCGATAATCAATACACGGCCTCAAAGAGCCGTCTTTCTTAGACACAAAGAAAAAACCGGCTCCTAAGGGAGATGACGAAGGACGGATATGTCCCTTTTCCAAGGACTCCTTTATATATTCTCGCATAGCAGCGTGTTCAGGCACAGACAGATTAAATAAACGACCCTTAGGGTATTTACTACCCGGAATCAAGTCTATGGCACAATCGCACTCCCGGTGCGGAGGTAGTGAACCAACCTTGGGTTCTTCAAAAACGTCACGAAAGTCAGACAAGAATTCAGGAATCTCAGAGGGAATAGATGATGAAATGGAAACCAAAGGTACGTCCCCATGAGTTCCTTTACATCCCCAGCTTAACACAGACATAGCTCTCCAGTCGAGGACTGGGTTATGAGATTGCAGCCATGGCAATCCCAGCACCAAAACATCATGTAGATTATACAGCACCAGAAAGCGAATAACCTCCTGGTGATCCGGATTAACACGCATAGTCACTTGTGTCCAGTATTGTGGTTTATTACTAGCCAATGGGGTGGAGTCAATCCCTTTCAGAGGTATCGGAGCCTCCAGTGGCTCCAAATCATACCCACAGCGTTTGGCAAAGGACCAATCCATAAGACTCAAAGCAGCGCCAGAGTCGACATAGGCGTCCGCGGTAATAGATGACAAAGAACAAATCAGGGTCACAGATAGAATAAACTTAGACTGTAAAGTGCTAATTGAAACAGACTTGTCAGGCTTCTTAGTACGCTAAAAGCATGCTGATATAACATGAGTTGAATCACCACAATAGAAGCACAACCCATTTTTTCGTCTAAAATTCTGCCGCTCGCTTCTGGACAGAATTCTATCACATTGCATATTTTCTGGCGTTTTCTCAGTAGACACCGCCAAATGGTGCACAGGTTTGCGCTCCCGCAGACGCCTATCGATCTGAATAGCCATCGTCATGGACTCATTCAGACTCGCAGGCACAGGGAACCCCACCATAACATCCTTAATGGCATCAGAGAGACCTTCTCTGAAAATCGCCGCCAGGGCGCACTCATTCCACTGAGTAAGCACAGACCATTTGCGGAATTTTTGGCAGTATATTTCAGCTTCATCTTGCCCCTGAGACAAGGACATCAAGGCCTTTTCCGCCTGAAGCTCTAAATGAGGTTCCTCATAAAGCAACCCCAAGGCCAGAAAAAACGCATCCACATTGAGCAACGCAGGATCCCCTGGTGCCAATGCAAAAGCCCAGTCTTGAGGGTCGCCCCGGAGCAAGGAAATTACAATCCTGACCTGCTGTGCAGGGTCTCCGGCAGAGCGAGACTTCAGGGACAAAAACAATTTGCAATTATTTTTAAAATTTTGAAAGTGAGATCTATTCCCCGAGAAGAATTCAGGCAAAGGAATTCTAGGCTCAGACATAGGTGCATGAACAACAAAATCTTGCAAATATTGTACCTTTGTGGCGAGATTATTCAAACCTGTAGCTACACTCTGAAGATCCATTTGAAACAGGTGAACACAGAGCCATTCAAGGATTAGAAGGAGAGACAGAGAGGAAGGCTGCAGTATAGGCAGACTAGTAAGTGATTCAATTAAGAGCACACTCAGAACTAGAGGAAAAAAAAAAAAAAAAATTGTAGCAGACTTCTTTTTTCTCTCCTTTCTCAGCCAGTAATTTAACCCTTTTTTCTGGCCGGTCAAACTGTCATGATTCTCAATGGCGAGAGAACATAGCCCAGCATATATGAGAACTAGCTCTTGGAAGATGGAAACTATACTGACCATGAACTAAACCTGCCGCACAACTAGAAGTGGCCGGGTAGCATGCCTACGTTTTTTAACGCTAGATGCCCAGCGCCAGCCGGAGAACTACCTAATCCTAGCAGAGGAAAAGACAGTCCTGGCTCACCTCTAGAGAAATTTTCCCAAAAGGCAGACAGAGGCCCCCACATATATTGGCGGTGATTTTAGATGAAATGACAAACGTAGTATGAAAATAGGTTTAGCAAAATCGAGGTCCGCTTTCTAGATAGCAGGAAGACAGAAAGGACACTTTCATGGTCAGCAGAAAACCCTATCAAAACACCATCCAGAAATTCCTTTAAGACTCTAGCATTAACTCATAACACCAGAGTGGCAATTTCCGATCACAAGAGCTTTCCAGACACAGTAACGAAACAGCAGCTGTGAACAAGAACAAAATGCAAAAACACACAAGGACAAAAGTCCAACTTAGCTGGGAGTTGTCTAGTAGCAGGAACAAGCACAGAAGGCTTCTGATTACATTGTTGACCGGCAAGAAACTGACAGAGGAGCAAGGTTATATAGCGACTCCCACATCCTGATAGGAGCAGGTGAACAGAGGGGATGATGCACACAAGTTCAATTCCACAAGTGGCCACCGGGGGAGCCCAGAATCCAATTTCACAACACTACACACTGTAAGTGGCAGAAAGTGGCATGCAGATATACGACAAACAGAACTGACGCAGATCCACTTAGGGGCAATTTAAATCTCCCTTTATTATGTGGGAGACTGCTGCAAAAAAACAGGCCCACTGTATTACACTACACAATGTAAGAGGCAGAATTTGGCTGGCAGATATACGACAAAGAACTGAAGCAGATCCACTTAGGGGCAATTTAAATCTCCCTTTATTATGTGGGAGACTGCTGCAAAAAAACAGGCCCACTGTATTACACTACACAATGTAAGTGGCAGAATTTGGCTGGCAGATATACGACAAAGAACTGACGCAGATCCACTTAGGGGCAATTTAAATCTCCCTTCATTATGTGGGAGACTGCTGCAAAAATCAGGCCCGATGTGGGACACTACACAATGTAAGTGGCAGAAAGTTGAAGGCAGATATGCGGCAAACAGAACTGATGCAGATCCAATTAGGGGCCATTTAAATCTCCCTTTATTATGTGGGAGACTGCTGCAAAAAACCAGGCCCGCTGTATTGCACTACACAATGTAATTGGCAGAACGTGACTGGAAGATAAACGACAAACAGAACTGAAGCAGATCCACTTAGGGGCTATTTAAATCTCCCTTTATGATGTGGGAGACTGCTGCAAAAATCAGGCCCGCTGTATGACACTACACAATGTAAGCGGCAAAAAGTGGCAGGCAGATATACGACAAAGAGAACTGACGCAGATCCACTTAGGGGCAATTTAAATCTCCCTTTATTATGTGGGAGACTGCTGCAAAAAACCAGTCCCACTGTATTACACTACACAATGTAACTTGCAGAATTTGGCTGGCAGATATACAACAAACAGAACTGACACAGATCCACTTAGGGGCAATTTAAATCTCCCTTTATTATGTGGGAGACTGCTGCAAAAATCAGGCCCGCTATATGACACTACACAATGTAAATGGCAGAAAGTGGAAGGCAGATATACGACAAACAGAGCTGACGCAGATCCATTAAGGGGCAATTTAAATCTCCCTTTATTATGTGGAAGACTGCTGCAAAAAACCAGGCCCACTGTATTTCACTACACAATGTAAGTGGCAGAAAGTGGCTGGCAGATATATATGACAAACAGAACTGACGTAGATCCACTTAGGGGCAATTTAAATCTCCCTTCATTATGTGGGAAACTGCTGCAAAAATCAGGCCAGGTGTGCGACACTACACAATGTAAGTGGCAGAAAGTGGATGGCAGATATACGGCAAACAGAACTGATGCAGATCCACTTAGTGGCAATTTAAATCTCCCTTTATTATTTGGGAGACTGCTGCAAAAATCAGGCCCGCTGTATTACACTACACACTGTAAGTGGCATAAAGTGGAAGGCAGATATACGACAAACAGAACTGAAGCAGATCCACTTAGGGGCACTTTAAATCTCCCTTTATTATGTGGGAGTTTGCTGCAAAAAAACAGTCCCACTGTATTACACTACACAATGTAATTTGCAGAATTTGGCTGGCAGATATACGACAAACAGAACTGATGCAGATCCACTTAGGGGCAATTTAAATCTCCCTTTATTATGTGGCAGACTGCTGCAAAAATCAGGCCCGCTATATGACACTACACAATGTAAATGGCAGAAAGTGGCAGGCAGATATACGACAAACAGAACTGACGCAGATCCACATAGGGGCAATTTAAATCTCCCTTTATTATGTGGGAGACTGCTGCAAAAATCAGGCCCGCTGTATGACACTACACACTGTAAGTGGCAGAAAGTGGCATGCAGATATACGACAAACAGAACTGACGCAGATCCACTTAGGGGCAATTTAAATCTCCCTTTATTATGTGGGAGACTGCTGCAAAAAAACAGGCCCACTGTATAACACTACACAATGTAAGAGGCAGAATTTGGCTGGCAGATATACGACAAAGAACTGAAGCAGATCCACTTAGGGGCAATTTAAATCTCCCTTTATTATGTGGGAGACTGCTGCAAAAAAACAGGCCCACTGTATTACACTACACAATGTAAGTGGCAGAATTTGGCTGGCAGATATACGACAAAGAACTGACGCAGATCCACTTAGGGGCAATTTAAATCTCCCTTCATTATGTGGGAGACTGCTGCAAAAATCAGGCCCGATGTGGGACACTACACAATGTAAGTGGCAGAAAGTGGAAGGCAGATATGCGGCAAACAGAACTGACGCAGATCCAATTAGGGGCCATTTAAATCTCCCTTTATTATGTGGGAGACTGCTGCAAAAAACCAGGCCCGCTGTATTACACTACACAATGTAAGTGGCAGAAAGTGGCAGGCAGATATACAATAAACAGAACTGACGCAGATCCACTTAGGGGCAATTTAAATTTCCCTTCATTATGTGGGAGACTGCTGCAAAAATCAGGCCCGATGTGGGACACTACACAATGTAAGTGGCAGAAAGTGGAAGGCAGATATACAACAAACAGAACTGATGCAGATCCACTTAGGGGCAATTTAAATCTCCCTTTTATTATGTGGGAGACTGCTGCAAAAAACCAGGCCCACTGTTTTACACTACACAATCTAAGTGGCAGAAAGTGGCATGCAGATATGCGACAAACAGAACTGATGCAGATCCACTTAGTGGCAATTTAAATCTCCCTTTTTTGTGTGGGAGACTGCTGCAAAAATCAGCCCCGCTGTATTACACTACACAATGTAAGTGGCAGAATTTGGCTGGCAGATATACG
This sequence comes from Ranitomeya variabilis, assembly GCF_051348905.1. Classification (NCBI taxonomy): domain Eukaryota; kingdom Metazoa; phylum Chordata; class Amphibia; order Anura; family Dendrobatidae; genus Ranitomeya; species Ranitomeya variabilis. The sequence continues at coordinate 513,658,372 of NC_135233.1, read as the reverse complement.
ACAAACAGAACTGATGCAGATCCACTTAGGGGCAATTTAAATCTCCCTTTATTATGTGGGAGACTGCTGCAAAAATCAGGCCCGCTAAGTGACACTGCACAATGTAAATGGCAGAAAGTGGAAGGCAGATATACGACAAACAGAACTGATGCAGATCTACTTAGGGGCAATTTACATCTCCCTTCATTATGTGGGAGACTGCTGCAAAAAACCAGTCCCACTGTATTACACTACACAATGTAAGTGGCAGAAAGTGGAAGGCATATATACGACAAACAGAACTGACGCAGAACCACTTAGGGGCTATTTAAATCTCCCTTTATTATGTGGGAGACTGCTGCAAAAAACCAGGCCCACTGTATTACACTACACAATGTAAGTGGTAGAAAGTGGCGGGCAGATATACAACAAACAGAACTGATGCAGATCCACTCAGTGGCAATTTAAATCTCCCTTTTTTGTGTGGGAGTCTGCTGCAAAAATCAGGCCCGCTGTATTACACTACACAATGTAAGTGGCAGAATTTGGCTGGCAGATATACGACAAACAGAACTGACGCAGATCCACTTAGGGGCAATTTAAATCTCCCTTTATTATGTGGGAGATAGTGTTGAGCATTCCGATACCGCAAGTATCGGGTATCGGCCGATACTTGCGGTATCGGAATTCCGATACCGAGATCCGATACTTTTGTGGTATCGGGAATCGGTATCGGAATTAATATCAATGTGTAAAAGAAAGAATTAAAATAAAAAATAGGGATATACTCACCTCTCCGGCGGCCCCTGGACTTTACCGCCGTAACCGGGACCCGTTGTACCTAAGAATGTGCGCTTGAAGGGCCTTAGATTACGTCACGGCGCTCTGATTGGTCCGTAGCGGTCACGCGACCGCTACGCGACCAATCAGAAGCTGCGGACGTCTTCTAAGGTATTTCAAGCGCTTGAAAGACCTTAGGTGACGTCACAGCTTTGTGATTGGTCACGTAGCGGTCACGCGACCGCTACGGACCAATCAGAGCACCGTGATGTCATCTAAGGCCCTTCAAGCGCGCATTCTTAGGTACAACGGCTCCCGGTTACGGCGGTAAAGTCCAGGGCGCGTCAGAGGGTGAGTATATCCCTATTTTTTATTTTAATTCTTTCTTTTACACATTGATATGGATCCCAGGGCCTGAAGGAGAGTTTCCTCTCCTTCAGACCCTGGGAACCATACAGGATACCGTCCGATACTTGGTGTCCCATTGACTTGTATTAGTATCGGGTATCGGTATCGGATTAGATCCGATACTTTGCCGGTATCGGCCGATACTTTCTGATACCGATACTTTCAAGTATCGGGCGGTATCGCTCAACACTAGTGGGAGACTGCTGCAAAAAAACAGTCCCACTGTATTACACTACACAATGTAAGTGGCAGAAAGTGGATGGCAGATATACGGCAAACAGAACTGACGCAGATCCACTTAGGGGCAATTTAAATCTCACTTCATTATGTGGGAGACTGCTGCAAAAATCAGGCCAGGTGTGTGACACTACACAATGTAAGTGGCAGAAAGTGGATGGCAGATATACATCAAACAGAACTGACGCAGATGCAGTTAGGGGCAATTTAAATATCCCTTTATTATGTGGGAGACTGCTGCAAAAATCAGGCCCGCTATATGACACTACACAATGTAAATGGCAGAAAGTGGAAGGCAGATATACGACAAACAGAACTGACGCAGATCCATTAAGGGGCAATTTAAATCTCCCTTTATTATGTGGGAGACTGCTGCAAAAAACCAGGCCCACTGTATTTCACTACACAATGTAAGTGGCAGAAAGTGGCTGGCAGATATATATGACAAACAGAACTGACGTAGATCCACTTAGGGGCAATTTAAATCTCCCTTCATTATGTGGGAAACTGCTGCAAAAATCAGGCCAGGTGTGCGACACTACACAATGTAAGTGGCAGAAAGTGGATGGCAGATATACGGCAAACAGAACTGACGCAGATCCACTTAGTGGCAATTTAAATCTCCCTTTATTATTTGGGAGACTGCTGCAAAAATCAGGCCCGCTGTATTACACTACACACTGTAAGTGGCATAAAGTGGAAGGCAGATATACGACAAACAGAACTGAAGAAGATCCACTTAGGGGCACTTTAAATCTCCCTTTATTATGTGGGAGTTTGCTGCAAAAAAACAGTCCCACTGTATTACACTACACAATGTAATTTGCAGAATTGGGCTGGCAGATATACGACAAACAGAACTGATGCAGATCCACTTAGGGGCAATTTAAATCTCCCTTTATTATGTGGCAGACTGCTGCAAAAATCAGGCCCGCTATATGACACTACACAATGTAAATGGCAGAAAGTGGCAGGCAGATATACGACAAACAGAACTGACGCAGATCCACATAGGGGCAATTTAAATCTCCCTTTATTATGTGGGAGACTGCTGCAAAAATCAGGCCCGCTGTATGACACTACACACTGTAAGTGGCAGAAAGTGGCATGCAGATATACGACAAACAGAACTGATGCAGATCCACTTAGGGGCAATTTAAATCTCCCTTTATTATGTGGGAGACTGCTGCAAAAAAACAGGCCCACTGTATTACACTACACAATGTAAGAGGCAGAATTTGGCTGGCAGATATACGACAAAGAACTGAAGCAGATCCACTTAGGGGCAATTTAAATCTCCCTTTATTATGTGGGAGACTGCTGCAAAAAAACAGGCCCACTGTATTACACTACACAATGTAAGTGGCAGAATTTGGCTGGCAGATATACGACAAAGAACTGACGCAGATCCACTTAGGGGCAATTTAAATCTCCCTTCATTATGTGGGAGACTGCTGCAAAAATCAGGCCCGATGTGGGACACTACACAATGTAAGTGGCAGAAAGTGGAAGGCAGATATGCGGCAAACAGAACTGACGCAGATCCAATTAGGGGCCATTTAAATCTCCCTTTATTATGTGGGAGACTGCTGCAAAAAACCAGGCCCACTGTATTACACTACACAATGTAAGTGGCAGAAAGTGGCAGGCAGATATACAATAAACAGAACTGACGCAGATCCACTTAGGGGCAATTTAAATTTCCCTTCATTATGTGGGAGACTGCTGCAAAAATCAGGCCGATGTGGGACACTACACAATGTAAGTGGCAGAAAGTGGAAGGCAGATATACAACAAACAGAACTGATGCAGATCCACTTAGGGGCAATTTAAATCTCCCTTTTATTATGTGGGAGACTGCTGCAAAAAAACAGGCCCACTGTTTTACACTACACAATCTAAGTGGCAGAAAGTGGCATGCAGATATGCGACAAACAGAACTGATGCAGATCCACTTAGTGGCAATTTAAATCTCCCTTTTTTGTGTGGGAGACTGCTGCAAAAATCAGCCCTGCTGTATTACACTACACAATGTAAGTGGCAGAATTTGGCTGGCAGATATACGACAAACAGAACTGATGCAGATCCACTTAGGGGCAATTTAAATCTCCCTTTATTATGTGGGAGACTGCTGCAAAAATCAGGCCCGCTAAGTGACACTGCACAATGTAAATGGCAGAAAGTGGAAGGCAGATATACGACAAACAGAACTGATGCAGATCCACTTAGGGGCAATTTACATCTCCCTTCACTATGTGGGAGACTGCTGCAAAAAACCAGTCCCACTGTATTACACTACACAATGTAATTTGCAGAATTTGGCTGGCAGATATACGACAAACAGAACTGATGCAGATCCACTTAGGGGCAATTTAAATCTCCCTTTATTATGTTGCAGACTGCTGCAAAAATCAGGCCCGCTATATGACACTACACAATGTAAATGGCAGAAAGTGGCAGGCAGATATACGACAAACAGAACTGACGCAGATCCACATAGGGGCAATTTAAATCTCCCTTTATTATGTGGGAGACTGCTGCAAAAATCAGGCCCGCTGTATGACACTACACACTGTAAGTGGCAGAAAGTGGCATGCAGATATACGACAAACAGAACTGACGCAGATCCACTTAGGGGCAATTTAAATCTCCCTTTATTATGTGGGAGACTGCTGCAAAAAAACAGGCCCACTGTATTACACTACACAATGTAAGAGGCAGAATTTGGCTGGCAGATATACGACAAAGAACTGAAGCAGATCCACTTAGGGGCAATTTAAATCTCCCTTTATTATGTGGGAGACTGCTGCAAAAAAACAGGCCCACTGTATTACACTACACAATGTAAGTGGCAGAATTTGGCTGGCAGATATACGACAAAGAACTGACGCAGATCCACTTAGGGGCAATTTAAATCTCCCTTCATTATGTGGGAGACTGCTGCAAAAATCAGGCCCGATGTGGGACACTACAAAATGTAAGTGGCAGAAAGTGGAAGGCAGATATGCGGCAAACAGAACTGACGCAGATCCAATTAGGGGCCATTTAACCCCTTCACCCCCGGAGCTTTTTCCGTTTTTCCGTTTTCGTTTTTCGCTCCCCTCCTTCCCAGAGCCATAACTTTTTTATTTTTCCGTCAATTTGGCCATGTGAGGGCTTATTTTTTGCGGGACGAGTTGTACTTTTGAACGACATCATTGGTTTTAGCATGTCATGTACTAGAAAACGGGAAAAAAATTCCAAGTGCAGTGAAATTGCAAAAAAAGTGCAATCCCACACTTGTTTTTTGCTTGCCTATTTTGCTAGGTTCACTAAATGCTAAAACTGACCTGCCATTATGATTCTCCAGGTCACTACGAGTTCATAGACACCTAACATGACTAGGTTATTTTTCACCTAAGTGGTGAAAAAAAATTCCAAACTTTGCAAAAAACAAAACAAAACAAAATTGCGCCATTTTCCGATACTCGTAGCGTCTCCATTTTTCGTGATCTGGGGTCAGGTGAGGGCTTATTTTTTGCGTGCCGAGCTGGCGTTTTTAATGATAGAATTTTGGTGTAGATACGTTCTTTTGATCGCCCGTTATTGCATTTTAATGCAATGTCGTGGCGACCAAAAAAACGTAAATCTGGCGTTTCGAATTTTTTTCTCATTACGCCATTTAGCAATCAGGTTAATGCTTTTTTTTATTTGATAGATCGGGCGATTCTGAACGCGGCGATACCAAATATGTGTAGGTTTTTTTTTTTTTTACTGATTTATTTTGATTGGGGCGAAAGGGGGGTGATTTAAACTTTTATGTTTTTTTTATTTTTTTCACATTTTTAAAAACTTTTTTTTTTTACTTTTGCCATGCTTCTATAGCCTCCATGGGAGGCTAGAAGCAGACACAGCCCGATCGGCTCTGCTACATAACAGCGATCATCAGATCGCTGTTATGTAGCTAAAATGCAGGTGTGCTGTGAGCGCCGACCACAGGGGGGCGCTCACAGCCACCGGCAATCAGTAACCATAGAGGTCTCAAGGACCTCTATGGTTACAATGGAGGAGCATCGCCGACCCCCGATCATGTGACAGGGGTCGGCGATGCGCTCATATCCGGCCGCACGGCCGGATGCGGTAGTTAAATGCCGCTGTCTGCGTTTGACAGCGGCATTTAACTAGTTAATAGCGGCGGGTGATTGCGATTTCACCCGCCGCTATTGCGCGCACATGTCAGCTGTAAAAAACAGCTGACATGTCGCGACTTTGATGTGCGCTCACCGCCGGAGCGCACATCAAAGCGGGGGTCCCGACATGTGACGTACTATACCGTCACATGTCGGGAAGGGGTTAAATCTCCCTTTATTATGTGGGAGACTGCTGCAAAAAACCAGGCCCGCTGTATTACACTACACAATGTAAGTGGCAGAAAGTGGCAGGCAGATATACAATAAACAGAACTGACGCAGATCCACTTAGGGGCAATTTAAATTTCCCTTCATTATGTGGGAGACTGCTGCAAAAATCAGGCCCACTGTATTTCACTACACAATGTAAGTGGCAGAATTTGGCTGGCAGATATACGACAAACAGAACTGATGCAGATCCACTTAGGGGCAATTTAAATCTCCCTTTATTATGTGGGAGACTGCTGCAAAAATCAGGCCCGCTAAGTGACACTGCACAATGTAAATGGCAGAAAGTGGAAGGCAGATATACGACAAACAGAACTGATGCAGATCTACTTAGGGGCAATTTACATCTCCCTTCATTATGTGGGAGACTGCTGCAAAAAACCAGTCCCACTGTATTACACTACACAATGTAAGTGGCAGAAAGTGGAAGGCATATATACGACAAACAGAACTGACGCAGAACCACTTAGGGGCTATTTAAATCTCCCTTTATTATGTGGGAGACTGCTGCAAAAAACCAGGCCCACTGTATTACACTACACAATGTAAGTGGTAGAAAGTGGCGGGCAGATATACAACAAACAGAACTGATGCAGATCCACTCAGTGGCAATTTAAATCTCCCTTTTTTGTGTGGGAGTCTGCTGCAAAAATCAGGCCCGCTGTATTACACTACACAATGTAAGTGGCAGAATTTGGCTGGCAGATATACGACAAACAGAACTGACGCAGATCCACTTAGGGGCAATTTAAATCTCCCTTTATTATGTGGGAGATAGTGTTGAGCATTCCGATACCGCAAGTATCGGGTATCGGCCGATACTTGCGGTATCGGAATTCCGATACCGAGATCCGATACTTTTGTGGTATCGGGAATCGGTATCGGAATTAATATCAATGTGTAAAAGAAAGAATTAAAATAAAAAATAGGGATATACTCACCTCTCCGGCGGCCCCTGGACTTTACCGCCGTAACCTGGACCCGTTGTACCTAAGAATGTGCGCTTGAAGGGCCTTAGATGACGTCACGGCGCTCTGATTGGTCCGTAGCGGTCGCGTGACCGCTACGCGACCAATCACAAAGCCGTGACGTCACCTAAGGTCTTTCAAGCGCTTGAAAGACCTTAGGTGACGTCACGGCTTTGTGATTGGTCGCGTAGCGGTCACGCGACCGCTACGCGACCAATCAGAAGCTGCGGACGTCTTCTAAGGTATTTCAAGCGCTTGAAAGACCTTAGGTGACGTTACAGCTTTGTGATTGGTCACGTAGCGGTCACGCGACCGCTACGGACCAATCAGAGCACCGTGATGTCATCTAAGGCCCTTCAAGCGCGCATTCTTAGGTACAACGGCTCCCGGTTACGGCGGTAAAGTCCAGGGCGCGTCAGAGGGTGAGTATATCCCTATTTTTTATTTTAATTCTTTCTTTTACACATTGATATGGATCCCAGGGCCTGAAGGAGAGTTTCCTCTCCTTCAGACCCTGGGAACCATACAGGATACCGTCAGATACTTGGTGTCCCATTGACTTGTATTAGTATCGGGTATCGGTATCGGATTAGATCCGATACTTTGCCGGTATCGGCCGATACTTTCTGATACCGATACTTTCAAGTATCGGGCGGTATCGCTCAACACTAGTGGGAGACTGCTGCAAAAAAACAGTCCCACTGTATTACACTACACAATGTAAGTGGCAGAAAGTGGATGGCAGATATACGGCAAACAGAACTGACGCAGATCCACTTAGGGGCAATTTAAATCTCACTTCATTATGTGGGAGACTGCTGCAAAAATCAGGCCAGGTGTGTGACACTACACAATGTAAGTGGCAGAAAGTGGATGGCAGATATACATCAAACAGAACTGACGCAGATGCAGTTAGGGGCAATTTAAATATCCCTTTATTATGTGGGAGACTGCTGCAAAAATCAGGCCCGCTGTATTACACTACACACTGTAAGTGGCATAAAGTGGAAGGCAGATATACGACAAACAGCACTGACGCAGATCCACTTAGGGGCAATTTAAATCTCTCTTTATTATGTGGGAGACTGCTGCAAAAATCAGGCCCGCTATATGACACTACACAATGTAAATGGTAGAAAGTGGAAGGAAGATATACGACAAACAGAACTGACGCAGATCCATTAAGGGGCAATTTAAATCTCCCTTTTTTATGTAGGGAGACTGCTGCAAAAATCAGGCCCACTGTGTTACACAACACAATGTAAGTGGCAGAACATGGCTGGAAGATAAACGACAAACAGAACTGAAGCAGATCCACTTAGGGGCAATTTAAGTCTCCCTTTATTATGTGGGAGACTGCTGCAAAAAAACAGTCCCACTGTATTACACTACACAATGTAAGTGGCAGAATTTGGCTGGCAGATATACGGCAAACAGAACCGACGCAGATCCACTTATGGGCCATTTAAATCTCTCCTTATTATGTGGGAGACTGCTGCAAAAATCCAGGCCCACTGTATTACACTACACAATGTAAGTGGCAGAAAGTGGCATGCAGATATGCGACAAACAGAACTGATGCAGATCCACTTAGTGGCAATTTAAATCTCCCTTTTTTGTGTGGGAGACTGCTGCAAAAATCAGGCCCGCTGTATTACACTACACAATGTAAGTGGAAGAATTTGGCTGGCAGATATACGACAAACAGAACTGATGCAGATCCACTTAGGGGCAATTTAAATCTCCCTTTATTATGTGGGAGACTGCTGCAAAAATCAGGCCCGCTAAATTACACTACACAATGTAAATGGCAGAAAGTGGAAGGCAGATATACGACAAACAGAACTGACGCAGATCCACTTAGGGGCAATTTACATCTCCCTTCATTATGTGGGAGACTGCTGCAAAAAACCAGTCCCAATGTATTACACTACACAATGTAAGTGGCAGAAAGTGGAAGGCATATATACGACAAACAGAACTGACGCAGAACCACTTAGGGGCTATTTAAATCTCCCTTTATGATGTGGGAGACTGCTGCAAAAATCAGGCCCGCTGTATGACACTACACAATGTAAGTGGCAAAAAGTGGCAGACAGATATACGACAAACAGAACTGACGCAGATCCACTTAGGGGCAATTTAAATCTCCCTTTATTATGTGGGAGACTGCTGCAAAAAACCAGTCCCACTGTATTACACTACACAATGTAATTTGCAGAATTTGGCTGGCAGATATACAACAAACAGAACTGACGCAGATCCACTTAGGGGCAATTTAAATCTCCCTTCATTATGTGGGAGACTGCTGCAAAAATCAGGCCCGCTATATGACACTACACAATGTAAATGGCAGAAAGTGGAAGGCAGATATACGACAAACAGAACTGACGCAGATCCATTAAGGGGCAATTTAAATCTCCCTTTATTATGAGGGAGACTGCTGCAAAAATCAGGCCCACTGTATTACACAACACAATGTAAGTGGCAGAACGTGGCTGGAAGATAAACGACAAACAGAACTGAAGCAGATCCACTTAGGGACTATTTAAATCTCCCTTTATGATGTGGGAGACTGCTGCAAAAATCAGGCCCGCTGTATGACACTACACAATGTAAGTGGCAAAAAGTGGCAGGCAGATATACGACAAACAGAACTGACGCAGATCCACTTAGGGGCAATTTAAATCTCCCTTTATTATGTGGGAGACTGCTGCAAAAAACCAGTCCCACTGTATTACACTACACAATGTAATTTGCAGAATTTGGCTGGCAGATATACAACAAACAGAACTGACGCAGATCCACTTAGGGGCAATTTAAATCTCCCTTTATTATGTGGGAGACTGCTGCAAAAATCAGGCCCGCTATATGACACTACACAATGTAAATGGCAGAAAGTGGAAGGCAGATATACGACAAACAGAACTGATGCAGATCCATTAAGGGGCAATTTAAATCTCCCTTTATTATGTGGGAGACTGCTGCAAAAAACCAGGCCCACTGTATTTCACTACACAATGTAAGTGGCAGAAAGTGGCTGGCAGATATATATGACAAACAGAACTGACGTAGATCCACTTAGGGGCAATTTAAATCTCCCTTCATTATGTGGGAAACTGCTGCAAAAATCAGGCCAGGTGTGTGACACTACAAAATGTAAGTGGCAGAAATTGGATGGCAGATATACGGCAAACAGAACTGACGCAGATCCACTTAGGGGCAATTTAAATCTCCCTTTATTATTTGGGAGACTGCTGCAAAAATCAGGCCCGCTGTATTACACTACACACTGTAAGTGGCATAAAGTGGAAGGCAGATATACGACAAACAGAACTGACGCAGATCCACTTAGGGGCAATTTAAATCTCCCTTTATTATGTGGGAGTTTGCTGCAAAAAACCAGTCCCACTGTATTACACTACACAATGTAATTTGCAGAATTTGGCTGGCAGATATACGACAAACAGAACTGACGCAGATCCACTTAGGGGCAATTTAAATCTCCCTTTATTATGTGGCAGACTGCTGCAAAAATCAGGCCCGCTATATGACACTACACAATGTAAATGGCAGAAAGTGGCAGGCAGATATACGACAAACAGAACTGACGCAGATCCACATAGGGGCAATTTAAATCTCCCTTTATTATGTGGGAGACTGCTGCAAAAATCAGGCCTGCTGTATTACACTACACAATGTAAGTGGCAGAAAGTGGAAGGCATATATACGACAAACAGAACTGACGCAGAACCACTTAGGGGCTATTTAAATCTCTCTTTATGATGTGGGATACTGCTGCAAAAAACCAGGCCCGCTGTATTACACTACACAATGTAAGTGGCAGAAAGTGGCAGGCAGATATACGACAAACAGAACTGACGCAGATCCACTAAGGAGCAATTTTAATCTCCCTTTATTATGTGGGAGACTGCTGCAAAAAACCAGGCCCACTGTATTACACTACACAATAAAAGTGGCAGAAAGTGGCGGGCAGATATACAACAAACAGAACTGATGCAGATCCACTTAGGGGCAATTTAAATCTCCCTTCATTATGTGGGAGACTGCTGCAAAAATCAGGCCCGCTGTGTGACACTACACAATGTAAGTGGCAGAAAGTGGAAGGCAGATATACAACAAACAGTATATAAGCAAAGGACAGCGCCACATCCGGGAGTGTCAGGCAATAACACACTTTATTCTGCCTCCTGCGGCAACGTTTCGGTCCGAGGACCTTTGTCAAGCACAGTACAGTCACCTCTTAACCACCATTATATACCATTAAGACCACCCCCATAGTTAACACAGAACCAATGGCAGTGTCATGATCACATAGAAAAAAACATCAGTATAACAAATTACATAGAAACGCATAAAAACACAATTATACACTACCCAGTACATATAGTATTCGTCCCCTAGTGTAAACACACCCCCTGATCGCTCTTATGATAACATACCAGTCCCCAAACGTAGTCTCTGCAGCCCTGGCTATCCGGATGTAAACACACTGTGTCACCCTATCAGAACCGTGCTTCAGCCGTTGCCATAGTGCAGTGGGCGTGTGCAGGGCCAGTGCGGCCCAATCAGACACCAGTGCCGGTCACATGTGACCGCACTGAGTCATACAGGCAGCGTCCACTGTCACCCTCCTCCACAAGCACCAGCAACGCTGCGCACGCCTGGGCAAAGGATCCTCCCACCGAACTCCCACATCATCCCCATGGAAACAAATTACAACAGTTCACAATGCTCTATAAGAGCGCCGGTCCGGATACAGTTCAATACAACTATGGAGACACATTACAGCATTCCATAGTGTTTAGTACGCCGGTCCAAATACAGTTCATTATAATCATAAAAGCCAGTATTTATCCAGATGCGATGTTCCACTTTCTTCCTTCAGAGCACAAGTTCGATTCCAAAAAATGGACGGTCCACAACATCATTGTCCCAGTGCGCATATATTTATAGTCTTATCCTTACAAAGAAAGCCAGCACGCATTCTTTCAGGGCTCCACTTCTCCACTCAAGTGGATAATGTTGTGTCCATAGTTTCACAATTTTGACTTCACATAGCCATGTTGAAAAAGAGCATCGGGGATATCCATTATTACCCAGATCCAGTAACACTCTGATAGAAACCAATGCATAAATTCAATTTGATTGGTATTATAAAGCATCCCCCTGTTCCTTGGATATCACACCAACCCTGCAAAGATACATAAAAAACATACAGGGGGAAAACAAATCCAATCGTACAGTGTGTAAATTAATACCAAATTGGCGCAAAAGCAAAACCTTACATATATCAAATTGAATATATGAACATCTATCCATCTCACCAACATATATCTCTAGATGCAATTATATTATAAACTAAACATACGCTAATAGGGCTCAACAGCTAACAGCATTTAGAGTATCCATCATGTGTATCATAATTCATAATTTTCTTTAAGGGAGAAATAAATGGCTCAAAAGCTCCCATATAATAGGGGAATTAGGGATAATCAAAATTACACCACCGTACATGGGTACTACATCAAATCACATCATAAATTTAAAATCATGGTTAAAAGCAATACACCGGCGAGGATCCACAACCAACCCACTTAAACGCTTATAGGAGACAATTCTGTGGATATTCTATATTCATACCCCTTGGAAAGAGCGTGTCCAGGTCAAAAATCCATTGGAGTTCCCTTTTCTTCAAAATAGAGACCCGGTCTCCGCCCCGTCTCAACACAGGGACGTCATCTATTACTCTATATCTCAGTTGATTAACCGAGTGTTTCATCTCATGGAAGTGTCTAGGTACTGGAAGTTCAATGCGTTTAGTCCTAATTGTGCTCTTATGCTTGCTGATCCTGGCCCTAACCTCCATTGTGGTCTCTCCCACATAGTAGAGACCACAAGGACAGCTAAGGACATAGATCACAAAGCTACTTTTACACGTATATCGTCTCCGTATCTCATATTTCTTACCCGTGTGGGGGTGATAAAATACCGCCCCCTTCACCATGTTATTACAGCACGCACAATTAAGACATGGAAAGTTCCCCAAACTCGGGCGACTCAGAGTAGTCTGTAGATCCTTTTTAGAACTTCCAATATCAGACACCACCAACTCATCTTTAAGATTTTTATTTCTCCTGTAGGAGAATAGAGGGGGCAATTGAAATTCCTGAACATTGATATGACCTCTACTGAGCAATGGCCAATGCCTCCGTATCACTCCAGAGATCCGGTTGCTAAGGCCATTGTATGCCGTGACAAATGGAATTCTCTTATTGGTCATAACTCCTGTCTTAGGTTTTAAAAGTTCAACCCGTTCTTTAGATAGAGCCTTAGTTTTAAATCTCTCCAGATCAATTCTGGGATATCCTCTGGCAAGAAATTTTTGACACATTTCACTCAATCTACTATCCACTTGAGTGTCACTTGAGACAATCCTCCTCACTCGCAACAATTGGCTCCATGGCAAAGACTCCACCATGCGACGTGGATGCTCACTGGAGAAATGCAACAGATTGTTCCTATCTGTATGTTTAACAAATAGGTCGGTATAGAGGAGACCCTCAAATTTGTACACACAAGTGTCCAGAAATTGCATCCTGGATTGTGAGCACTCCATAGTGAACCCCAAGCCAGAATGCACACTGTTTAGGTACAAAGAGAACTGTTCAAGCTCAGTACGATCCCCATCCCACACCAGGAAGATGTCGTCGATGTAGCGCCGCCAGCCCCTAACATAGCTCCAGAACCGCGAACCATATACGTGTTCACCCTCCAGGACAGCCATATAGATATTGGCATATGTGGGGGCCACATTGGACCCCATGGCTGTCCCGCGGCGCTGCAGGTAGAACTCATCACCAAAGAGAAAAAAATTTCTCATGAGGACGAACTCCAGCAGCGCCAGGGCGAACCGTGCACAGTCCGGAGCCATGTCGGACCCGGCGAGCGCCACACCGACAGCAGCCAAACCTCTGGTGTGTTCGATGGATGTATACAGTGAGGTGACATCAAAGGAGACCAACCACGTAGAGTCACTGACCTGTACACCCTCCAAGGATCTCATAAAATCGCTGGTATCCCTCACATATGAGGGTGCAGAAGTGGCAAATTTTCTCAACAATTGGTCCAAAAAGACCGCTACCTTGTTACATAGGGACCCCCTTCCCGATACGATCGGGCGACCCGGGGGCCTCCGCAGATCCTTATGTATCTTTGGGAGGGTGTACAGGACAGGGACCACCGGGTGGTCTACCTTAAGATATGTAGAGAGTTTGATATCAATGAGGCCATTGTGCAAGGCTCCATCAATCAAACTGTCTAGTTCTGTTTTGTACAACTGGGTGGGGTTCACCTGAAGTTTCTCATAAACATTAGTATCCGAAAGCTGTGACATAATCTCGCCAACATACTGTGCCGTGTCCATCACCACCAAGGCCCCGCCCTTGTCGGCTGGCTTGATGGTGATGGACTTGTTTCTCCTTAGCACTCCAATTTCTCTCCGTTCAGCATAGGTTAGATTAGGACGAGATCTATTACTCACTTTCTTTAGTTTGGTTATATCATCCTTCACAAATTTACAAAAGGTATCAATAACAGGGTCCTGTACCGGAGGCACAAAATCACTCTTGTTATATAGCCCAAAAGTTTCTAGGGACATACACGTTGGTGAAACTGGAGATACCATCTTTTCTTTACCCGAAAAAAACAGTGCCAATTTAAGACGCCGAAAAAAATAGAATAAGTCATTGTCCACATTAAACCAATTAACGCTCCCTGTAGGGCAGAAGGATAAACCCCTTGAGAGTACTTTAGTTTGTAAATTAGAGAGAGTAAGCGAGGATATATTTACCACTAACGATGATGTTTCATTCACTTCTTCTTCACCTTGGACCTGGTTACCAGACCATGATTCACCTTTTCGATGTTTCCTGCCACCCCTGTGGCCCTTCCGTCTCCTTGGGGAACTCCGCCGGTCACTTTGCCTAAAAAATGAGAAGTCTCCATATTCGACAAACCACCATCATCCGTAGAGTCAGACTCTCCACCTGTGAAACCAAATGAAGTCGAAGCAGCCATATTCCTTTGAGGTTTCCTCATTCTTCTTGGGGCACCTCTCGGTCGCCCCCGGCCTTGTGTAGCTCGATTTGGTAACCCAATTTATAATTGTGTTTTTATGCGTTTCTATGTAATTTGTTATACTGATGTTTTTTTCTATGTGATCATGACACTGCCATTGGTTCTGTGTTAACTATGGGGGTGGTCTTAATGGTATATAATGGTGGTTAAGAGGTGACTGTACTGTGCTTGACAAAGGTCCTCGGACCGAAACGTTGCCGCAGGAGGCAGAATAAAGTGTGTTATTGCCTGACACTCCCGGATGTGGCGCTGTCCTTTGCTTATATACTTATTGTGGACTATGACCAGGAGGACCCCCTGGTGTGGACGTGCGCTCTGATGTCCATGAAGACAAAGTTGGTATTGGGTGCGGTCTGACTTTCTTTTTGGTTGGATTTATACAACAAACAGAACTGACGCAGATCCACTTAGGGGCAATTTAAATCTCCCTTTATTATGTGGGAGACTGCTGCAAAAAAACAGGCCCACTGTTTTACACTACACAATCTAAGTGGCAGAAAGTGGCATGCAGATATGCGACAAACAGAACTGATGCAGATCCACTCAGTGGCAATTTAAATCTCCCTTTTTTGTGTGGGAGACTGCTGCAAAAATCAGGCCCGCTGTATTACACTACACAATGTAAGTGGCAGAATTTGGCTGGCAGATATACGACAAACAGAACTGACGCAGATCCACTTAGGGGCAATTTAAATCTCCCTTTATTATGTGGGAGACTGCTGCAAAAATTAGGCCCGCTAAATGACACTACACAATGTAAATGGCAGAAAGTGGAAGGCAGATATACGACAAACAGAACTGATGCAGATCCACTTAGGGGCAATTTACATCTCCCTTCATTATGTGGGAGACTGCTGCAAAAAAACAGTCCCACTGTATTACACTACACAACTTAAGCGGCAGAAAGTGGAAGGCATATATACGACAAACAGAACTGACGCAGAACCACTTAGCGGCTATTTAAATCTCCCTTTATGATGTGGGAGACTGCTGCAAAAATCAGGCCCACTGTATTACACTACACAATGTAAGTGGCAGAAAGTGGCAGGCAGATATACGACAAACAGAACTGACGCAGATCCACTTAGGGGCAATTTTAATCTCCCTTTATTATGTGGGAGACTGCTGCAAAAATCAGCCCCGCTGTATTACACTACACACTGTAAGTGGCATAAAGTGGAAGGCAGATATACGACAAACAGAACTGACGCAGATTCACTTAGGGGCAATTAAAATCTCCCTTTATTATGTGGGAGACTGCTGCAAAAAACCAGTCCCACTGTATTACATTACACAATGTAATTTGCAGAATTTGGCTGGCAGATATACGACAAACAGAACTGACGCAGATCCACTTAGGGACAATTTAAATCTCCCTTTATTATGTGGGAGACTGCTGCAAAAATCAGGCCCGCTATATGGCACCACACAATGTAAATGGCAGAAAGTGGAAGGCAGATATACGACAAACAGAACTGATGCAGATCCATTAAGGGGCAATTTAAATCTCCCTTTATTATGAGGGAGACTGCTGCAAAAATAAGGCCCACTGTATTACACAATGTAAGTGGCAGAACGTGGCTGGAAGATATACGACAAACAGAACTGAAGCAGATCCACTTAGGGGCAATTTAAATCTCCCTTTATTATGTGGGAGACTGCTGCAAAAAACCAGGCCCACTGTATTTCACTACACAATGTAAGTGGCAGAAAGTGGCTGGCAGATATATATGACAAACAGAACTGACGTAGATCCACTTAGTGGCAATTTAAATCTCCCTTCATTATGTGGGAGACTGCTGCAAAAATCAGGCCCACTGTATTACACTACACAATGTAAGTGGCAGAAAGTGGCAGGCAGATATACGACAAACAGAACTGACGCAGATCCACTTAGGGGCAATTTTAATCTCCCTTTATTATGTGGGAGACTGCTGCAAAAATCAGCCCCGCTGTATTACACTACACACTGTAAGTGGCATAAAGTGGAAGGCAGATATACGACAAACAGAACTGACGCAGATTCACTTAGGGGCAATTAAAATCTCCCTTTATTATGTGGGAGACTGCTGCAAAAAACCAGTCCCACTGTATTACATTACACAATGTAATTTGCAGAATTTGGCTGGCAGATATACGACAAACAGAACTGACGCAGATCCACTTAGGGACAATTTAAATCTCCCTTTATTATGTGGGAGACTGCTGCAAAAATCAGGCCCGCTATATGGCACCACACAATGTAAATGGCAGAAAGTGGAAGGCAGATATACGACAAACAGAACTGATGCAGATCCATTAAGGGGCAATTTAAATCTCCCTTTATTATGAGGGAGACTGCTGGAAAAATAAGGCCCACTGTATTACACAATGTAAGTGGCAGAACGTGGCTGGAAGATATACGACAAACAGAACTGAAGCAGATCCACTTAGGGGCAATTTAAATCTCCCTTTATTATGTGGGAGACTGCTGCAAAAAACCAGGCCCACTGTATTTCACTACACAATGTTAGTGGCAGAAAGTGGCTGGCAGATATATATGACAAACAGAACTGACGTAGATCCACTTAGGGGCAATTTTAATCTCCCTTTATTATGTGGGAGACTGCTGCAAAAATCAGCCCCGCTGTATTACACTACACACTGTAAGTGGCATGAAGTGGAAGGCAGATATACGACAAACAGAACTGACGCAGATTCACTTAGGGGCAATTAAAATCTCCCTTTATTATGTGGGAGACTGCTGCAAAAAACCAGTCCCACTGTATTACATTACACAATGTAATTTGCAGAATTTGGCTGGCAGATATACGACAAACAGAACTGACGCAGATCCACTTAGGGACAATTTAAATCTCCCTTTATTATGTGGGAGACTGCTGCAAAAATCAGGCCCGCTATATGGCACCACACAATGTAAATGGCAGAAAGTGGAAGGCAGATATACGACAAACAGAACTGATGCAGATCCATTAAGGGGCAATTTAAATCTCCCTTTATTATGAGGGAGACTGCTGCAAAAATAAGGCCCACTGTATTACACAATGTAAGTGGCAGAACGTGGCTGGAAGATATACGACAAACAGAACTGAAGCAGATCCACTTAGGGGCAATTTAAATCTCCCTTTATTATGTGGGAGACTGCTGCAAAAAACCAGGCCCACTGTATTTCACTACACAATGTAAGTGGCAGAAAGTGGCTGGCAGATATATATGACAAACAGAACTGACGTAGATCCACTTAGGGGCAATTTTAATCTCCTTTTATTATGTGGGAGACTGCTGCAAAAATCAGCCCCGCTGTATTACACTACACACTGTAAGTGGCATGAAGTGGAAGGCAGATATACGACAAACAGAACTGACGCAGATTCACTTAGGGGCAATTTAAATCTCCCTTTATTATGTGGGAGACTGCTGCAAAAAACCAGTCCCACTGTATTACACTACACAATGTAATTTGCAGAATTTGGCTGGCAGATATACGACAAACAGAACTGACGCAGATCCACTTAGGGACAATTTAAATCTCCCTTTATTATGTGGGAGACTGCTGCAAAAATCAGGCCCGCTATATGTCACCACACAATGTAAATGGCAGAAAGTGGAAGGCAGATATACGACAAACAGAACTGATGCAGATCCATTAAGGGGCAATTTAAATCTCCCTTTATTATGAGGGAGACTGCTGCAAAAATCAGGCCCACTGTATTACACAACACAATGTAAGTGGCAGAATGTGGCTGGAAGATATACGACAAACAGAACTGAAGCAGATCCACTTAGGGGCAATTTAAATCTCCCTTTATTATGTGGGAGACTGCTGCAAAAAACCAGGCCCACTGTATTTCACTACACAATGTAAGTGGCAGAAAGTGGCTGGCAGATATATATGACAAACAGAACTGACGTAGATCCACTTAGTGGCAATTTAAATCTCCCTTCATTATGTGGGAGACTGCTGCAAAAATCAGGCCCGCTGTGTGACACTACACAATGTAAGTGGCAGATTGTGGAAGGCAGATATACAACAAACAGAACTAACGCAGATCCACTTAGGGGCAATTTAAATCTCCCTTTATTATGTGGGAGACTGCTGCAAAAAACCAGGCCCACTGTTTTACACTACACAATCTAAGTGGCAGAAAGTGGCATGCAGATATGCGACAAACAGAACTGATGCAGATCCACTTAGTGGCAATTTAAATCTCCCTTTTTTGTGTGGGAGACTGCTGCAAAAATCAGGCCCGCTGTATTACACTACACAATGTAAGTGGCAGAATTAGGCTGGCAGATATATACGACAAACAGAACTGACGCAGATCCACTTAGGGGCAATTTAAATCTCCCTTTTTTGGGTGGGAGACTGCTGCAAAAATCAGGCCCACTGCATTACACTACACAATGTAAGTGGCAGAACGTGGCTGGAAGATATATAAAAAACAAGGGACCGTACTACAATAACAATCTCCCTACAATGATCTCAGGACAAGTAAGGCAGCAATAAAAAGGACTGCTGCACACAAAAGTGTGGACAAATAAACAATAGAACTGTGCAGAAAGGAACAACAGGATTTTTGCTTTTAAAAAAGCAGTTGGTTTGCACAGCGGCGTACAAACAGCAATGCAGCTATCAGGGAGCCATATAAGCTACAGAGCTGATGCACAAAAAACTAGCCTCCACTGTCCCTGCAAAGAAAAGGTGGTGTTGTACAGTGGAAATTGCTACAGCACAAGCGGTTTGGGGGTTAATCTTTCCTCCCTAACAATATCCCTGCTTCTGACGAAGCTGCAGCAACCTCTCCCTATGCTCAGATCGGCAGAAGTAAGATGGCGGTCGGCGTGCACGCCCCTTTATAGCCCCTGTGATGCCGCAGAAAGCAAGCCATTCACTCTCATGCCCTTCTCAAAGATGGTGGGGACCGAGACCTATGTCATCACGCTGCCCACACTCTGCGTCCTCCTTCATTAGCTGAGAAATGGCGCTGAAAGCGTCATACGAAACGCGACTTTGGCGCGAAGATCGACGACCTCATGGCTGATCCCACGGTGGGATCGGGTCGGATTTCACAAAACCTGACTTTGCCGAAAGTCGACGATTTATCAATTTGTTCCATCCGTTTCGCTCAACCGTAGTATCAACCACTGAGGACTCTCAATTACAAATATTTTGCTTAACTTAAAAAATTTCTACCTGTGTCTACCTGAACTGATAGCAGAAAGGCTGAAGCACTTACAACAGCCTTTGTATTTTTATTTACTTATGGTTAACATAAGTCCAATTCTGGGATCCACAATTTTAATGGATGGATTTACGAGCGTATTTGATATACCAGGCTCCACTCTTCTACTGTATCTGTGAGTATAAAAACAGCTACATGCTAAAGGTTTAACTGATTTAAAGAGTACCTGCCACCAAGTGAAAATTTGCGCTGATTGGCCCTAATTTTGCTCATATTTTATTCCTGCTGCTTACCTGAGCATGTTGAGTTTTTCATGCTCATGTTTATGACAACCTTTGACACAAGCAGTGCAGGAATTTATGTGTTACATGGATTTATGTCTTTCTACATCAACTAAGGAATTTGCTCCTGAGACCTTGTGGTGGCATCACAACACTGAACCAGACCCCAATCAGAGGACAATAAAAATTTCACACTCCTTACCTTTGAACTTTTCCAATAGTTAAGCCCAAAACTGTTTATCCCTCTCCCATAATGAAAGTTCTGCTTCACATCACTTGTATTATCTATTGCATTATTTCTGTGCCTTGTTGTGTATAAATATGTGACTCTTCAGATTTTTATGCCTTATGATGAGACTTTTGAAGTCTCGAAAGCTTGTATTTTGTTGTCATGTTTACAATAAATATTTTTAATATTTACATTAAAATAATACATTAAAATAATAAAGAATATTCACAAACTTATGGAGATATACTGTATAACCATGAAGTTATGAATATTCCTTTTTTTCTTCTTTTAATTGAAAACATGAGTTAACTACCCAATCATGGGAGCAGACTGGCAAATACAGCTCATGTTAACAGAAGCATATTGGAGAGGAAAATTAGTCATCAAACAACCGAAACAATTTGTCATATATTTCTTAATATGATATTATTTATAATGTGTAGGTTTGCAATATTGATGCTATCCAAGTTACTAATATATATGGGTATGCTGTATTCACACATGTGTGCATGGTTTTTTATAAGGTTTTCCCATGATTCTGTATTAAGACTATGACTAAGGGCGCTGAGTATGCCAGAATCTCATCAGTCTATACTAAATAAGGAATAATAGTAATTTAATGAATTTATAATTAATGAGATAAAGTTTTAAACCTTTTTTATAGCATAATAATTGTTCTTCCCTATCAATATACTTACTGTTGCTCCACTTTGGATGTTGGTGATATGAAATTCTTACAATACAGTAAACCTAGAGATGAGCGGATTAGGCAAAATTTGAATCCACCTGTTTGTGTGTTTTATTACTGGAAATTCAATTTACACAGAAGTTATTCTCCATGTATTTACAATTCCCTTACTATGCTCTGGGGTCTCTCCAGACTCCAAAGCATAATAAATGTAAGAAGTTAAAAAAATTAAGGAAAAAACCTTGTACTTAACTTACTGCTCACCTCTGCGGCTCTCCACTACTCACACGTCAAGTCTTCTCTGCATCTTTGGATTTCCTGCTGCTTGCACTGACGTTTGCAGCATCATGACGTAACAACATGCGCCGTAGCATTCAGTACGGATGAACAGAAACTTCCTGAGTTTCATGAAAGCCGGAAATCCAGGCACAGCATGAGAGGCCTTGGGATACCAGAGCGAGCGGCAAGGGACCTAAGGTGAGTATAAAGATTTTGTTTTTTAAAAAAAATAATGTTTTGATGGCACCTTTATGATTCAGAAAAATTGAATGCAAAATTTTTGCAAAAAACAAAATCACCATAATGAAAAAAAAAAAAAAGTCACGGAAGCCATTTAATTTATTTTTTAAAAAGCAATTTTGCCTCGTGCGTCCAGGCTTGTGCCACAGGTTCCTACAGGATGAATTCACACAAGTGGATGTGCAAAAATCCTCAATTTTACAAATAATTAGCATGGTGGTAAAGGAAATCGAAGTCTTGGAATTAATTTTTTTTAATGTTCGCCATTTGTGCCCTGTCCTGCTCAAGGACTGACATAGGAAATTGGGACCAGTCAAACCTAAAAAATACTAATTTTTTCCAACAATTAGATGTTAAAATTATAATCGTAGAAGGAAGGTTAAATTGTGAGCCTGGACTCATGATCAAACAATATATTTTAGTAGCACATTTATTAATTAACTACCACAGCCAAAGGAAAGCCTTTTGGAGGTATTATCAATATTAATAAAACAATTTAAAACTTTAACATACTGACTAGTTATTAAACTATACTAAATCAAAAAAGTGTCTCTGTTTTTTTTAGATAAAAAAATTACAATTTTGTTTAAACACACATAAAATAAATACACACCAATAAAATAGTGCCTCTAAGGCTGCCGTCACACTAGCAGTATTTGGTCAGTATTTTACATCAGTATTTGTAAGCCAAAACCAGGAGTGGGTGATAAATGCAGAAGTGGTGCATATGTTTCTGTTATACTTTTCCTCTACTGTAATTGTTCCACTCCTGGTTTTGGCTTAGAAATAATGATGTAAAATACTGACCAAATACTGCTAGTGTGACGGCAGCCTAAATAGTGATGAACGAGTGTACTCGTTGCTTGGGTTTTCCAGAGCACGCTCGGGTGGTCTCCGAGTATTTGTGACTGCTCGAGCATTTAGTTTTCCTTGCCGCAGTTGAATGATTTACAGCTGCTCGCCAGCCTAAGTACATGTGGGGGTTGCCTGGTTGCTAGGGAATCCCCACATGTAATCAAGCTGTCTAGTAGCCGCATATCATGCTGCAAGGAAAACTAAATCTCCTAGCAGTCATAAATACTCTGAGACCACCCGAGTGTGCTCTGGAAAACCCGAGCAACGAGTACACTCGCTCATCACTACCTCTAAACCAAACACGATTCTATACAGAGGGCCAGCTGAAGCATACACATAGAGAAAATCAAATAAGTACACATGAGATTTGCAGGCCATTTTTTTAGGTCCTCAGATTAGATATGGAATGCTAGCTGAAGAATTTTAAAAATAATATTCACACCATATCCTCACCCAACTAATCAACATTTATGTGGGAAATCCCTGTTGGGTGAGTCAAATTGTGTTTTCTTCCTGGACCCCCAGGAAACGCGCGTTGGGCATCATATCACACACCAGTTGGTGAGCTTGCACTTGCCTTGGCTGTTGCAGCTGTAACTGACTTATGGAAATGGGCACTGACACATTGTACCTTGACCAGAAGCTCTGGCAAACCTGATACATGTGTTCATAAACCGCAGAACTACCAAGTTGAGCACTTGGGCATGTGTGAACTTGAAAAGCTTCACAGCAACCACCAGGTTATGCCCATTATCACACACCTCTATGCCTGGTTGTAGGTTTAATGGTAAGAGCCACAGATTTGTCTGGTCTGTTATTCCTTTCATTAACTCTGCCACAGTGTGCAGTTTTTCTCCTAGACAAATTATCTTCAGCTTCACTGAGGCAGTTGAAACGCCGGTGTGTTTGTGCCTTGTTTCCCCAGCGAAACTCTGCATGTCTGTGCTCTTACCCTTTGCTCCTTTTCCCCTAATCAGCTGGGATGCTATTGTCTGTTACCTGTATGGGTGCTGCTCAGCTCCCTGCTATGCTGTGTAGCCGTACATGTGTGGTAAAGTCTTTGCTCCGCTTCATGACCATCCACGTGTGCGGACCCTGGCTGCTATCCATGGGTTGCGAGGTCCACTGCAGCTGGTGCATGACTTTCCACGTTTGTCCAGGCTTGCAGCTCCTGTTCTCCCTGCTATCAGTTTTAGGAAAGCTGATTTCTTTGTCCCTGTTCCCGTCTGTCTATGTGTTGGTACCAAAATCCTTGCCTTGAATATGGATTCCTGCTGTGTGATGTTCTTGAAGTCCTTCTGTGTCTTGAACCATGTACCCAGTGACTGTGAGTTTCTTGTAATCGGTGTATTTAAAATTAAACATGTGTTTATCTTTTGAATATGGAGACCACTGTTCCTGGTAAGCATCTACTACGCTGTGCTCAGCCTACTATGCAGTTCTAGCTCTATCCAGCTTGGCGTTGATGCTGTGCTTGCAACATACCACTTGAGTTCCTCTCTAGGTCTTGTCTGATGTCCAGAGCTTAGCAGCCGCTGTCAGGCTGCTGTTGTCAGGCTGCCTGGAGCCTGACGACCGCTGCTCCATGTCCTGCCAGAGTTCCTTAAGACCTGCCATTGTCTTTGATGTCCTGCCTGTGTCCTGATGTTCTCTGCATGGAGCCATTTCTGTTGTCCGGAGTCCAGATATCCAGCCTGTTTCCAGATATCAAGTCCATAGTCCTGGTGGTCCAGCTGATGTTTCAGAGTTGGTCCCACTCAGGTTCCTGGATGGGCTCCTGCTCCTTGTTCCTGGGGAGTCTCCAGTCTTGTTTCCTGGGGATGGCTCTGCCTGTGTGTCCTGGATCGGACCAGCCGATGTCCTGAGCTGCCATGTCGATGTTCCTGGACTTGTGCTGTCCGTGTCTTGCCTGTGCACCAATGTCCTGCCTGTTCCCTGGGGTCCATCCTGTAAGGGCGGTGTCTCATGTTCTCCTGCTGTGCCTGGGCTATGCCTGAGGCCTGAGAGAGAGGTTCTCCTGATATGCCCCTACTAGATGACCCTGGACTGCATCAACTCGTGTTGACCTCTTGCCATCGCCTGATGTATGCGGACCTGTGATGTTCACCCTTCATTGATGTGCGGAATCAGGAACCTATGTAGCATTGTTATGTCTTGTGTTCTGTAGGATGACGTTATGCAGTAAACTTTGTTTCTTCATACCTGAAGTTGTGCGGTGTCATCTAGTCCTGCATGTCCACCTTGCCCACTTACTTAGCTGCCACAGACCACGGTCATTGCCCTTCTCTAGTCCGGGTAGGCCTGTGTCCTCCCCCTGTGGTCCGTTGGTCCACATTCTGTCTCCACCTGGGACACACACCCCACATCACCGTGGCCTGGTGGCAGGGACAGATTGGGACTTAAATTCAGCCCTGGCATTTGAAATCGCACAGGCCCATGGTGACCCCATCCCCGAGCTCCAGATAGAGATATATTACTGATATTACCACAAGACCAATATTTTTAATAATACCAATAATATTGCTATATAACATTAAATAATTATCATATCAAAATAATAACATTCAAGGAATGCTGTTGGAGAGATCAGCGCAAATAGGGTCTTATCAAACACAAAGCAAATTGAAAAAATCAAATTCTACTCACCAGATGGAGTTTTTGATAAAGCATATAAAGTTTCAGCTGCAGCAGATCCACGGATCAGCAAGTGTCCATGCTGTAGATGAATGAATGGGTTAATGTAGGTATAATCTGCGCTGGTGAATAATTGTAGTTCCAGACGTATATCACATAAAGGATGGTGCTTTATTCAACACGTTTCAAGGTCTAAGCGACTTCTTCATCAGGAAATACCACACAAATACCTATTTGTGTGGTATTTCCTGAAGAAGAAGTCGCTTAGACTTTGAAATGCATTGAAAAAACCACCATTGCTTATGAGATATTCGTCTGGACCTACAATTATGCTGCGATCTCCCATTCTACATCAGCCGCAGTGGAGCCTGCTCAGTGGAGACGTCGGTCCCAGCACCTCACTCAGTCTGATACTGTGCAAAGGGTTACTGCTGCCTTTCCAGGCTCTGCTGTTGTAGCCTGCACTGGTCAGCGGCGAGCAGGCTTTTCTGGGACTAAGTCCTGCTTTGCACACACTGAGCATGCCCAAGGTAAGACCTCTCATTGGAGGTCAGGGGTCACATGCTCAAGTACTGCTGCAGCTCCCATTGGTCCTCTAGGAAGGTGCTGAAGTTGCTCTGGTATTGCAGCAACTTCCATTGGTTCCCTAGGAAGGTCCTGAAGCTGCTGCAGCTATAAAAGGTTTGCATGGCTGCATGGCCATGCGCTATTATCACCTCATGTCATGAGTTTGTTATTTGTGGTCACGCCTGTATGAATGTATTCAATGGACCCGGCTGAAATAAGCCCCTAGAATACCGGCACCTCCGGTGAGGAGTGTTTGTGTGCTTTTCTGGTGTGTAACCACTGACTGCCATCAGCTCAGCAGTTAGCTGTGTTCCCCTGTGACGCTAACAGGGCACAGTATCTTGTTTCTAGCGAATCTGTGGAGTTAAGAGTTCGCGTATACCGCCATATAGAGCCGGCAATTGCCAGCAGCAGGTTCCTCTTCTGCACGGTGGACCCCGGGTTGTGAACGCACCTATTAACCCCTCTGTGACCTTTGACGTACTATCCCGTCGAGGTGACCTGGGCCTATCTGACCCTTGACGGGATAGTACGTCATAGCCGATCGGCCGCGCTCACGGGGGGAGCGCGGCCGATCGCGGCCGGGTGTCAGCTGCATATCGCAGCTGACATCCGGCACTATGTGCCAGGAGCGGTCACGGACCGCCCCCGGCACATTAACCCCCGGCACACCGCGATCAAACATGATCGCGATGTGCCGGCGATGCAGGGAAGCATCGCGCAGGGAGAGGGCTCCCTGCGGGCTTCCCTGAGCCCCCCGCAGCAACGCGATGTGATCGCGTTGCTGCGAGGGTCTTACCTCCCTCCCTGCCTGCTCCAGACCCGGATACAAGATGGCCGCGGATCCGGGTCCTGCAGGGAGGGAGGTGGCTTCACAGAAGCCTGCTCAGAGCAGGCACTGTGAAGCAGCCTGCACTTCAATCAGATCGGTGATCTGTCAGAGTGCTATGCAAACTGGCAGATCACCGATCTGTATTGTCCCCCCCTGGGGCAAAGTAAAAAAGTAAAAAAAAAAATTTCCAAATGTGTAAAAAAAAATAAAAAAAAATATTCCAAAATAATGAAAAAAAAAAAAAAATATTATTCCCATAAATACATTTCTTTACCTAAATATAAAAAAAACAAAACAATAAAAGTACACATATTTAGTATCGCCGCGTCCGTAACGACCCGACCTATAAAACTGGCCCACTCGTTAACCCCTTCAGTAAACACCGTAAGAAAAAAAAAAAAAAACGAGGCAAAAAACAACGCTTTATTATCATACCGCCGAACAAAAAGTGGAATAACACGCGATCAAAAAGACAGATATAAATAACCATGGTACCGCTGAAAGCGTCATCTTGTCCCGCAAATAATGAGCCACCATACAGCATCATCAGCAGAAAAATAAAAAAGTTATAGTCCTGAGAATAAAGCGATGCAAAAATAATTATTTTTTCCATAAAATAGTTTTTATCGTATAAAAGCGCCAAAACATAAAAAAAATAATATAAATGAGATATCGCTGTAATCGTACTGACCCGAAGAATAAAACTGCTTTATCAATTTTACCAAACGCGGAACGGTATAAACGCCTCCCCCAAAAGAAATTCATGAATAGCTGGTTTTTGGTCATTCTGCCTCACAAAAATCGGAATAAAAAGCGATCAAAAAATGTGATGTGCCCAAAAATGTTACCAATAAAAACGTCAACTCGTCCCGCAAAAAACAAGACCTCACATGACTCTGTGGACCAAAATATGGAAAATTTATAGCTCTCAAAATGTGGTAACGCAAAAAATATTTTTTGCAATAAAAAGCGTCTTTCAGTGTGTGACGGCTGCCAATCATAAAAATCCTCTAAAAAACCCGCTATAAAAGTAAATCAAACCCCCCTTCATCACCCCCTTAGTTAGGGAAAAATAAAAAAAAAGTATTTATTTCCATTTTCCCATTAGGGCTAGGGTTAGGGCTAGGGTTGGGGCTAGGGTTAAGGCTACAGTTAGGGTTGGGGCTAAAGTTAGGGTTAGGGTTGGGGCTAAAGTTACGGTTAGGGTTTAGATTACATTTACGGTTGGGAATAGGGTTGGGATTAGGGTTAGGGGTGTGTCAGGGTTAGAGGTGTGGTTAGGGTTACTGTTGGGATTAGGGTTAGGGGTGTGTTTGGATTAGGGTTTCAGTTATAATTGGGGGGTTTCCACTGTTTCGGCACATCAGGGGCTCTTCAAACGCGACATGGCGTCCGATCTCAATTCCAGCCAATTCTGCGTTGAAAAAGTAAAACAGTGCTCCTTCCCTTCCGAGCTCTCCCGTGTGCCCAAACAGGGGTTTACCCCAACATATGGGGTATCAGCGTACTCAGGACAAATAGAACAACAACCTTTGGGGTCCAATTTCTCCTGTTACCCCTAGGAAAATACAAAACTGGGGGCTAAAAAATAATTTTTGTGGGAAAAAAAAGGATTTTTTATTTTCACGGCTCTGCGTTATAAACTGTAGTGAAACACTTGGGGGTTCAAAGTTCTTACAACACATCTAGATAAGTTCCTTGGGGGGTCTAGTTTCCAAAATGGGGTCACTTGTGCGGGGCTTCTACTGTTTAGGTACATTAGGGGCTCTGCAAACGCAATGTGACGCCTGCAGACCATTCCATCTAAGTCTGCATTCCAAATGGCGCTCCTTCCCTTCCGAGCCCTCCCATGCATCCAAACGGTGGTTCCCCCCACATATGGGGTATCAGCGCACTCAGGACAAATTGGACAACAACTTTTAGGGTCCAATTTCTCCTGTTACCCTTGGGAAAATACAAAACTGGGGGCTGAAAAATAATTTTTGTGGGAAAAAATTTTTGTTTTATTTTTACGGCTCTGCATTATAAACTTCTGTGAAGCCCTTGGTGGGTCAAAGCGCTCACCACACATCTAGATAAGTTCCTTAGGGGGTCTACTTTCCAACATGGTGTCACTTGTGGGGGATTTCTACTGTTTAAGTACATTAGGGGCTCTGCAAACGCAATGTGACGCCTGCAGACCATTCCATCTAAGTCTGCATTCCAAATGGCGCTCCTTCACTTCCGAGCCCTTCCATGCGTCCAAACGGTGGTTTCCCCCCACATATGGGGTATCAGCGCACTCAGGACAAATTGGACAACAACTTTTGGGGTCCAATTTCTCTTGTTACCCTTGGAAAAATACAAAACTGGGGGCTGAAAAATAATTTTTGTGGGAAAAAATTTTTGTTTTATTTTTACGGCTCTGCATTATAAACTTCTGTGAAGCCCTTGGTGGGTCAAAGCGCTCACCACACATCTAGATAAGTTCCTTAGGGGGTCTACTTTCCAACATGGTGTCACTTATGGGGGGTTTCTACTGTTTAGGTACATTAGGGGCTCTGCAAACGCAATGTGACGCCTGCAGACCATTCCATCTAAGTCTGCATTCCAAATGGCGCTCCTTCACTTCCGAGCCCTTCCATGCGTCCAAACGGTGGTTTCCCCCCACATATGGGGTATCAGCGCACTCAGGACAAATTGGACAACAACTTTTGGGGTCCAATTTCTCCTGTTACCCTCGGGAAAATACAAAACTGGGGGCTGAAAAATAATTTTTGTGGGAAAAAATTTTTGTTTTATTTTTACGGCTCTGCATTATAAACTTCTGTGAAGCCCTTGGTGGGTCAAAGCGCTCATCACACATCTAGATAAGTTCCTTAGGGGGTCTACTTTCCAACATGGTGTCACTTGTGGGGGGTTTCTACTGTTTAGGTACATTAGGGGCTCTGCAAACGCAATGTGACGCCTGCAGACCATTCCATCTAAGTCTGCATTCCAAATGGCGCTCCTTCCTTTCCGAGCCCTCCCATGCGCCCAAACAGTGGTTCTCCCCACATATGGTATATCATCGCATTCAGGACAACTTGGACAACAGATTTTGGGGTCCAATTTCTCCTGCTACCCTTGGGAAAATACAAAACTGGGGTCTAAAAAAATAATTTTTGTGGGAAAAAATGTTTGTTTTATTTTTACGGCTCTGCATTATTAACTTCTGTGAAGCCCTTGGTGGGTCAAAGCGCTCAAAACACATCTAGATAAGTTCCTTAGGGGGTCTACTTTCCAAAATGGTGTCACTTGTGGGGGGTTTCAATGTTTAGGCACATCAGTGGCTTTCCAAACGCAACATGGCGTCCCATCTCAATTCCTGTCAATTTTGCATTGAAAAGTCAAACGGTGCTACTTCCCTTCCGAGCTCTCCCATGCGCCCAAACAGTGGTTTATCGCCACATATGGGGTATCAGCGTACTCAGGACAAATTGTGCAACAACTTTTGGGGTCCAATTTCTTCTCTTACCCTTGGGAAAATAAAAAATTGGGGGCGAAAAATAATTTTTGTGAAAAATATGATTTTTTATTTTTACGGTTCTGCATTATAAACTTCTGTGAAGTACTTGGTGGGTCAAAGTGCTCACCACACCTCTAGATAAGTTCCTTATGGGGTCTACTTTCCAAAATGGTATCACTTGTGGGGGGTTTCAATGTTTAGGCACATCAGGGGCTCCCCAAACGCAACATGGCGTCCCATCTCAATTCCAGTCAATTTTGCATTGAAAAGTCAAATGGCGCTCCTTCGCTTCCGAGCTCTGTCATGCGCCCAAACAGTGGTTTACCCCCACATATGGGGTATCAGCGTACTCAGGACAAATTGTACAACAAATTTTGGGGTCCATTTTCTCCTGTTACCCTTGGTAAAATAAAACAAATTGGAGCTGAAGTAAATTTTTTGTGAAAAAAAGTTAAATGTTCATTTTTATTTAAACATTCCAAAAATTCCTGTGAAGCACCAGAAGGGTTAATAAACTTCTTGAATATGGTTTTGAGCACCTTGAGGGGTGCAGTTTTTAGAATGGTGTCACACATGGGTATTTTCTATCATATAGACCCCTCAAAATGACTTCAAATGAGATGTGGTCCCTAAAAAAAAATGGTGTTGTAAAAATGAGAAATTGCTGGTCAACTTTTAACCCTTATAACTCCCTAACAAAAAAAAATTTTGGTTCCAAAATTGTGCTGATGTAAAGTAGGCATGTGGGAAATGTTACTTATTAAGTATTTTGCATGACATATCTCTGTGATTTAAGGGCATAAAAATTCAAAGTTGGAAAATTGCAAAATTTTCAAAATTTTCGCCAAATTTCCATTTTTTCTGCAAATAAACGCAGGTAATATCAAAGAAATTTTACCACTATCATGAAGTACAATATGTCTCGAGAAAACAATGTCAGAATCGCCAAGATCCGTTGAAGCGTTCCAGAGTTATAACCTCATAAAGGGACAGTGGTCAGAATTGTAAAAATTGGCCCGGTCATTAACGTGCAAACCACCCTTGGGGGTGAAGGGGTTAATACATATATATATATATATATATACTAGGTGCATTCTGCCAACCCTAACATAATACTAGCACCAGGGTCTGGCTAGTAAATGGCGGACAAACAGCAATCCTTGCAGTATATCCAGCAGCTGGAGGATAGGTTGGCGGCTCTCGAGTGCACAACCTCTGCTGTGGATGTTACCGCAGTTGCAGTTCAGGCTGCTAGCGTGGCTGCAGCAACCTTGTCCATGGCCACCCCTGTTCTGACTCTATCTCACCTCCCGCTGCCAGAAAAATTTTGTGGTGATACTAAATCTTGTAGGGGTTTGGTGAGCCAGTGGTCTATACACCTCGAGCTCCTGGCCACACGTTTCCCCACAGAGCAGGCAAAGGTGGGATTTATTGTGTCTCTCCAGTCGGACAGGGCGTTGAAGTGGGCTACGCCACTGTGGGAGTCACTGTGGCAATCATGTGGTGCAGAGTGCTCCGCTGTTCCTGAGCACTCTAAAATGGGTCTTTTTAGGGCCTCGCGTCACCCATAATACAGCGCTCCAACTGTTGGCATTGACTCAGAGCTCATCCTTGGTCAGCCATTTTGCCATCCGCACCCTAGCATCTGAGTTGGAGTGGTCAGATAAAGCCCTTATCCCTATATTTTGGAGGGGGCTGGCTGACCACGTGAAGGGGGCTCTGGCCTCAAGGGAGATTCCCTCCACACTGGAGGAGTTAATAGCAGTGTCTACCTGTATTGACCTCTGTTTTCACAAGCAGAGTTTAGAGCGGGCCCAGTGTAGGCAGAGGTTTCGGCTGGCTCCCACCTTTGCCAAACATTTGGAATCTGCGGTTCTGGTCCCTGAATCACATAAGGCCATGGAAGTGTCACAAGCAGGATCTAAGTCCCGGACCGCTCGTGCACTCATGGTCTGCCATGTTTCCCAGCAGTCTGGACATCTTGCCACCAGATGTTCACAGCGGTCGAGAAAACATTAGCGTATAGTGGTAGTAGGTGGAGGTACACTAGACACGGCGACGTTTGCCTACAAATTGTCCTTTAAGGAGACAATTACAAAAGGCTCATTCACTCACTTGGTAGAGCTCTGTGTGGACTCTGGGGCGGAGGGCAATTTTATGTCTTCTGCCTTCGCCCAATATCACGCAATACCCCTGGTAATGCTAGCTCAACCAGTAACTGTATGAGTGGTGAATGGCTCGACTCTGCCCTCACAGATAACACACCAGACCATCCCTTTCACTCTGTCCTTCTCGCCATCTCATCAGGATATTATATCTCTGCTCGTCATTCCTGAGGGAATTGATGAGATCCTGTTAGGGATGCTTTGGATACGGTATCACTCTCCTCATATCGAGTGGTCCACAGGCAGAATTTTAGGATGGGGTGAATCTTGTGGGGGTAGATGTCAGAGGAAGAGCGTACAGGTTGCTACTTCTGAGGTACCCACAGATTTATCCTCTCTTCCCAAGCAATATTGGCCCTATGCGGACGTGTTCTCCAAAAGGGTTGGGGAGACCCTTCCGGCTCACCGCCCCTATGACTGTCCTATTGCCCTCTTGCCTGGTGCTGAGATTCCCTGGGGTCGAGTCTACCCGTTATCTCTCCTGGAGATGGAGGCAATGTCTCAGTACATCCAGGAGAATCTGGCAAGAGGATTCATTAGGAAGTCAGTGTCACCTGCAGAGGCTGGGTTCTTCTTCGTGCAGAAGAAGAGTGGAGAATTACGTCCATGCATAGACTACAGGGGTCTTAATGCCATCACCGTTAAGAACAAGTACCCACTACCCCTGATATCTGAGCTCTTTGATAGGCTACGGGGAGCAAGGATATTTACTAAATTAGATCTGCGGGGTGCTTACAACCTGATTTGCATCTGTGAGGGGACAAATGGAAGACGGCTTTTAACACCAGGGATGGGCACTATGAATATCTGGTGATGCCATCGGGCTCTGTATTGCCCCAGCCATTTTCCAAGACTTTGTAAACAACATCTTCCGGGATATGCTTTCCACCTCGGTTGTAGTTTATCTGGATGACATTCTCATCTACTCTCCAGATATAGACTCCCACCGGAGAGATGTTTGCAAGTAGGGTTGAGCGAAACGGGTCGATCATTTTCAAAAGTCGCCGACTTTTGGCTAAGTCGGCGTCTCATGAAACCCGATCCGACCCCTGTGCTTGTCGGCCATGCGGTACGCGACTTTCGCGCCAAAGTCGCGTTTCAATGACGCGAAAAGCGCCATTTCTCAGCCAATGAAGGTGAACGCAGAGTGTGGGCAGCGTGATGACATAGATCCTGGTCCCCACCATCTTAGAGAAGGGCATTGCAGTGATTGGCTTGCTGTCTGCGGCGTCACAGGGGCTATAAAGGGGCGTTCCCGCCGACCGCCATCTTACTGCTGCTGATCTGAGCTTAGGGAGAGGTTGCTGCCGCTTCGTCAGAAGCAGGGAGAGCGTTAGGCAGGGTCCACTAACCACCAAACCGCTTGTGCTGTAGCGATTTCCACTGTCCAACACCACCTTCGGTGTGCAGGAACAGTGGAAGCTATTTTTTTTTTTTTTTTCCTCAGCGCTGTAGCTCATTGGGCTGCCCTAGAAGGCTCCGTGATAGCTGTATTGCTGTGTGTACGCCACTGTGGAAACCAACTGCTTTTTTCAAAGCACATATCCTCTTGTTCCTTTCTGCACAGCTATCTTTTTTGTTTGTCCACACTTTTTATTTAATTTGTGCATCAGTCCACTCCTATTGCTGCCTGCCATACCTGGCTTAGATTACTGCAGGGAGATAGTAATTGTAGGACAGTCCCTGTTTTGTTTTTTTTTTTTTTTGTGGGAGATTAAGATTGGCATTTCTGCTACAGTGCCATCCCTGTGTGTGCCATCTCTCACTGAGTGGGCCATAGAAAGCCTATTTATTTTTTCCGTGATTTGTGTTCTAAATTCTACCTCAACACAAAAACACTACATCAATCAGTGGTAGAAAAATATTGGCCTCAGTCAGGGCTTGTGTGCCACTGCTGTGTGTGCTATCTCTCATTCAGTGGGCTATAGAAAGCCTATTTATTTATTTATTTTTTTTCTTATTATTTGGTTTCTAAAGTCTCCCTGAAAATAAAAAAAAAAAAACTTAAAAAAACAGTGGGAGAGTAATATTGCCCTTTCAGCTTGTGTGCCAGTCTTGACTCCTGGGTGTGCCACCTCTCTCATTCAGTGGGCCATAGAAAGCCTATTTATTTATTTTTTTAAATATTATTGGGTTTCTAAAGTCTCCCTTAAAAAACAAAAAATACATAAAAAAACAGTGGGAGAGTAATATTGCCCTTTCAGCTTGTGTGCCAGTCTTGACTCCTGGGTGTGCCACCTCTCTCATTCAGTGGGCCATAGAAAGTCTATTTATTTTTTTTTTTTAATATTATTGGGATTCTAAAGTCTCCCTTAAAAAACAAAAAATACATAAAAAAACAGTGGGAGAGTAATATTGCCCTTTCAGCTTGTGTGCCAGTCTTGACTCCTGGGTGTGCCACCTCTCTCATTCAGTGGGCCATAGAAAGCATTTTTTTTTTCCTTGATTTGTGTTCTAAAATCTACCTCAACACAAAAACACTACATCAATCAGTGGGAGAAAAATATTGGCCTCAGTCAGGGCTTGTGTGCCACTGCTGTGTGTGCTATCTCTCATTCAGTGGGCTATAGAAAGCCTATTTATTTTTATTTTTTTTTCTTATTATTTGGTTTCTAAAGTCTCCCTGAAAAAAAAAAAAAAAAAAAAAACAGTGGGAGAGTAATATTGCCCTTTCAGCTTGTGTGCCAGTCTTGACTCCTGGGTGTGCCACCTCTCTCTCATTCAGTGGGCCATAGAAAGCCTATTTATTATTTTGTTTTTTTTAATATTATTTGGTTTCTAAAGTCTCCCTGAAAAAAAAAAATAAATAAATTAGGTGGGAGATTAATATTGACATTAGTGCTTGAGTGACAGTCCTGCGTGTGTGTCATCTCTGTGATTTTGTGCCACAGAAAACAGAGTGTGTAACATTGTGCCTGATTTTCCTTGTGGTCTCACCAACCTGTTAAGGAATATTGAAATCATACTGAAGTTATAGCTCACCGTGTAAGTTGTTTGACAGCAACAAATAAAGTTACTTTGGTTAAGATTTTAAAACAATGAGGAAGTCTGGTGCAAGAGGTCATCGTGGGCGTTCATTGTCAGCTGGTAATGATGGTAGTGGTAGTGGAGCATCAGGTGGTCGTGGGGATAAAAATATTCCACCTAAGTCTGGAGCTGTGGAGCCAGTTTCGTCGTCAGGCTACACAAGGCCTCGAACGCTCTCTTTTCTGGGAGTAGGAAAACCGCTTTTAAAGGCGGAGCAGCAACAGCAAGTTTTGGCTTACATTGCAGACTCAGCCTCTAGCTCTTTTGCCTCCTCTTCCGAAACTGGTAAATGTAAAAGCAGCGCGTCGCTTGTGGATGTTCACGGTCAGGGACAAGTCGCTTCCTTGTCCTCCTCAGCAAAAACTACAACAAGAGAGAAGGATGCAGCAGGCGACACAACGGGTCACTCCATGGAGCTCTTTACACATACCGTCCCTGGCTTAGAAAGTGAAACATTTAACAGGCCATGCCCATTACAAGTATATTCTGACATGGAGTGCACTGATGCACAGCCACAGCCAGAGTACTATGCTGCTCCTTTGACTCAGACCACCACATTGCCCTCTCAGGGTACAGATCCACAATCAGACCCTGATGAGACTATGTTGCCCCGCCACGAACGCTATACCACCGACCGACACAGTGACACAGACGAAGTTGCACACGAGCTCGAAGAGGAGGTAATAGATGACCCAGTTATTGACCCCGATTGGCAGCCATTGGGGGAACAGGGTGCAGGCGGCAGTAGTTCAGAAGCGGAGGTGGAGGAGGGGCCGCAGCAGGCATCAACATCGCAACAGGTTCCATCTGCCGGGCCCGTATCTGGCCCAAAACGCGTGTCAAAGCCAAAACCTGTTGGAGGACAGCGTGGCCATCCGGTTAAAGCTCAGTCTGCAATCCCTGAAAAGGGATCCGAGTCTAGGAAGAGTGCAGTCTGGCATTTTTTTAAACAACATCCAACTGATCAGCGCAAAGTCATCTGTCAAAAATGTTCAACTAGCTTAAGCAGAGGTCAGAATCTGAAAAGTCTAAATACTAGTTGCATGCATAGACACTTAACCACCATGCATTTTCAAGCCTGGACTAACTACCAAACGTCCCTTAAGGTTGTAGCACCCTCGGCCAATGAAGCTAGTCAGCAACGCAACATCCCTTCCGTCACTGTAAGGCCACCATTTTCCGCACCACCGGCAGTATCTGTGCAGGTTTCTTTGCCAGCCAAAAGCAGTCAGGGTCAGGGAACCACCAGTTTTGTAGGAGGAAATATTGCATCTAGGGCACCGGCGGAAACAATACCGTCTCCAACCGTCTCTCAGTCTGCCATGTACACCGGCACACCCGAAAGTTCCACGATCTCCAGCTCTCCAGTCCAGCTCACCCTACATGAGACTCTGGTTAGAAAAAGGAAGTACTTATCCTCGCATCCGCGTACACAGGGTTTTAACGCCCACATAGCTAGACTAATCTCGTTAGAGATGATGCCCTACCAGTTAGTTGAAAGCGAAGCTTTCAAAGCCCTGATGGAGTACGCTGAACCACGATACGAGCTACCCAGTCGACACTTTTTTTCCAGAAAAGCCATCCCAGCCCTGCACCAGCATGTTAAACAGCGCATCGTCCATGCACTCAGGCAATCTGTGAGTACAAAGGTGCACCTGACTACAGATGCATGGACCAGGAGGCATGGCCAGAGACGTTATGTGTCCATCACGGCACACTGGGTGAATGTGGTGGATGCAGGGTCCACAGGCGACATCAATTTAGGGACAGTTGTGCCTAGCCCACGGTCTAGGAAACAGTTGGCTGTAGGCGTTCGCACCCCCTCCTCCTCCTCCTCCTCGTCCTCCTGCAGAAGCTACAGCTCTTCCACAGAACGCAGTCTGCCAACCACTCCATCGGCAGATGACACTGTTGCACACCAGTTGTCCCATTATGGGCCAGCTACTGCCAAGCGTCAGCAGGCTGTATTGGCTATGAAGTGTTTGGGCGACAACAGACACACCGCGGAAGTTCTATCCGAGTTCTTGCAACAAGAAACGCAGTCGTGGCTGGGCACAGTAGATCTTGAGGCAGGCAAGGTAGTGAGTGATAACGGAAGGGATTTCATGGCTGCCATCTCCCTTTCCCAACTGAAACACATTCCTTGCCTGGCTCACACCTTAAACCTGGTGGTGCAGTGCTTATTGAAAACTTATCCTGGGTTCTCCGACCTGCTCCTCAAAGTGCGTGCACTTTGCTCACATATCCGACGTTCGCCTGTACACGCCAGCCGTATGCAGACCTATCAGCGGTCTTTGAACCTTCCCCAGCATCGCCTAATCATAGACGTTGCAACAAGGTGGAACTCAACACTGCACATGCTTCAGAGACTGTGCGAACAGAGGCGTGCTGTTATTTATTTGTGGGAGGATACACGGGCAGGCAGTAGGATGGCAGACATGGAGTTGTCAGGTGTGCAGTGGTCTAAGATACAAGACATGTGTCAAGTCCTTCAGTGTTTTGAGGAATGCACACGGCTGGTTAGTGCAGACAACGCCGTAATAAGCATGAGCATCCCCCTAATGCGTCTGCTGATGCAAAGTTTGACGCACATAAAGGAGCAGGCGTCTGCACCAGAGGAAGAGGAAAGCCTTGATGACAGTCAGCCATTGTCTGGTCAGGGCAATGTACAGGACGAGGTAGCGGGCGAAGAGGAGGTGGAGGACGAGGAGGATGATGGGGATGAGTATATTTTTAATGCCGAACCTTTCCCGGGGGCACAGGAAATTGGTTGCGTGTCACGGCCGGGTTCTGGTTTTTTGAGGGACACAAGTGACGTAGATTTGCCTGCAACTGCCCCTCAACCAATCACAACCGGAGATTTGGCAACTGGAACTTTGGCCCACATGGCGGATTATGCCTTACGTATCCTAAAAAGGGACACACGCATTACGAAAATGATGAACGATGACGATTACTGGTTGGCCTGCCTCCTTGATCCACGCTATAAAGGCAAATTGCAAAATATTATGCCACATGAGAACTTGGAACTAATATTAGCAACCAAACAATCAACTCTTGTTGACCGTTTGCTTCAGGCATTCCCAGCACACAGCGCACGTGATCGTTCTCACACGAGCTCCAGGGGGCAGCAGACTAGGAGTGTTAGGGGTGCACACATCAGAAGTGGCGTTGGACAGAGGGGTTTTCTGACCAGGTTGTGGAGTGATTTTGCTATGACCGCAGACAGGACAGGTACTGCTGCATCAATTGAAAGTGACAGGAGACAACATTTGTCCAGTATGGTTACTAACTATTTTTCATCCCTTATCGATGTTCTCCCTCAACCGTCATTCCCATTTGATTACTGGGCCTCCAAATTAGACACCTGGCCAGAATTGGCAGAATATGCATTGCAGGAGCTTGCTTGCCCGGCAGCAAGTGTCCTATCAGAAAGAGTATTCAGTGCTGCAGGTTCAATATTAACCGAAAAAAGGACTCGTCTGGCTACCCAAAATGTTGACGATCTAACATTCATTAAAATGAACCACAACTGGATTTCGAAATCTTTTGCCCCACCTTGCCCGGCCGACACCTAGCTTTCCTATGAAAAGCTCTTGCCTGTGAATTACTTTTCTAATGTCTAATTTGCTGCAGCTGATTGTACAGCATACGACATGTTTACACCTCCCTAAATGGCAAAACTCCCCACACGGGGCCGTGGTATCGCGACTTGGCGCAAGCACCCGTGAGACTGCTGTTTGTCTGAAGAGGTGGGTGTGCTCGCTTTTGGTTGACGGCATTGCTACTGGGTCCCTCATAGTACAATGTAGTGTCTCTGGCGGTGGTGGTGCGCACCCAACGTCAGACACACCGTTGTAACATGAGGGGCCCTGGGGCGGTCCCGCCGGCCTCAAGAGAGTTCCCCCCTACCCCAGCTCAAAATGTGCTCTACCACGTGCAAAATTATGTCGCACAGCTCCACCAATCTTTAGTCTATTCGCTGACATCATTCAATGTCTGGCACTGACAATACAAATTTGTAGACATCTATGATGCAACTTAAAGTAGTCTGTGTCTGTGTCCTATATTGGCACCATTAAA
The DNA here is from genome assembly GCF_051348905.1 of Ranitomeya variabilis. Taxonomy (NCBI): domain Eukaryota; kingdom Metazoa; phylum Chordata; class Amphibia; order Anura; family Dendrobatidae; genus Ranitomeya; species Ranitomeya variabilis. Next base: position 513,618,893 of record NC_135233.1, on the reverse strand, counting down.
TAGTTACTGCCAAATTACTATGTCAGAAACTCAGTAGATGAGCCCACCCCTGTACCTAAGTATGCCACCTTTTTTTTTGTTTTGGTTGTTTTGCGAGACATTAACATCTATTTATATTTTGGGAGTACTGGGACAGACACTCCTTGCACTACTCCTCCACTCACCACCAAGCTGCCTGTGTATCCATGTAACCGCTGTAAAGCTGCCATGAGCCTATTGTTTGTTATTTTAGGCCTTTGATAGCCTGTCTGCGGTCCCTACTTTAAATACTCCTCCACTCATCACCAGCTGCCTGCCCGTGTATCCATGTAACCGCTGTAAAGCTGCCATGAGCCTATTGTTTGTTATTTTAGGCCTTTGATAGCCTGTCTGCGGTCCCTACTTTAAATACTCCTCCACTCACCACCAAGCTGCCTGTGTATCCATGTAACCGCTGTAAAGCTGCCATGAGCCTATTGTTTGTTATTTTAGGCCTTTGATAGCCTGTCTGCGGTCCCTACTTTAAATACTCCTCCACTGACCACCAAGCTGCCTGCCCGTGTATCCATGTAACCGCTGTAAAACTGCCATAAGCCTATTGTTTGTTATTTTAGGCCTTTGATAGCCTGTCTGCGGTCCCTACTTTAAATACTCCTCCACTGACCACCAAGCTGCCTGCCCGTGTATCCATGTAACCGCTGTAAAGCTGCCATTAGCCTATTGTTTGTTATTTTAGGCCTTTGATAGCCTGTCTGCGGTCCCTACTTTAAATACTCCTCCACTGACCACCAAGCTGCCTGCCCGTGTATCCATGTAACCGCTGTAAAGCTGCCATGAGCCTATTGTTTGTTATTTTAGGCCTTTGATAGCCTGTCTGCGGTCCCTACTTTAAATACTCCTCCACTGACCACCAAGCTGCCTGCCCGTGTATCCATGTAACCGCTGTAAAGCTGCCATGATCCTATTGTTTGTTATTTTAGGCCTTTGATAGCCTGTCTGCGGTCCCTACTTTAAATACTCCTCCACTGACCACCAAGCTGCCTGCCCGTGTATCCATGTAACCGCTGTAAAGCTGCCATGAGCCTATTGTTTGTTATTTTAGGCCTTTGATAGCCTGTCTGCGGTCCCTACTTTAAATACTCCTCCACTGACCACCAAGCTGCCTGCCCGTGTATCCATGTAACCGCTGTAAAGCTGCCATGAGCCTATTGTTTGTTATTTTAGGCCTTTTATAGCCTGTCTGCGGTCCCTACTTTAAATACTCCTCCACTGACCACCAAGCTGCCTGCCCGTGTATCCATGTAACCGCTGTAAAGCTGCCATGAGCCTATTGTTTGTTATTTTAGGCCTTTGATAGCCTGTCTGCGGTCCCTACTTTAAATACTCCTCCACTGACCACCAAGCTGCCTGCCCGTGTATCCATGTAACCGCTGTAAAGCTGCCATGAGCCTATTGTTTGTTATTTTAGGCCTTTGATAGCCTGTCTGCGGTCCCTACTTTAAATACTCCTCCACTGACCACCAAGCTGCCTGCCCGTGTATCCATGTAACCGCTGTAAAACTGCCATGAGCCTATTGTTTGTTATTTTAGGCCTTTTATAGCCTGTCTGCGGTCCCTACTTTAAATACTCCTCCACTCACCACCAAGCTGCCTGTGTATCCATGTAACCGCTGTAAAGCTGCCATGAGCCTATTGTTTGTTATTTTAGGCCTTTGATAGCCTGTCTGCGGTCCCTACTTTAAATACTCCTCCACTCACCACCAAGCTGCCCGTGTATCCATGTAACCGCTGTAAAACTGCCATGAGCCTATTGTTTGTTATTTTAGGCCTTTGATAGCCTGTCTGCGGTCCCTACTTTAAATACTCCTCCACTGACCACCAAGCTGCCTGTGTATCCATGTAACCGCTGTAAAGCTGCCATGAGCCTATTGTTTGTTATTTTAGGCCTTTGATAGCCTGTCTGCGGTCCCTACTTTAAATACTCCTCCACTGACCACCAAGCTGCCTGCCCGTGTATCCATGTAACCGCTGTAAAACTGCCATGAGCCTATTGTTTGTTATTTTAGGCCTTTGATAGCCTGTCTGCGGTCCCTACTTTAAATACTCCTCCACTGACCACCAAGCTGCCTGCCCGTATATCCATGTAACCGCTGTAAAACTGCCATAAGCCTATTGTTTGTTATTTTAGGCCTTTGATAGCCTGTCTGCGGTCCCTACTTTAAATACTCCTCCACTGACCACCAAGCTGCCTGCCCGTGTATCCATGTAACCGCTGTAAAACTGCCATAAGCCTATTGTTTGTTATTTTAGGCCTTTGATAGCCTGTCTGCGGTCCCTACTTTAAATACTCCTCCACTGACCACCAAGCTGCCTGCCCGTGTATCCATGTAACCGCTGTAAAGCTGCCATGAGCCTATTGTTTGTTATTTTAGGCCTTTGATAGCCTGTCTGCGGTCCCTACTTTAAATACTCCTCCACTGACCACCAAGCTGCCTGCCCATGTATCCATGTAACCGCTGTAAAACTGCCATGAGCCTATTGTTTGTTATTTTAGGCCTTTGATAGCCTGTCTGCGGTCCCTACTTTAAATACTCCTCCACTGACCACCAAGCTGCCTGTGTATCCATGTAACCGCTGTAAAGCTGCCATGAGCCTATTGTTTGTTATTTTAGGCCTTTGATACCTGTCTGCGGTCCCTACTTTAAATACTCCTCCACTGACCACCAAGCTGCCTGCCCGTGTATCCATGTAACCGCTGTAAAACTGCCATAAGCCTATTGTTTGTTATTTTAGGCCTTTGATAGCCTGTCTGCGGTCCCTACTTTAAATACTCCTCCACTGACCACCAAGCTGCCTGCCCGTGTATCCATGTAACCGCTGTAAAGCTGCCATGAGCCTATTGTTTGTTATTTTAGGCCTTTGATAGCCTGTCTGCGGTCCCTACTTTAAATACTCCTCCACTGACCACCAAGCTGCCTGCCCGTGTATCCATGTAACCGCTGTAAAACTGCCATAAGCCTATTGTTTGTTATTTTAGGCCTTTGATAGCCTGTCTGCGGTCCCTACTTTAAATACTCCTCCACTGACCACCAAGCTGCCTGCCCGTGTATCCATGTAACCGCTGTAAAACTGCCATGAGCCTATTGTTTGTTATTTTAGGCCTTTGATAGCCTGTCTGCGGTCCCTACTTTAAATACTCCTCCACTCACCACCAAGCTGCCTGTGTATCCATGTAACTGCTGTAAAGCTGCCATGAGCCTATTGTTTGTTATTTTAGGCCTTTGATAGCCTGTCTGTGGTCCCTACTTTAAATACTCCTCCACTGACCACCAAGCTGCCTGTGTATCCATGTAACCGCTGTAAAGCTGCCATGAGCCTATTGCTTGTTATTTTAGGCCTTTGATAGCCTGTCTGCGGTCCCTACTTTAAATACTCCTCCACTGACCACCAAGCTGCCTGCCCGTGTATCCATGTAACCGCTGTAAAACTGCCATAAGCCTATTGTTTGTTATTTTAGGCCTTTGATAGCCTGTCTGTGGTCCCTACTTTAAATACTCCTCCACTGACCACCAAGCTGCCTGCCCGTGTATCCATGTAACCGCTGTAAAGCTGCCATGAGCCTATTGTTTGTTATTTTAGGCCTTTGATAGCCTGTCTGCGGTCCCTACTTTAAATACTCCTCCACTGACCACCAAGCTGCCTGCCCGTGTATCCATGTAACCGCTGTAAAACTGCCATAAGCCTATTGTTTGTTATTTTAGGCCTTTGATAGCCTGTCTGCGGTCCCTACTTTAAATACTCCTCCACTGACCACCAAGCTGCCTGCCCGTGTATCCATGTAACCGCTGTAAAACTGCCATGAGCCTATTGTTTGTTATTTTAGGCCTTTGATAGCCTGTCTGCGGTCCCTACTTTAAATACTCCTCCACTCACCACCAAGCTGCCTGTGTATCCATGTAACCGCTGTAAAGCTGCCATGAGCCTATTGTTTGTTATTTTAGGCCTTTGATAGCCTGTCTGCGGTCCCTACTTTAAATACTCCTCCACTGACCACCAAGCTGCCTGTGTATCCATGTAACCGCTGTAAAGCTGCCATGAGCCTATTGTTTGTTATTTTAGGCCTTTGATAGCCTGTCTGCGGTCCCTACTTTAAATACTCCTCCACTGACCACCAAGCTGCCTGTGTATCCATGTAACCGCTGTAAAGCTGCCATGAGCCTATTGTTTGTTATTTTAGGCCTTTGATAGCCTGTCTGCGGTCCCTACTTTAAATACTCCTCCACTCACCACCAAGCTGCCTGTGTATCCATGTAACCGCTGTAAAGCTGCCATGAGCCTATTGTTTGTTATTTTAGGCCTTTGATAGCCTGTCTGCGGTCCCTACTTTAAATACTCCTCCACTCACCACCAAGCTGCCCGTGTATCCATGTAACCGCTGTAAAACTGCCATGAGCCTATTGTTTGTTATTTTAGGCCTTCGAAGCCTGTCTGCGGTCCCTCCTTCCACTAGGCCTCCACTGACCAGACCACTGCTGCCCGTGTACCCCTGGAACCAATTTTAAAGTGCCTACAGCCAGCCCATTTTATTGTGTTAGGCCTTCGAAGCCTGTCTGCGGTCCCTCCTTCCACTAGGCCTCCACTGACCAGACCACTGCTGCCCGTGTACCCCTGGAACCAATTTTAAAGTGCCTACAGCCAGCCCATTTTATTGTGTTAGGCCTTCGAAGCCTGTCTGCGGTCCCTCCTTCCACTAGGCCTCCACTCACCTGACCACTGCTGCCCGTGTACCCCTGGAACCAATAATAAAGTGCCTACAGCCAGCCCATTTTATTATGTTAGGCCTTTGAAGCCTGTCTGCGGTCCCTCCTTCCACTAGGCCTCCACTGACCAGACCACTGCTGCCCGTGTACCCCTGGAACCAATAATAAAGTGCCTACCGCCAGCCCATTTTATTATGTTAGGCCTTCGAAGCCTGTCTAAGGTCCCTCCTTCCACTAGGCCTCCACTCACCTGACCACTGCTGCCCGTGTACCCCTGGAACCAATAATAAAGTGCCTAGAGCCTATTTTTTTATTTAATTTAATATTAATAAAGCCAGGATGAACTACGATATACCACGCTATGAGCTACCCAGTTGACAATTCTTTTGCGAGAAAAGCCATCCCACCCCTCCACCTGCATGTTAAAGACCGCATTGTCCTTGCATTCTGTCAATTTGTCAGTCCAAAGGTATACCTGACAACAGACACATGGACCTGTAGGCCTGGCCACGGAAGGTTACGTGTCCTTTGTGGCTAAATGGGTTAATGTATTGGATGCATGGTCCACACAGGGGACAGCCTGCAAAGTCTGTCTGCAGTCCCTAATTCAAGTTGTCCTCAACTGAATAAAGCTGAGCTTCTACCTTCTGGCTCTGATTAACTGCTGTTTTTAAAAAATTGGCTGTTCCGTCCTTCTAAAGGTGTCTGCCCCTGCCTGGTGTTGTCCTCAACTGAATAAAGCTGAGCTTCAACCTTCAGTTCCAAACATACAACAGAAAACTGGTACAATACAAAAAGTGGCCTCCAGCTACAAAAACTTTCTCCTACAAGTAGTTAACTGACAGTTTTTTTTCCAGTGAAAACACAGATATGGCATCCAACGAGTGTTGTCCTGTCTCGTCTTCTTTATATTATTGCCAAGAAGCTGCAACTGAATAAAGCTGAGCTTCAACCTTCAGTTCCAAATTACCATTTTTAAAAAAGCAATTGGCTGTTCCGGCCTACTAAAGGTGTCTGTCTGCCCCTGCCTGGTGTTGTCCTCAACTGAATAAAGCTGAGCTTCTACCTTCTGTTCCAAATTACCATTTTTAAAAAAGCAATTGGCTGTTCCGGCCTACTAAAGGTGTCTGTCTGCCCCTGCCTGGTGTTGTCCTCAACTGAATAAAGCTGAGCTTCTACCTTCTGTTCCAAATTACCATTTTTAAAAATGCAATTGGCTGTTCCGGCCTACTAAAGGTGAATGTCTGCCCCTGCCTGGTGTTGTCCTCAACTGAATAAAGCTGAGCTTCTACCTTCTGTTCCAAATTACCATTTTTAAAAATGCAATTGGCTGTTCCGGCCTACTAAAGGTGAATGTCTGCCCCTGCCTGGTGTTGTCCTCAACTGAATAAAGCTGAGCTTCTACCTTCTGCCTCTTACTAACTGCTGTTTTTTTTAAAAATTGGCTGTTCCGGCCTACTAAAGGTGTCTGTCTGCCCCTGCCTGGTGTTGTCCTCAACTGAATAAAGCTGAGCTTCTACCTTCTGTTCCAAATTACCATTTTTAAAAATGCAATTGGCTGTTCCGGCCTACTAAAGGTGTCTGTCTGCCCCTGCCTGGTGTTGTCCTCAACTGAATAAAGCTGAGCTTCTACCTTCTGCCTCTTACTAACTGCTGTTTTTTTAAAAAATTGGCTGTTCCGGCCTACTAAAGGTGTCTGTCTGCCCCTGCCTGGTGTTGTCCTCAACTGAATAAAGCTGAGCTTCTACCTTCTGTTCCAAATTACCATTTTTAAAAATGCAATTGGCTGTTCCGGCCTACTAAAGGTGTCTGTCTGCCCCTGCCTGGTGTTGTCCTCAACTGGATAAAGCTGAGCTTCAACCTTCAGTTCCAAATTACCATTTTTAAAAATGCAATTGGCTGTTCCGGCCTACTAAAGGTGAATGTCTGCCCCTGCCTGGTGTTGTCCTCAACTGAATAAAGCTGAGCTTCAACCTTCTGTTCCAAATTACCATTTTTAAAAATGCAATTGGCTGTTCCGGCCTACTAAAGGTGAATGTCTGCCCCTGCCTGGTGTTGTCCTCAACTGAATAAAGCTGAGCTTCAACCTTCAGTTCCAAATTACCATTTTTAAAAATGCAATTGGCTGTTCCGGCCTACTAAAGGTGTCTGTCTGCCCCTGCCTGGTGTTGTCCTCAACTGAATAAAGCTGAGCTTCAACCTTCTGTTCCAAATTACCATTTTTAAAAATGCAATTGGCTGTTCCGGCCTACTAAAGGTGTCTGTCTGACCCTGCCTGGTGTTGTCCTCAACTGAATAAAGCTGAGCTTCTACCTTCTGCCTCTTACTAACTGCTGTTTTTTTAAAAAATTGGCTGTTCCGGCCTACTAAAGGTGTCTGTCTGCCCCTGCCTGGTGTTGTCCTCAACTGAATAAAGCTGAGCTTCTACCTTCTGTTCCAAATTACCATTTTTAAAAATGCAATTGGCTGTTCCGGCCTACTAAAGGTGTCTGTCTGCCCCTGCCTGGTGTTGTCCTCAACTGAATAAAGCTGAGCTTCTACCTTCTGCCTCTTACTAACTGCTGTTTTTTTTAAAAATTGGCTGTTCCGGCCTACTAAAGGTGTCTGTCTGCCCCTGCCTGGTGTTGTCCTCAACTGAATAAAGCTGAGCTTCAACCTTCAGTTCCAAATTACCATTTTTAAAAAAGCAATTGGCTGTTCCGGCCTACTAAAGGTGTCTGTCTGCCCCTGCCTGGTGTTGTCCTCAACTGAATAAAGCTGAGCTTCTACCTTCTGCCTCTTACTAACTGCTGTTTTTTTAAAAAATTGGCTGTTCCGGCCTACTAAAGGTGTCTGTCTGCCCCTGCCTGGTGTTGTCCTCAACTGAATAAAGCTGAGCTTCTACCTTCTGTTCCAAATTACCATTTTTAAAAATGCAATTGGCTGTTCCGGCCTACTAAAGGTGTCTGTCTGCCCCTGCCTGGTGTTGTCCTCAACTGAATAAAGCTGAGCTTCTACCTTCTGCCTCTTACTAACTGCTGTTTTTTTTTTAAAATTGGCTGTTCCGGCCTACTAAAGGTGTCTGTCTGCCCCTGCCTGGTGTTGTCCTCAACTGAATAAAGCTGAGCTTCTACCTTCTGTTCCAAATTACCATTTTTAAAAATGCAATTGGCTGTTCCGGCCTACTAAAGGTGAATGTCTGCCCCTGCCTGGTGTTGTCCTCAACTGAATAAAGCTGAGCTTCAACCTTCTGTTCCAAATTACCATTTTTAAAAATGCAATTGGCTGTTCCGGCCTACTAAAGGTGAATGTCTGCCCCTGCCTGGTGTTGTCCTCAACTGAATAAAGCTGAGCTTCAACCTTCAGTTCCAAATTACCATTTTTAAAAATGCAATTGGCTGTTCCGGCCTACTAAAGGTGTCTGTCTGCCCCTGCCTGGTGTTGTCCTCAACTGAATAAAGCTGAGCTTCAACCTTCTGTTCCAAATTACCATTTTTAAAAATGCAATTGGCTGTTCCGGCCTACTAAAGGTGTCTGTCTGCCCCTGCCTGGTGTTGTCCTCAACTGAATTAAGCTGAGCTTCTACCTTCTGCCTCTTACTAACTGCTGTTTTTTTAAAAAATTGGCTGTTCCGGCCTACTAAAGGTGTCTGTCTGCCCCTGCCTGGTGTTGTCCTCAACTGAATAAAGCTGAGCTTCTACCTTCTGTTCCAAATTACCATTTTTAAAAATGCAATTGGCTGTTCCGGCCTACTAAAGGTGTCTGTCTGCCCCTGCCTGGTGTTGTCCTCAACTGAATAAAGCTGAGCTTCTACCTTCTGCCTCTTACTAACTGCTGTTTTTTTTAAAAATTGGCTGTTCCGGCCTACTAAAGGTGTCTGTCTGCCCCTGCCTGGTGTTGTCCTCAACTGAATAAAGCTGAGCTTCAACCTTCAGTTCCAAATTACCATTTTTAAAAATGCAATTGGCTGTTCCGGCCTACTAAAGGTGTCTGTCTGCCCCTGCCTGGTGTTGTCCTCAACTGAACAAAGCTGAGCTTCCACATTCTGGCTTTCGCCCTATACTATCAGATATTAAACTGCATTTGGCCTACTAGTGTGGTTATGCCCTTGAAACAGTGTCTGCTGCTCTTGGGTTTGCTACTCCACTGAACAAAGCAACGCCGCCTGTTTAGTCCTGTTACCAATTTTGAACTGCATTTAGCCTACTTTATTCTTTGGCCCTATATCTGTTTCCTCCTCATCCTGCCCATTGCCCAGCCACTGCTAGATGAGTCTGCTGGTACATTGACCTAGACCACTACATTCCCCTTATACTCTACACAGCCAGAATCTGACCCTGCTGAAAGTAAGGTTCCCCTTCCCGCATGTTATACCACCTTACACAGGGACAGAGAGGAAGGTGCAGATGAAAGTGCAGGTTCCTTCATCAGGTGGGGGGGCATACTCGTTGGCGACGTCACTGGCACAGGGCCCCTCAGAGTACGCAAAAGTGTCGCTGCTGGTGGGAGGCGCCCCCGCCATGCAAACACACATCGCTGTACTTTGAGGGGCCCTGTGCCAGTGCCAATGCGAACGAGTGGGCCCCCCCTGCTTGCTCAGGATCACAGCACTTGCAACGTTGAAATACTTACCTTTCCCTGCAACACCGCCGTGACGTAGTCCGCATTTCCTGGGCCCACGAAAAACTTGAGCCGGCCCTACTCCCCCCACAACTTTTGCCAAATGACCCCCAATTCCCTATGCCCAACTATTATTATAAAGTTAATTAAGATTGACAAGCTTCAGAAACAAGAATGGATGTTTTTGGCATTAAAATGGGCACTGTAGGTGTTTTCCTGGCCTCCACTCACTGCCGACTATGCTTCCCCATTGACTTGCATTGGGTTTCGTGTTTCGGTCGATCCCCGACTTTTAGCGATAATCGGCCGACTGCACTCGACTCGACTCTGGACAAAATCGGGTTTCACAAAACCCGACTCGATCTTAAAAAAATGAAAGTCGCTCAACTCTATTTGCAAGGTCTTCAACCTCTTATGGGCTAACTCGCTCTATGCCAAGTTGGAGAAGTGTGTGTTTGAGCAGGAGTCCTTGCCATTCCTTGGCTATATCATCTCTGCCCAGGGATTGGCTATGGATCCTGCCAAGCTACAGGCTGTGATGGACTGGCAGGAATCCCATTCTCTCAAAGTGGTGCAGCACTTTATGGGATTCATTAATTACTATCGCCAGTTCATTCCCCACTTCTCAACTTTGGTAGCTCCCTTGGTTGCCCTCACCAAGATGGGAGCAAATCCCAAGTTGTGGTCGGAGGGGGTCTTCAAGGCCTTTCAGTCCATTAAGTCACACTTTGCTAGTGCTCCCATCCTACATCACCCAGATGTAGATAAGCCATTTATTATGGAGGTGCATGCCTCATCCGTTGGTGCTGGAGCGGTCCTCTTCCAAAATGATGCTCAAGGTTGGAAGCATCCTTGCTTCTTCTTCTCTAAGACCTTTTCACCATCGGAGAGGAATTCATCCATCGCGGACAGGGAGTTGCTAACTATGAAGTTGGCTTTCTCAGAGTGGAGACATCTTTTGGAGGGAGCTCGCTTTCCCTTCCAGGTGTTCACAGACCACAAGAACTTGGTGTATTTACAGACAGCCCAGCAGCTAAATTCTTATCAGGCTAGATGGTCCCTGTTCTTCTCCCTGTTCCTTTTCACCCTCCAGTTTCTTTCTGGGGAAAAGAACGTTCATGCCGACGCTCTGTCTCACTCTGTAGTGTCATCAGAGAAGGAGGAGGAGCCTCAGCTTATTGTCCCTTCAGAGAGCCTGAGAACTGTGGCTCCGGTTTCGCTAGAGTCTGTGCCCCCAGGCAAGACTTTCATTCTATCTAATTTGCAACCGGAGGTTCTCTCTTGGGCTCACTCTTCCAGGGTGGGTGGACATTTTGGGCCCAAGAGGACATCTGGGCTCTTAGCGAGGACGTACTGGTGGCCGCATATGGCCTGTGTCGTTGGGGACTATATTCAGGCATGTGTCTCCTGCGCCAGGAGTCGGTCTCCTCGGCAACAGCCTGCTGGGCAACTTTACCCCCTGCCGGTGGCAGACAGGCCCTGGGAGATGGTCGGGATGGACTTCGTGGTAGGCTTGCCCAAGTCTCGTAGCTTTACAGTTATCTGGGTAGTCACCGACCATTTTTCTAAGATGGTGCACTTGGTTCCGCTTCCACGTAATCTTCTGCACAGGCTTTAGCGGCGTTGTTCGTCAATCATGTTTTCCATCTACATGGCATGCCTGACAAAATTGTCAGTGACCGTGGTCCTCAGTTTGCATCTCGGTTTTGGAGAGAACTCTGTCGCTTACTCACCATTAAGCTGAATCTCTCTTCTGCATACCATCTCGAGATGAATGGGTTGGTAGAGGGGGCCAACCAGATTCTGGTCACATACTTACAACATTTTGTCTCCGCCAGGCAGGAAGACTGGACATCTTTGCTACCTTGGGCAGAATTTGCTTTGAACAATGCCATAGCCGACTCTACTGGGCAGACTCCTTTTCTCCTTAATTATGGCCAGCATCCGCGTGTTCCTGTGCCTATGCCCGTTTCATCCACCGATTCTAGGGTGGCAGACTGGGCGGTGGAGGCATGTGACATTTGGGACAGCACACAGGATGCCATCTGGGCCTCCAAGGAGAGAATGAGGGTTTCTGCTGATGCACACCGGCGCCCCTCCTCGACCTTTGCTCCTGGCGACTTAGTGTGGCTCTCCGCCCATAACATCAGGCTGCGAGTTGAGTCCACTAAGTTTGCGCCTCGCTACATAGACCCTTTCAAGGTTCTGGAACAGGTCAACCATGTGGTCTACAGTTTGGCTATTCCTCAACGCCTTGGTATCACCGACACCTTTCATGTTTCACTCTTAAAGCTCGTCTATTTGTCCCGGTTTTCCGAGTCATCCGCCGGGATATTGGGTTCATCCATGGATGAGTTTGAGGTGAATGCTATTGTGGGGTGCAAGGTGGTACGTGGCAAGAAATATTATCTGGTGGACTGGAAGGGTCACGGCCCAGAGGACAGGTCCTGGGAGCCTGTTGATAATATCAGAGTTCCGCTGCTCATTGCTGCCTTCGAGCATAGCGAGGCCCAAGGAGGGGGGCCCTAGAAGGGGGGTAATGTTAGGAGTCAAGTTCCCGCCACAGCACAGGGGGAATCTCAAACCATATCTTCTGCGGTCTCCCATTCTACATCAGCTGCAGTGGAGCCTGCTCAGTGGAGACTTCGGTCCCAGCATCTCACTCAGTCTGATACTGTGCAAAGAGTTACTGCTGCCTTTCCAGGCTCTGCTGCTGTAGCCTGCACTGGTCAGCGGTGAGCAGGCTTTTCTGGGACTAAGTCTTGCTTTGCACACACTGAGCATGCCCAAGATAAGACCTCTCATTGGAGGTCAGGGGTCACATTCTCAAGTACTGCTGCAGCTCCCATTGATCCTCTAGGAAGGTGCTGAAGTTGCTCTGGTATTGCAGCAACTTCCATTGGTTCCCTAGGAAGGTCCTGAATCTGCTGCAGCTATAAAAGGTTTGCATGGCCGCATGGCCATGCGCTAGTATCACCTCATGTCATAAGCTTGTTATTTGTGGTCGCGACTGTTTGAATGTATTCAGGGACCCGGCTGAAATAAGCCCCTAGAATACCGACACCTCCGGTGAGGAGTTTTGAATGCATGTATTCAAGGACCCGGCTGAAAATAGCCCCTTGAATACTGGCACCTCTGGTGAGGAGTGTTTGTGTGCTTTTCTGGTGCGTGACCACTGACTGCCATCAGCTCAGCAGTTAGCTGTGTTCCCCTGTGACGCTAACAGGGCACAGTATCTTGTTTCTAGCAAATCTGTGGAGTTAACAGAGTTCGCTTATACCGCCATATAGTGCCGCCAATTACCAGCAGCCGGTTCCTCTCCTGTGCGGTGGACCCTAAATTGCACCTATTTATACATATGTATATACTCGGTGCGTTCCACCAACCCTAACACACAGCATATGATATCCTCCGCATCACATCCAGGAACATAGGCTCTGGATTACAGTCACTAAACACGCCAGTCCTCCTCTGACCTGTTGCCGTGGGTGACTGCACCGCCTTGTTAATGTCTCTTTACTCACAGCAATACACATTATACAATATCCTCCAGATCGCAGCCAGGAACCAGGTCCTCCAGTTTAAAGTCACTAAACACACCAGTCCACCTCCAGGCCAGTTACCGTGGGCAACTGCACTGCTGTGCATGCTGTGGGTGCTAGGTGTCTCAGCTTCCCTGGTGGCTTGGCTCTGCTTGCCTGTGTTGCCTCACACAGGACCTCTGTAGAGCCGACTGCTCTGTCCTTTTGCATACACCAGACTGACACTGACTCTGACCCTGACACATCCAAACCCTATACTGCAGGGTTTTAGACTAGCATCCTGTGACCTTCAGCCACATGGAAAACCTGGCCAGGAATGAAATGGACTGCAACTACCATCCTGCAGTCTGTTTCAATACACAAAAGCTCAAAGCAGGTTTTCCCTAAATCTGACTTGAACAACCAGCATGTCCAAGACCTATACTCACTTTAGTCTGCATTGCAATCACAGCTACGTCTGTGACTGCAATGCACTCTAATGGCCTCAATACACCTCCATGCGCATCCTGGGGGAACATACAGTGACCCTTACATGTAATACCAGTCACTGCCTCACATATCTAACACTTATACCTACACTAAACGTATCTAACAGCAGTATTAATAGGGAATGAAATAGATGTTACTTTGATATATATTTTTTAGGTTATATAATCTCTGAACAGATGTCTGTAATATGCTCTCTCTACTGCGACAGCTCACTCTACACAAATTGTAGATAAGAGCGGTATTACAAGAGAATGGAATCTATTTGAATTAACCATGAAAAAAGTTATTAGTTTAACATAGCAGCAACAAGGACTGTCATTTCACCAACCCTGATGGTGAATATAGTGGAGTGTTTTACATCTATTCAGCCTTATATGGGGGAGACCAGGATCTTCTGTGTGGTGGAGAAGGAGGACAACACAAAAAAGACAAAATCCTGAAGAGTATACCCATGATTGTGTGGGAAAGGGTGGATTGAAATAGACCAGAAAAAAAAACACTGAATTTGAGTTTATGTTTCTTTACTGGCATTCAGAGGTGTTGAGAAGTCAGGCCCAATCCAACCTTTGTTCATTTTGATAAGAGTCAGCCTGTCATCAATTTCAGTTGACTGGCGGGTGCACCTATTGGTTATAACACTCCCCAGTGGCACTAAAAACCTGCTTTAACAAAACACTAGTGGCAGGGCAGGCCAGGACCTCCAAGGCATAGATAGATAGTTCATGCCATGTGTCTAGCTTGGATACGCAACAGTTGTAAAGCACAAAGAAATCAAGGAGGATGCTGGTACAGTCGACAAGGTACTCCTTCATTATCTTCCAAGATGTTTCCCTCCTTGACAGAGTACTCTGCATATCAGAGCCTGGGCAGTGGGAAGGTGTGAGAAATCTCAGACCTTTGATTGTGTTCCCCTGCCTCTGCTGCATTTGGTGTGTGTCTCCCTCGTCTCTACTCCTTGGTTGTCCAAGAAACTGTGACCTCTGACACCAGTGTTGTCAGATGGGAATTTTTAAAATAATTCTTCAACTAGGGCCTTCTTTTACTGCAGTATTTTATTAGACCTCTCTGCCACAGGAAATAGAGATGGAAATTTCTCCTTGTAGCGTGGATCTTGAAGGATGACCAAACAGTAATTTATGAGAGCCAAAATGTGTACAATGCGAGGGTGATGGGAAAGGCAGCGAAACTTAAACTCAGCCATGTCGGTCAGACTGCCAACAGCCAAGAATTCCCTGTCCCCACCAACAGGATGACTATCCATCTTCTCCTCCTCATCCTCCCTTTTCTCCTCATCTTCAGACCATCCACGCTGAACAGACAGGATGAAGTTGGTGTGGGTACTACTTTCTGTAGTGCAGGCAACCAGCTGCTGTTCCTCCTCCTCATTATCACCCAATCCACGTTGAGAAGTTGAGATGAGGCTGAGCTGTGTAGTATCACCCTATATAGTTTCTTGTTTCATCTCAACTTGCTCCACCTGCAAAACCTCTTTAATTGTGAGCAGTGAGTGTTTCACTAGACAGAGAAGAGGGATAGTTATGCTGAATATGGAGTCATTGCCACTCACCATCTTTGGAGAGTCCTCAAAGTTTTGGAGAATGGCACAAATGTCAGACATACATGCCATCTCATCACCTTTTATGTGCGGAGGCTGACCGAAATACCAACAGGTTTGTTGCAGCTGGTATTCAGCCACTGCTGTGGCACTCCAGGAGTCTGGTTGCCACAGTGACATTGCCTCCCTCACAGGGGGTGATGTCATGCCTGGAAGCAAGGAGGGATCCCCTTTCCAGGTACATCAGCATGCAACACCTTTCCTACTCCAGGCCAAAAGGGGGAGCTATAACACCTGATTTCAGGGGAGCTTCCCTATAATTTCTGGCCTGTAGGCGGGGTTAGTTAGTCAGCATCTGAGACAGTGAAAGAGAAAGAGGCAAGTGAGGAGAACCTGGGGTATTGGAGCTGCAACTGAACTCACCTCAGGACTGAGCGTCAAAGACCGGACACCAGAGTCTGTGGTTGTGTGGGAACTACAGGCCCAGCAAATAAAACTGGAGGGCAGGAGATTGCAAGCCTCCTGGTCCCAGCTGACACCCTGAGGTTCAGCAGCATACTAGAGCCCAGAGTCACCATGAGGGAGTGACAACTGGTACAGGCTCAAGCTGCCTGCCATGCTGGTAGTGTTCCATTTAATAGACAGACTGAGAGAGGGACTTGAGTAGAGCATAAATCATCAAGAACCCAGAGAACAGCACAGTAGGGAGGCCTCAAACCCCACCTGGCCAGGTGGATTCTTAATTGCTTCCAGGCTGCCCAGATCTCTAATACCACCTGTTACCTGTGCTCAAGACTGCACCTTCAACCAGGAATGAAAGGTAAATAAAACTGCAGCCCTTGCATCCTCTAGTCCGTTCCCGCACCCTCAGTCCTGCAACTCAACATCCACGATCCCGGATAGACTGCACTCATAGCCCTGGGGCCTCGCTCCGCCTCTGGGGAGCAGAAGCATCTCAGCTGCGACACCAACGGCCTCAGAGGTCCCCTTAAGCAGCATCAGCTACCCATTGCCGAACATCACAGATGGTATCATATAAAATCCCCTACAAACATTCCCTCATACTTTTACTGTGCGCTCAGGGCCACGGACTGGGTCACCGCTGCCATAACCACCCCTTTCAGAATCACCCGACTTGGTTCAGAGTACCCCATGGCCCTAACAGGTGCTGCACTGCCCTCTAATGCTTGAAAAACTTTGCCAACATATGTAATGAGTTCCAATGCGATGAGCTGGAAGTTGCAAACTCTCCTGCAGCACTGCCAGGAAGCTGTTGCTGACTTGTGGAAATGGGCACACACGTGGCACGCTTTCACAAGTAGCTCAGGCAGATCTGGGTATGTTTTGAGAAACCGCTGAACCACCAAGTTGAACACGTAGGCCAGGTATGGTATGTGTGCGAGGTTGCCAAGCTTCAGAGCCACCACCAGGCTATGGCCATTGTTACATTTGACTATGCCTGGTTGTAGGTTCAGTGTTGACAGCCACAGATCAGTCTGGTCTGTTAGAGCTTTGAACAACTCTGCAGTGATGTGCGATTTGTCACCTAAGCAGATTAGCTTTAGCAGAGCCTGTTGCCGCTTGGCCAAGGAAGTGCTTCATTGCTTCCAGGTTGCAACTGAAGTTGACATTTCCCAAATGGAGCTTGTAGAGGAGAAGGTACAGGAACTGCTGTTTTGTAGACAGTGGGGAAAAACCTGATTGAACCAGGGCCCTCAATCCTTGGTGTCAGTAGCACTTGTTTTGTCCCAAGGTCCAACTGGGTCTCGGCTTCCACAGTGTTCACCCAGTGTGCCGTCAGGGAAATGTAGCATCCCTAGCCACAAGCACTTGTCCACGTGTCCATGTTTAAGTGGACCTTCACAGTAACAGATTTGATTAAGGTACGGTTGATGTTATGAGACACATCTTGTGTAAGGCAGGAAGAAGTACCGAAGAATGGCCGCCGCCATCGGGTTGCAGAAAGCTTCTGTCTCCACAAGCTTAAAATGTGGCATTGTGGCCTGTGGGTGGGTGGCTGCATATTTATTCTTGTGTTCCAAAGACTGGTGTAGTGACAACTAAATACTGCGCTGGGACAAGGAAGTGAACATGGTTGCTGATATATATATACATATATATTGTGGAGGTTGTGGAGGTTTATACTAACTCATTCTGCATTGAGGTAGGCACAGGAAGCAGTTTTGTTAAAATGTCCAGGCAGGTTTATTAGAACTGTATAAACCTCTCAGGAAACCAAACAAAAAAACAGCCATGTTCAGGGAGGTTGGCTACAGATCTGCAGACCTTAAACCTTTGAATAACATATGCAACTGTATTAACAGGAACATACAGCTGTTTGGAAATGGTTGTAGAGCTTTTACATTTGTCATGCCTATCTACCATTTTCTTTCAAATCTCCTGAAACAACTCTCTCTTTAACTTTCTTTGGTCCTAGTTCAATGTAGAGCACACCATGACACCAAACAGCACAGTAACTACTTTTCACCCTGTAAATAGGTTGACTGACTGATTAGAAGTTTGGAGACATGTGATGCTAATTACAGTACGTACCTTAGTTTAACATGTATTTTAGTTTAACATGTACCTATTGTCAAATTATTCTAAATATTTTCTACGGGTACCATCATTTTTATCCAGGCCTTTTTCATTAGTGTGTTGTTTTGTTTCATTTTGTTTTTTTCTTTTATGAACTTCAATTCAAAAACAATGTCTGTTCTTCATTGGTTGATATTTAGCAAATTTGGACTGAAAATTACTTTTATCAACTTGAAAATAATTCAATGGAAACTGAAATATATTGAAAATATACTATATATATATATATATATATATATATATATATACTGCTCAAAAAATAAAGGGAACACTTAAACAACAGAATATAACTCCAAGTAAATCAAACTTCTGCGAGATCAAACTGTCCACTTAGGAAGCAACACTGTTTGACAATCAATTTCACATCCTGTTGTGCAAATGGAATAGACAACAGACGGAAATTTTTGGCAATTATCAAGACACACTCAATAAAGGAGTGGTCCTGCAGGTGAGGAACACAGACCACATCTCAGTACCAATGCTTTCTGGCTTATGTTTTGGTCACTTTTGAATGTTGGTTGTGCTTTAACACTCGAGATAGCATGAGACGGACTCTACAACCCACACAAGTGGCTCAGGTAGTGCAGCTCATCCAGGATGGCACATCGATGCAAGCTGTGGCAAGAAAGTTTGCTGTGTCTGTCAGCATAGTGTCCAGAGGCTGGAGGTGCCACCAGGAGATAGGTCACTACACCAGGAGACATGGAGGGGGTCGTAGGAGGGCAACAACCCAGCAGCAGGACCGCTACCTCAGCCTTTGTGCAAGGAGGAACAGGAGGAGCACTGTCAGAGCCCTGCAAAATGACCTCCATCAGGCCACAAATGTGCATGTGTCTGCACAAACTGTTAGAAACCGACTCCATGAGGATGGTCTGAGTGCCCAATGTCCACCGATGGGGGTTGTGCTGACAGCCCAACACCGTGCAGGACGCTTGGCATTTGCCACAGAACACCAGGACTGGTAAATTCGCCACTGGCGCCCTGTGCTTTTCAAAGATATAAGCAGGTTCACAATGAGCACATGTGACAGATGTGACAGAGTCTGGAGCTGCTGTGGAGAGCGATCTGCTGCCAGCAACATCCTTCAGCATGACCGGTTTGGCAGTGGGTCAGTAATGGTGTGGGATGGCATTTCTTTGAAGGGCTGCACAGCCCTCCATGTGCTTACTGGAGGTAGCCTGACTGCCATTAGGTACCAAGATGAGATCCTTAGACCCCTTGTGAGACCATATGCTGGTGTGGTTGGCCCTGGGTTCCTCCTAATGCAGGACAATGCCAGACCTCATGTGGCTGGAGTGTGTCAGCAGTTCCTGTAAGATGAAGGCATTGAAGCTATAGACTGGCTCACCTGTTCCCCAGAACTGAATCCGATTGAACACATCTGGGACATCATGTCTTGCACCATTCACCAACGTCACGTTGCACCACATAATGTCCAGGAGTTGTCGGATGCTTTAGTCCAGGTCTGGGAGGAGATCGCCTAAGGAAACCATCCGCCGCCTCATCAAGAGCATGCCCAGGCATTGTAGGGCGGTCATACAGGCACGTGGAGGCCACACACTACTGAGCATCATGTCCTTGCCTTGAGGCATTTCCACTGAAGTTGGATCAGCCTGTAACTTCTTTTTCCACTTTGATTTTCAGCATCATTCCAACTCCAGACCTCCGTGGGATATTAGTTGTGGTTTACGTTGAACATTTTTAGGTTTAATAGCCCCCAACACATTCCACTATGTAATGAATAAAGATTTACAACTGGAATATTTCATTCAGTGACACCTAAGATGTGGGATTTTAGTGTTCCCTTTATTTTTTTGAGCAGTATATATATATATATATATATATATATATATATATATATATATACTGTATATATATAGAGTGGCGGAATGTGTTGAGAGCAATAATACCTAAAAATTATCAACGTAAACCACAACTAATATCCCACGGAGGTCTCGAGTTGGAATGTTTCTCAAAATCAAAGAGGGAAATGAGGTTACAGGCTGATCCAACTTCAGTGGAAATGCCTCAAGACAAGGAAATAGTGCTCAGTAATGTGTGTGGCCTCCACATGCCTGTATGACTTGCCGACAACTCCTGGGCATGCTCCTGATGAGGCGGCGGATGGTCTCCTGAGGGACCTCCTCACAGACCACACTAAAGCATCTGCCAACTCCTGGACAGTCTGTGGTGCAACGTGACGTTGGTGGTTGGTGCGAGACATGATGTCCCAGATGTGTTCAATCGGATTCAGGTCTGGGGAACGGGTGGGCCAGTCCATAGATTCAATGCCTTCATCTTACAGGAACTGCTGACACACTACAGCCACATGAGGTCTGTTATTGTCCTGCATTAGGAGGAACCCAGGGCCAACTGCACCAGAATATGGTCTCACAAGGGGTCTGAGGATCTCATCTCAGTGCCTAATGGCAGTCAGGCTACCTTTGGCGACCACATGGAGGGCTGTGCAGCCCTCCAAAGAAATGCCACCACACACCATTACTGACCCACTGCCAAACTGGTCATGCTGAAGGATACTGCAGGCAGCAAATCACTGTCCATGGTGTCTCCAGACTCTGTCACATCTGTCACATGTGCTCAGTGTGAACCTGCTTTCATTTGTGAAGATCACAGGGCACCAGAGGCAAATTTGCCAATCATGGTGTTCTGTGGCAAATGCCAAGCGTCCTGCACGGTGTTGGGCTGTGAGCACAACCCCCATTTGTGGATGTCGGGCACTCAGACCATCCTCATGGATTCGGTTTCTAACAGTTTGTGCATACACATGCACATTTTTGGCCTGCTGGAGGTCATTTTTCAGGGCTCTGACAGTGCTCCTCCTGTTCCTCCTTGCACAAAGGCTGAGGTAGCGGTCCTGCTGCTGGGTTGTTGCCCTCCTACGACCCCCTCCATGTCTCCTGGTGTAGTGACCTATCTCCTGGTGGCACCTCCAGCCTCTGGACACTATGCTGACAGACACAGCAAACTTTCTTGCCACAGCTTGCATCGATGTGCCATCCTGGATGAGCTGCACTACCTGAGCCACTTGTGTGGGTTGTAGAGTTCGTCTCATGCTATCTCGAGTGTTAAAGCTCAACCAACATTCAAAAGTGACCAAAACATAAGCCAGAAAGTATTGGTACTGAGATGTGGTCTGTGTTTCCCACCTGCAGGACCACTCCTTTATTGAGTGTGTCTTGATAATTGCCAATAATTTCCATCTGTTGTCTAGTCCATTTGCACAACAGCACATGAAATTGATTGTCAAACAGTGTTGCTTCCTAAGTGGACAGTTTTATTTCACAAAAGTTTGATTTACTTGGAGTTATATTCTGTTGTTTAAGTGTTCCCTTTATATTTTTGAGCAGTGCATATTGTGAGGCTGTGACCCATGATACAGCTAGGGGGCGCTGTTTGTGCTCACCAGAATGTGCATGCAGTCGGATGAAGGTCATAGGTGTGCATGGGATTCACGCATTTCAGTCCGGGTTTTCCAGGTGGCTGAAGGCCACTGATTTGTGTGTTAAAAGCTCTGCAGTAAGAGGTATGGGTGTGTCAGGTGTGTGAGGTGCACATCAGTGTCAGTCTGGTGTGTGCTGGTGTGCAGAGCAGAGGCCTGCAGAGTGCTGGCTGAGTGCATGGAGGCACAGGCCAGTGGAGCCAGCACCCAGGGCAGCTGAATAGCCTGGCACCCTCAGATTATACAGCGATGCAAGTCGTCCATGGTACTGATCTCGGATGTGGACAGTCCTGTGCCCAGAGTTGGATGTCCTGTGCCCAAAAGAGATGGATGTGGACAGTCCTGAGCCCGCAAGTGGATGTCCTGTGTCTGAAGGAGTCGGATGTGGACAGTCCTTTGCCCGGATATGCCCGAAGGAGTCAGATGTTGTTGTGAATTCTGCTCTTGGGCTCCCTCTGGTGGTTGTAAGTGGTAGCGCTGCTGTCTCTGAATCACATCATTTATCAGGTGTTTTCACCTTTTGCAATTTGGACAGGGCTATTTAGTCTTGCTTCACCCTTTAGTCAGTGCCAGTTGTCCATTGTTCCTGTAGGATTCACATCCCTGCTGGTTCCTTCTGCTTTGCAGTTCTTTTCATCTAAGATAAGTTCTGGCCTTGATTAATAGGAATTATTATTATTAATTAAGTTCTGGCCTTATAGGAATATACTCACCCTCGGACGCGCCCTGCTTCTTTCCGGCAGCCTTCCTTCCTAAGAATGAGCGCGTGAAGGACCTTAGATGACGTCGTGGCTTGTGATTGGTTGCATGACCGCCCATGTGACCGCTCACGCGACCAATCAAAAGCCGCGACGTCACCGCAGGTCATTCACGCGCTCATTCTTAGGAAGGAAGGCTGCCGGTTAGTACCAGGGCGCATCCGAGGGTGAGTATATCAATATTTGTTATTTTGATTCTTTATTTTACACTTAAATATGGATTCCAATACCGATTCCCGATATCGCAAACATCGGAACTCGGTATCGGAATTCCGATACCAGATTCAGAAGATCGCTGACCTCATGGCCGACCCCATACATGGTTCGGGTCAGGTTTCATGAAACCCGACTTTGCCAAAAGTCGTCGACTTCTGAAAATGGCCAACCCGTTTCGCTCAACCCTACTAATTGGTCCTCTGCGGCTGTTTCTGCCTTTCAGGAGCTTAAAAGCCGATTTACTTCTGCCCCTGTGTTGCGTCAGCCGGATGTTTCTCTTCCTTTTCAGGTTGAGGTTGACGCTTCTGAGATTGGGGCAGGGGCCATTTTGTCTCAGAGGAATTCTGATGGTTCCTTGATGAAACCGTGTGCCTTCTTTTCTCGAAAGTTTTCGCCTGCGGAACGCAATTATGATGTCGGCAATCGTGAGTTGTTGGCTATGAAGTGGGCATTTGAGGAGGGGCGACGTTGGCTTGAGGGGGCCAAGCATCGTATTGTGGTCTTGACCGATCATAAGAATCTGATTTATCTCGAGTCTGCCAAACGGCTGAATCCTAGACAGGCCCGATGGTCCCTGTTTTTCTCCCGTTTTGATTTTGTGGTCTCGTATCTTCCGGGTTCTAAGAATGTTAAGGCTGATGCCCTCTCTAGGAGCTTTTTGCCTGATTCTCCTGGGGTCCTTGAGCCGGTCGGTATTCTGAAGGAAGGGGTGATTCTCTCTGCCATCTCCCCTGATTTACGACGGGTTCTTCAGAAATTTCAGGCTGATAAACCTGACCGCTGTCCAGTGGGGAAATTGTTTGTTCCTGACAGATGGACTAGTAAAGTGATTTTGGAGGTTCATTGTTCTGTGTTGGCCGGTCATCCTGGGATTTTTGGTACCAGAGATTTGGTTGGTAGGTCCTTTTGGTGGCCTTCTTTGTCACGGGATGTGCGTTCTTTTGTGCAGTCCTGTGGGACTTGTGCGCGGGCCAAACCTTGCTGTTCACTCAACACAAAAGAAAAGAATATGCACACAGTGGGATCAACCTGATATGATAAATTTTATTTTATTATAGAATGACACCTCACTACACATAATGGCAAAACAGGAAGGACCATACATTTAAAAACATCTAAAAACCAGACAGACCTACCCTCAACCCCCCACAAATACAATTAAGGGCCTGTAAATGAAAAAAATGCATGTACACATACCGTAGAGAGCATAACATACAAATAAGCAAATGAGAAACAATAGAAGTATATAAATATTAACTTTCTAATATAGCCAATTGGCGCAATGCCCCTACACAGACAGTTATATAAACATATATAACCTTCCCCTGACGAAGACGCTCTAGCAGCGTCGATACGCGTGGGGCCTTTGTCCCCCTCCCCCCTCCCTCCTCCTTTATGCTGCTTTGGATCCGGTCCTGGACTTTTTCATCTACCCCAGCCGCACTTAGGTATATACACCTCCACCAGCGTGTTGTGTTCTTGCCCCATAGGCAAATTCTTGGATTTAGACACATTGTCATTTTTTGGCGGCAAGATACTTCACATTTAGCTTGGTAATGTATGACCTGGGGTGTTAGATTTAGGACAGGCTGTGGCTACACCAGGTATTTACCTGGCATATGGTATTGTGTTTTCACCACAGGCCTGGAACAGGACTGGGAGGTAGGGTTATTGTTTAGGGTTCTGTTTATATAACTGTCTGTGTAGGGGCATTGCGCCAATTGGCTATATTAGAAAGTTAATATTTATATACTTCTATTGTTTCTCATTTGCTTATTTGTATGTTATGCTCTCTACGGTATGTGTACATGCATTTTTTTCATTTACAGGCCCTTAATTGTATTTGTGGGGGGTTGAGGGTAGGTCTGTCTGGTTTTTAGATGTTTTTAAATGTATGGTCCTTCCTGTTTTGCCATTATGTGTAGTGAGGTGTCATTCTATAATAAAATAAAATTTATCATATCAGGTTGATCCCACTGTGTGCATATTCTTTTCTTTTGTGTTGAGTGTATACATTATATATGCACGTGGTTGATCCCTGGAGCTTGTATATTCTTTGTGCGGTGCCCGCCTTTCTTTGGTTCCAAACCTTGCTGTTCCCGCGCTAGTGGGTTGCTTTTGCCTTTGCCGGTCCCTGAGAGGCCTTGGATGCATATTTCTATGGATTTTATTTCGGATCTTCCGGTTTCCCAGAGGATGTCAGTTATCTGGGTGGTTTGTGACCGGTTTTCTAAGATGGTTCATTTGGTACCTTTGCCTAAGTTGCCTTCCTCTTCTGATTTGGTTCCGTTGTTTTTTCAGCATGTGCTTCGTTTGCATGGCATTCCGGAGAACATTGTGTCCGATAGAGGTTCCCAGTTTGTTTCTAGGTTTTGGTGGGCCTTTTGTGCTAGGCTGGGCATTGATTTGTCTTTTTCTTCCGCATTTCATCCTCAGACAAATGGCCAAACTGAGCGAACTAATCAGACTTTGGAAACTTATTTGAGATGCTTTGTGTCTGCTGATCAGGATGATTGGGTGGCTTTCTTGCCATTGGCCAAGTTTGCCCTTAATAATCAGGCTAGTTCTGCTACCTTGGTTTCACCCTTCTTTTGTAACTCTGGTTTTCATCCTCTTTTTTCTTCAGGGCAGGTTGAGCCTTCTGATTGTCCTGGGGTGGACTCTGTGTTTGACAGGTTCCAGCAAATTTGGGCTCATGTTGTTGACAATTTGGTATTGTCTCAGGAGGGGGCTCAGCGTTTTGCTAACCGTCGTTGCTGTGTTGGTTCCCGGCTTCGGGTTGGGGATTTGGTCTGGTTGTCTTCCCATCATGTCCCTATGAAGGTTTCTTCCCCTAAGTTTAAGCCTCGGTTTATTGGCCCTTATAGGATTTCTGAGATTATCAATCCAGTGTCTTTTCGTTTGGCCCTTCCAGCCTCTTTTTCCATCCATAATGTTTTTCATAGATCTTTGTTGCGGAAATATGTGGTGCCCGTTGTTCCCTCTGTTTATCCTCCTGCCCCAGTGTTGATTGATGGGGAGTTGGAGTATGTGGTTGAGAAGATTTTGGATTCTTGTTTTTCGAGACGGAGGCTTCAGTATCTTGTCAAATGGAAGGGTTATGGCCAGGAGGATAATTCTTGGGTTGTTGCCTCCGATGTTCATGCTGATGATTTGGTTCGTGCCTTTCATTTGGCTCGTCCGGATCGGCCTGGGGGCTCTGGTGAGGGTTCGGTGACCCCTCCTCAAGGGGGGGTACTGTTGTGAATTCTGCTCTTGGGCTCCCTCCGGTGGTTGTAAGTGGTAGCGCTGCTGTCTCTGAATCACAGCATTTATCAGGTGTTTTCACCTTTTGCAATTTGGACAGGGCTATTTAGTCTTGCTTCACCCTTTAGTCAGTGCCAGTTGTCCATTGTTCCTCGAGGATTCACATCCCTGCTGGTTCCTTCTGCTTTGCAGTTCTTTTCATCTAAGATAAGTTCTGGCCTTGATTTGCTGTCCACATATTATGGTCTTATTGTTCAGTTCCTTTCTATGTTTTGTCTTGTCCAGCTTGGTCTGAATTGTTTTTTTTTCAGCGAAGCTGGTTTCTCTGGAGATGCAGATATACCCTCCATATCTTTAGTTAGCTGTGGAGTTTTTGTATTTTCTGTGGTGGATATTTTCTAGTTTTTAATACTGACCGCATAGTACTCTGTCCTGTCCTTTCTATTTAGCTAGAAGTGGCCTCCTTTGCTAAATTCTCATTTCAGTCTGTGTATGTTTTTTTCCCTCTCCTCTCACAGTCAATATTTGTGGGGGGCTGCCTGTTCTTTGGGGATTTTCTCTGAGGCAACATAGTTTTCCCTTTTCTATCTCTAGGGGTAATTAGTCCTCCGGCTGTGTCGAGATGTCTAGGGAGCGCTATGTACATTCCACAGCTACTTCTAGTTGCGGTGTTAGGTTCAGGGTCTGCGGTCAGTACAGGTATCACCTTCTCCAGAGTATGTCCCATGCTGCTCTTAGGCCACCAGATCATAACAGATGTGGACAGTCCTGTGCCTGGAAGTGGATGTCTGTTGTGAATTAGACTTTTTTGGCTCCCTCTTGTGGTCACTAGTGATATGACTCTGGGATTGTCTTTCCTCAGTTTGGCACCCACCTGGGTCGTTAGTCCAGGGGTGTTGCTATATAAACTTCCTGGTTTCTCAGTCCAGTGCCTGGCATCGTTGTAATCAGTTCCTTTCTGTTTGCTCCTGTCTGCAGGTCTTGGATCTTGCAAAATTAAGCTAAGTCCTGCTTCCTTGTTTTTTGGTTATTTGCTTTGCTCTTATTTTTTGTCCAGCTTGTACTAAATGTGATTCCTGATTTTGCTGGAAGCTCTAGGGGGCTGGTGTTCTCCCCCCGGGCCGTTAGACGGTTCGGGGGTTCTTGAATATCCAGCGTGGAAATTTTGATAGGGTTTTTGCTGACCATATAAGTCATCTTACTATATTCTGCTATTAGTCAGTGGGCCTCTCTTTGCTAAATATCTAGTTCATTCTTACGTTTGTCTTTTCTCCTTACCTCACCGTTATTATTTGTTGGGGGCTTGTATCCAACTTTTGGGGTCTTTTCTCTGGAGGCAAGAAAGGTCTATCTTTTCCCTTCTAGGGTTAGTTAGTTCTCCGGCTGGCGCGAGACGTCTAGAACCAACATAGGCACGTTCCCCGGCTGCTGCTATTTGTGGTGCTAGGATTAGATATATGGTCAGCCCAGTTAGCACTGCCCTATGAGCTGGTTTTTTGTGTTTGCAGACTTGGTATGTACTTTTGAGACCCTCTGCCATTGGGGTCATAACAGTATGCCAGGCCAAGGTTGAATGTTTAATGCATTGCAGAAGTGGGATTACAAGAAAGGAAAGTCTGAGTTTTTTTTTTTTTTCTTTCCTCTCTTTTTTTCCTCCCCTTTACCTCTGAGTGGCTTGTGCTTGCTGCAGACATGAATGTCCAGACTTTGATTACAAGTGTCGATCAGCTTGCTGCTCGTGTGCAGGGCATACAAGATTTTGTTACCAGTAGTCCAATGTCTGAACCTAAAATACCTATTCCTGAACTGTTCTCTGGAGACCGATTTAAGTTTAGGAATTTCAGGAATAATTGTAAATTGTTTCTATCTCTGAGACCCCGTTCATCTGGAGACTCAGCTCAGCAAGTAAAAATTGTTATCTCTTTCTTACGGGTCGACCCTCAGGATTGGGCCTTCTCGCTAGCGCCAGGAGATCCGGCATTGGCAAATATTGATGCGTTTTTTCTGGCGCTCGGATTGCTTTACGAGGAACCCAATCTTGAAATTCAGGCAGAAAAAGCCTTGCTGGCTATTTCTCAGGGTCAGGATGAAGCTGAAGTGTATTGCCAAAAATTTCGGAAATGGTCCGTGCTTACTCAGTGGAATGAGTGTGCTCTGGCCGCAAATTTCAGAAATGGCCTTTCTGAAGCCATTAAAAATGTGATGGTGGGTTTCTCCATTCCTACAGGTCTGAATGATTCCATGGCGCTGGCTATTCAAATTGACCGGCGTTTTCGGAGCGCAAAGCCGCGAATCCTCTGGTGGTGTTGTCTGAACAAACACCTGATTTAATGCAATGTGGTAGAATTCAGACTAGAAATGAACGGAAAAATCATAGACGTCAGAATGGGTTGTGTTTTTACTGTGGTGATTCTACACATGTTATATCAGCATGCTCTAAACGCCTAACTAGGGTTGTTAGTCCTGTCGCCATTGGTAATTTGCAACCTAAATTTATTTTGTCTGTGACTTTAATTTGCTCATTGTCCTCCTACCCTGTTATGGCGTTTGTGGATTCAGGTGCTGCCCTGAGTCTTATGGATCTGTCGTTTGCCAAGCGCTGTGGTTTTGTTCTTGAGCCGTTGGTAAATCCTATCCCTCTTAGAGGTATTGATGCTACGTCATTGGCGGAAAATAAACCGCAGTTTTGGACACAGGTAACCATGTGCATGACTCCTGAACATCGGGAGGTGATTCGTTTTCTTGTTCTGCATAAAATGCATGATTTGGTCGTTTTGGGTCTGCCATGGTTACAGACCCATAATCCAGTCTTGGATTGGAAGGCAATGTCTGTGTCAAGTTGGGGCTGTCAGGGAATTCATGGTGATTCCCCGCCGGTGTCTATTGCTTCCTCTACTCCTTCGGAAGTTCCTGAGTATTTGTCTGATTACCAGGATGTATTTAGCGAGTCCAGGTCCAGTGCTCTTCCTCCTCATAGGGACTGTGACTGCGCTATAGATTTGATTCCAGGTAGTAAATTTCCTAAGGGAAGATTATTTAATCTGTCTGTACCTGAGCAAACCGCAATGCGTTCGTATATCAAGGAATCTCTGGAGAAGGGGCATATCCGTCCATCCTCTTCCCCTCTTGGTGCGGGATTCTTTTTTGTGGCCAAGAAGGACGGATCTTTGAGACCTTGTATTGACTATCGGCTTCTGAATAAAATCACTGTTAAATTTCAGTATCCTTTGCCTCTGTTGTCGGACTTGTTTGCCCGGATTAAAGGTGCCAAGTGGTTCACCAAGATAGATCTTCGTGGTGCGTACAACCTTGTGCGCATTAAGCAAGGAGATGAATGGAAAACTGCATTTAATACGCCTGAAGGTCATTTTGAGTACTTGGTGATGCCTTTCGGGCTCTCTAATGCTCCTTCAGTGTTTCAGTCCTTTATGCATGATATTTTCAGGAAGTATCTGGATAAATTTATGATTGTTTATCTGGATGATATTCTGGTTTTTTCTGATGATTGGGACTCGCATGTAGAGCAGGTCAGGATGGTGTTTCAGGTTTTGCGTGAGAATGCTTTGTTTGTTAAGGGCTCAAAGTGTCTCTTTGGAGTACAGAAGGTTCCCTTTTTGGGTTTTATTTTTTCCCCTTCTGCGGTGGAGATGGACCCAGTCAAGGTCCGAGCTATTCATGATTGGACTCAACCCACGTCAGTTAAGAGTCTTCAGAAGTTCTTGGGTTTTGCTAACTTCTACCGTCGTTTTATCGCTAATTTTTCTAGCGTTGTTAAACCTTTGACGGATATGACCAAGAAAGGTTCTGATGTTGCTAACTGGGCTCCTGCAGCCGTGGAAGCCTTTCAAGAGTTGAAGCGCCGGTTTACTTCGGCGCCTGTTTTGTGCCAGCCTGATGTCTCACTTCCCTTTCAGGTTGAAGTGGATGCTTCTGAGATTGGGGCAGGGGCCGTTTTGTCGCAGAGAGGTCCTGGTTGCTCTGTAATGAGACCATGTGCTTTTTTCTCTAGGAAGTTTTCGCCTGCTGAGCGGAATTATGATGTTGGCAATCGGGAGTTGTTAGCCATGAAGTGGGCATTTGAGGAGTGGCGTCATTGGCTCGAGGGTGCTAAGCATCGTGTGGTGGTCTTGACTGATCACAAAAATCTGATGTATCTCGAGTCTGCTAAACGCCTGAATCCTAGACAGGCCCGCTGGTCATTGTTTTTCTCCCGTTTTGACTTTGTGGTCTCGTATTTACCAGGTTCAAAGAATGTGAAGGCTGATGCTCTTTCAAGGAGCTTTGTGCCTGACTCTCCTGGAGTCGCCGAACCAGTTGGTATTCTCAAAGAGGGAGTTATCCTGTCAGCCATTTCTCCGGATTTGCGACGTGTGTTGCAGAGATTTCAGGCTGGTAGACCTGACTCTTGTCCACCTGACAGACTGTTTGTTCCTGATAAGTGGACCAGCAGAGTCATTTCCAAGGTTCATTCCTCGGTGTTGGCAGGGCATCCGGGAATTTTTGGCACCAGAGATCTGGTGGCTAGGTCATTTTGGTGGCCTTCCTTGTCACGGGATGTGCGGTCATTTGTGCAGTCCTGTGGGACTTGTGCTCGAGCTAAGCCTTGCTGTTCTCGTGCCAGCGGGTTGCTCTTGCCCTTGCCTGTCCCGAAGAGGCCTTGGACACACATTTCCATGGATTTCATTTCAGATCTTCCGGTGTCTCAGGGCATGTCTGTCATCTGGGTGGTATGTGATCGCTTTTCCAAGATGGTCCATTTGGTATCTTTGCCTAAGCTGCCTTCCTCTTCCGATCTGGTTCCTTTGTTCTTTCAGAATGTGGTTCGTTTACACGGCATTCCTGAGAATATTGTGTCTGACAGAGGATCCCAGTTTGTTTCCAGGTTCTGGCGATCCTTTTGTGCTAAGATGGGCATTGATTTGTCGTTTTCATCTGCCTTTCATCCTCAGACTAATGGACAAACGGAGCGAACTAATCAGACTCTGGAGGCTTATTTGAGGTGTTTTGTTTCTGCAGATCAGGATGATTGGGTGACCTTCTTGCCATTGGCTGAGTTTGCCCTTAATAATCGGGCTAGTTCCGCTACTTTGGTTTCGCCATTTTTTTGCAACTCTGGTTTCCATCCTCGTTTTTCCTCGGGACATGTGGAGCCTTCTGACTGTCCTGGGGTAGATTCTGTGGTGGATAGGTTGCAGCGGATCTGGAATCATGTGGTGGACAACTTGAAGTTGTCACAGGAGAAGGCTCAGCGTTTTGCCAACCGCCGCCGCGGTGTGGGTCCCCGACTTCGTGTTGGGGATTTGGTATGGCTGTCTTCTCGATTTGTTCCTATGAAGGTCTCCTCTCCTAAATTTAAGCCTCGCTTCATCGGTCCTTACAAGATATTGGAAATCCTTAATCCTGTGTCCTTTCGCTTGGATCTTCCGGTGTCGTTTGCCATTCACAACGTGTTCCATAGGTCTTTGTTGCGGCGGTACGTTGTACCTGTGGTTCCTTCTGTTGAGCCTCCTGCTCCGGTTTTGGTTGAGGGCGAGTTGGAGTACGTGGTGGAGAAGATCTTGGATTCTCGTCTCTCCAGGCGGAGGCTTCAGTATCTGGTCAAGTGGAAGGGCTATGGTCAGGAGGATAATTCCTGGGTGGTTGCCTCTGATGTGCATGCGGCCGATTTAGTTCGTGCCTTTCACGCTGCTCATCCTGATCGCCCTGGTGGTCTTGGTGAGGGTTCGGTGACCCCTCCTTAAAGGGGGGGTACTGTTGTGAATTAGACTTTTTTGGCTCCCTCTTGTGGTCACTAGTGATATGACTCTGGGATTGTCTTTCCTCAGTTTGGCACCCACCTGGGTTGTTAGTCCAGGGGTGTTGCTATATAAACTTCCTGGTTTCTCAGTCCAGTGCCTGGCATCGTTGTAATCAGTTCCTTTCTGTTTGCTCCTGTCTGCTGGTCTTGGATCTTGCAAAATTAAGCTAAGTCCTGCTTCCTTGTTTCTTGGTTATTTGCTTTGCTCTTATTTTTTGTCCAGCTTGTACTAAATGTGATTCCTGATTTTGCTGGAAGCTCTAGGGGGCTGGTGTTCTCCCCCCGGGCCGTTAGACGGTTCGGGGGTTCTTGAATATCCAGCGTGGAAATTTTGATAGGGTTTTTGCTGACCATATAAGTCATCTTACTATATTCTGCTATTAGTCAGTGGGCCTCTCTTTGCTAAATATCTAGTTCATTCTTACGTTTGTCTTTTCTCCTTACCTCACCGTTATTATTTGTTGGGGGCTTGTATCCAACTTTTGGGGTCTTTTCTCTGGAGGCAAGAAAGGTCTATCTTTTCCCTTCTAGGGTTAGTTAGTTCTCCGGCTGGCGCGAGACGTCTAGAACCAACATAGGCACGTTCCCCGGCTGCTGCTATTTGTGGTGCTAGGATTAGATATATGGTCAGCCCAGTTAGCACTGCCCTATGAGCTGGTTTTTTGTGTTTGCAGACTTGGTATGTACTTTTGAGACCCTCTGCCATTGGGAACCCAAGTCCAAATGTAAAGAAGGGGGACAGCACCACAGCAGTTGTGAAAAAAGAACCACTTGTTTATTCCACCTCTTGCAACGTTTCGGTCCTTTAGACCTTTGTCAAGCATAATACACAAATAATCCAGCCACCATTATAAACCATTTATCCCTCCCCCTTAATTAACTAGTAACCAATGGGAGGGTTCAGTATAAACAAAAAACATATACATATATAATTATAGTTAAAAACCATATCACATGAAAGGCCCACCATATATCCTAACTTTTAGTGGGGTAATACCCACCCTGATCGCTCCTTCTCATTGAATCAACCCCAAAAAAACATCATAATATGCAACCCACATGTTCTATTAGTAAACAAAGATCGCACCAATCCACATGCAGCATCAGCCGTGTTCATAGTAACGGGGCGTGTCCATAACCCCAGCCATCCAATCACCTCCCCAGAAAATTCCCCTGACATCATAACAAGGTGTGTCTATAACGGCGCTGGTCCAATTGAAGCCTCAGAATCCTCATGTGACTTGAGCGTCATATGTCCAGCCTGCCTTACACCGCTCATATCCCTAGAGTCTCCAGAGCGTTCATTCCACAATGGGCATGTCCATAGCGGCGTCCTCCTCAAGTCTCTTAGTGCACAAATCACAGTCCGGTGCTGCAGCACCCTTGGCACGCTGGAACATATCTGATACACTGACGCATTCAGCCGCAGACTATCCTCGGGCAACCAAACGTGTCCCGACATAATAATGGAGCAAGGTAGTGTGTACTTAAAGGGAGCGATCTTAATTAATAGTTGTTAAACTTCATAGTGTTTCAACATCTCAGGTCCATACGTAAGGATATCACAATCCAATCGGATCTCATCCAATCCATATGGACCTGAAATGAGAGAACACAAAAGCAGGGAGAAAACAACAATCAAAAAAAATAAAACACATATAACAGATGTTTCCTCAACAACAAGAGGGATATGGACTCTGAACGGTTTTAAACAAATAAAAATGCCTTTCTCCTCTCATATTAATCCCTACAGTGGCTAATGCATACATAACGACTGCCTACCAGGGATTCCCAGCCAGTCTCCCATGCTGGTACTTGCCTAGCCTCAAGCTGCTTAGCATTTACAATCTGCCGAGGGCAGACACATTCAGCTTAGTATAGCAATCATACAATACTCCCTCTATATATACTTCCATATACAGGTACTAGTCGCATACATATCCATCCATAGGGGATGACACCATACATAGGGGGCCGATCAAGATAATGCAATAAAATAACATACAACACGGATTAAAAGCAAAATTATACCAACGAGGAAGCCGCAATGAACCCATAGAATGTTTATAGAAGACAATTTTGTGGATAGTCAATATTCAAACCCTGAACGTTGCAAGAGGTGGAATAAACAAGTGGTTCTTTTTTCACAACTGCTGTGGTGCTGTCCCCCTTCTTTACATTTGGACTTGGATTTGGAAACCGGGATGGATCCCCTGGTAAGGACGTGCACCATGTTATCCATAAAGATAGCACATGTTTAGGGTGCGGCTGGACTACTATTTTGTGAAGTGTTTCCTCTGCCATTGGGGTCATAACAGATGTCCTGTGCCTGAAAGAGATGGATGTGGACTGTCCTGTGCCCGGAGGTGGATGTCCTGTGTCCGAAAGAGGACTAGCATGTGTAACAATTGCAAACAGGTGGATATGGTGCCCAGCTGCTATGCGGACGATATCCTGGCCTTTGTACAGCTGTGTGAGTAAAGAAACTGTAAGAGACTGTGATGCAGTGATGCAGGACACACACTGGAACTAGTCAAAGGGGGCTAGCGTGTGTAGTGTCTGCAATATATGAGGCTGTGTATATGGAGACTGTAATATGGTGTGCGATCCCCCAGGGAAACTGGACAAGGGAAGTCTGGCCAGTTTACGGGCTGTAAATCTAAAGCCTTATGATATGTATTGCTATGAACTGATGTGAACTGAAGACTTATAATATACACTGAAGTTATAAGCATTTGTGCGAATTGGACTTTAATGCTGTGAGGAAACACATTAAAGAGACTTTTGTGTTGGAACTTTGTGTGTCACCCCCTCCTCACTACGTGCGATTCTACCACAATCTTACAATATATATTCAGTGCCTTGCGAAAGTATTCACCCCCTTGGAACTTTTCAACCTTTTCCCACATACCATGCTTCAAACATAAAGATACCAAATGTAAATTTGTGGAACACAATTGTGAAGTTTAACTAAATTTATTAGTTATTTTAAATTTTTGTGGAAATTCAAAAACTGAAAAGTAGGACGTGCAATATTATTCTGCCCCTTTAACTTAATACTTTGTTGTGCCACCTTTTGCTGCGATTACAGCTGCAAGTCACTTGGGGTATGTCTCTATCAGTTTTGTACATTGAGAGACTGAAATTCTTGCCCATTCTTCCTTCGCAAACAGCTTGAGCTCAGTGAGGTTTGATGGAGATCGTTTGTGAACAGCTGTTTTCAGCTCTTTCCACAGATTCTCAATTGGATTGAGGTCTGGACTTTGACTTGGCCATTCTAACACCTGGATATGTTTATTTCTAAACCATTCCATTGTAGATTTTGCTTTATGTTTGGGATCATTGTCTTGTTGGAAGACAAATCTCCATTTCAGTCTCAGGTCTTTTGCAGACTCCAACAGGTTTTCTTCAAGAATGGTCCTGTATTTGGCTCCATCCATCTTCCCTTTAATTTTAACCATCTTCCCTGTCCCTGCTGAAGAAAATCAGGCCCAAACCATGATGCTGCCAACACCATGTTTGACAGTGGGGATGGTGTGTTCAGGGTGATGAGCTGTGTTGCCTTTACGCCAAACATATCGTTTGGCATTGTTGCCAAAAAGTTTGATTTTGGTTTCATCTGACCAGAGCAACTTCTTCCATATGTTTGGTATGTCTCCCAGGTGGCTTGTTGCAAGCTTTAAACAACACTTTTTATGGATATCTTTGAGAAATGGCTTACTTCTTGCCACTCTTCCATAAAGGCCAGATTTGTGCAATGTACGACTGATTGTTGTACTATGGACAGACTGTCCCACCTCAGCTGTAGATCTCTGCAGTTCATCCAGAGTGATCATGGACCTCTTGGCTGCATCTATGATCAGTCTGCTCCTTGTTTGAGATGAAAGTTTAGATGGACGGCTTGGTCTTGGTAGATTTGCAGTGGTATGATACTCCTTCCATTTCAATATGATCACTTGCACAATGCTCCTTTGGAGGTTTAAAGTTTTGGAAATCATTTTGTATCCAAATCTGGCTTTAAACTTCTCCACAAGAGTATCACGGACCTGCCTGTTGTGTTCCTTGGTCTTCATGATGCTCTCTGTGCTTCAATCAGGACCCTGAGACTATCACAGAGCAGGTGCATTTATACAGAGACTTGATTACACACAGGTGGATTATATTTATCATCATTAGGCATTTAGGACATCATTGGCTCATTCAGAGATCCACAATGATCTTCTGGAGTGAGTTTGCTGCACTGAAAGTAAAGGGCCCGAATAATATTGCACGCCCTGTTGTGATCCTAATGGCAAAAGGATCTCAGGGTCTGAAGCCAAGTCTGCAAACATAAAAACTAGCTCTTAGGGAGGTGGTAACTGAGCTGACCACATACCTGATCCTAGCCCACAAATAATAGCAGCCGGGGAACGTGCCTACGTTGGTTCTAGACGTCTTGCGCCAGCCGGAGATCTAACTAACCCTTTCAGAGAAAATACAGACCTCGCTTGCCTCCAGAGAAATACCCCAAAGTAGATACAAGCCCCCAACAAATAATAACGGTGAGGTAAGAGGAAAGGACAAACGTAAGTATGAACTAGATTCAGCAAAGAGAGGCCCGCTAAATAATAGCAGAAATATAGAAAGCGGACTTATGTGGTCAGCGAAAAACCCTGCAAAAATATCCACGCTGAATATCCAAGAACCCCCGTACCGACTAACGGTATGGGGGGAGAATATCAGCACCCCAAGAGCTTCCAGCAAAATCAGGAATCACATTATGAACAAGCTGGACAAAAAACAGAATAATACAAACAAACAAAAAGCAAGAAAGCAGGACTTAGCTTATGATGCAAAAATCAGGACCAGCAGACAAGAGCAAACAGACTAGGACTGATTACATGGATGCCAGGCACTGGACTAAGATTCCAGGAAGTTTAAATAGCAACACCCAGAGTCTTAACGAACAGGTGACTACCAAACTGAGGAAAGAGAATCAAAGAGCCATACCGCGAGTGACCACAAGAGGGAGCCCAAAAGTATAGTTCATAACCGTACCCCCCCTTTAAAGAGGGGTCACCGAACCCTCACCACGACCACCAGGGGGCTCAGGATGGGCAGCGTGAAAAGCACGAACCAAATCAGCCGCATGAACATCAGAGGCGACCACCCAGGAATTATCCTCCTGACCATAGCCCTTCCATTTGACCAGATACTGAAGCCTTCGTCTAGAGAGATGAGAATCTAAGATCTTCTCCACCACATACTCCAACTCGCCCTCAACCAAGACCGGAGCAGGAGGGTCAACAGCAGGGACCACAGGCACAATGTACCGCCGCAACAAAGACCTATGGAACACATTGTGAATGGCAAACGACGCAGGAAGATCCAAGCGAAAAGACACCGGATTGAGGACCTCCAAAATTCTATAAGGACCAATAAAGCGAGGCTTAAACTTAGGAGAGGAAACCTTCAGAGGGACAAACCAAGAAGACAACCAAACCAAATCCCCAACACGAAGTCGGGGACCCACACCGCGGCGGCGGTTGGCAAAACGCTGGGCCTTCTCCTGTGACAACTTCAAGTTATCCACCACATAATTACAAGTCCGCTGCAACCTATCAACCACAGAATCCACCCCAGGACAGTCAGAAGGCTCAACATGACCCGAGGAGAAACGAGGATGAAAGCCAGAGTTGCAGAAAAATGGCGAAACCAAGGTGGCGGAACTAGCCCAATTATTGAGGGCAAACTCAGCCAATGGCAAGAAGGTCACCCAATCATCCTGATCCGCAGAAACAAAACATCTCAAATAAGCCTCCAGCGTCTGATTAGTTCGCTCCGTTTGGCCATTAGTCTGAGGATGAAAGGCAGACG
This sequence comes from Ranitomeya variabilis, assembly GCF_051348905.1. Classification (NCBI taxonomy): domain Eukaryota; kingdom Metazoa; phylum Chordata; class Amphibia; order Anura; family Dendrobatidae; genus Ranitomeya; species Ranitomeya variabilis. The sequence continues at coordinate 513,582,038 of NC_135233.1, read as the reverse complement.
AGAACGACAGATCAATGCCCATCTTAGCACAAAAAGATCGCCAGAATCTGGACACAAACTGGGATCCTCTGTCAGACACGATATTCTCAGGAATGCCGTGCAAACGAACCACATTCTGAAAAAACAAAGGAACCAGATCGGAAGAGGAAGGCAACTTAGGCTAGGGCACCAAATGGACCATCTTGGAAAAACGATCACACACCACCCAGATAACAGACATTCCCTGAGACACCGGAAGATCTGAAATGAAATCCATGGAAATGTGTGTCCAAGGCCTCTTCGGGACGGGCAAGGGCAAAAGCAACCCGCTGGCACGAGAACAGCAAGGCTTAGCCCGAGCACAAGTCCCACAGGACTGCACAAAAGCACGCACATCCCGTGACAAGGAAGGCCACCAAAAGGACCTAGCCACCAAATCTCTGGTACCAAAAATCCCAGGATGCCCCGCCAACACCGAGGAATGAACCTCGGAAATAACTCTGCTGGTCCATTTATCAGGAACAAACAGTCTATCAGGTGGACAAGAGTCAGGTCTACCAGTCTGAAATCTCTGCAACACAAGTCGCAAATCAGGAGATATGGCCGACGAAATCACTCCCTCTTTAAGAATACCAGCCGGCTCTGAGACTCCAGGAGAATCAGGCACAAAGCTCCTAGAGAGAGCATCAGCCTTCACATTTTTCGAACCAGGCAGGTATGAGACCACAAAGTCAAAACGGGAGAAAAATAATGACCAACGAGCCTGTCTAGGATTCAGGCGTTTAGCAGACTCGAGATACATCAGGTTTTTTGTGATCAGTCAAGACCACCACACGATGCCTAGCTCCCTCGAGCCAATGACGCCACTCCTCAAATGCCCACTTCATGGCCAACAACTCCCGATTACCAACATCATAATTCCGCTCAGCCGGCGAAAACTTCCTGGAAAAGAAAGCACATGGTCTCATCATAGAGCAACCAGAGCCTCTCTGCGACAAAACAGCTCCTGCACCAATCTCAGAAGCATCCACTTCCACCTGAAAGGGAAGTGAGACATCAGGCTGGCACAAAACAGGCGCCGAAGTAAACCGGCGCTTCAGCTCCTGGAAGGCCTCCACGGCTGCAGGAGCCCAATTAGCAACATCAGAACATTTCTTGGTCATATCCGTCAAAGGTTTAACAACGCTAGAGAAGTTAGCGATAAAACGACGGTAGAAGTTAGCAAAACCCAAGAACTTCTGAAGACTCTTAACAGACGTGGGTTGAGTCCAATCATGAATAGCTCGGACCTTGACTGGGTCCATCTCCACAGCAGAAGGGGAAAAGATAAAACCTAAAAAGGAAACCTTCTGCACTCCAAAGAGACACTTTGAGCCCTTCACAAACAAAGCATTATCACGCAAAACCTGAAACACCATCCTGACCTGCTTTACATGAGAATCCCAATCATCAGAAAAAACTAAAATGTCATCCAGATAAACAATCACAAATTTATCTAGATACTTCCGGAAGATGTCATGCATAAAGGACTGAAACACTGAAGGGGCACTAGAGAGCCCAAAAGGCATCACCAAGTACTCAAAATGACCTTCGGGCGTATTAAATGCAGTTTTCCATTCATCTCTGTTGTGAATTTGGATTCTGGGCTCCCCCGGTGGCTACTGGTGGAATTGAACTGGTGTCTTCATCTTCTCTGTTCACCTGTTTCCATCAAGATGTGGGAGTCGCTATATAACCTTGCTGCTCTGTTAGTTGCTTGCCGGTCAACAATGTTATCAGAAGCCTCTCTGTGCTTGTTCCTGCTCCTAGACAACTACTAGATAAGTTGGACTCTTGTCCATGTTTGTTTTTGCATTTTTGTTCCAGTTCACAGCTGTAGTTTCGTTACTGTGTCTGGAAAGCTCTTGTGAACAGGAATTGCCACTCTGGTGTTATGAGTTAATGCCAGAGTTTTAAAGTAATTTCTGGATGGTGTTTTGATAGGGTTTTTAGCTGACCATGAAAGTGTCCTTTCTGTCTTCTGCTATGTAGTAAGTGGACCTCAAATTTGCTAAACCTATTTTCATACTACGTTTGTTATTTCATCTTGATTCACCGCCAATACATGTGGGGGGCCTCTGTCTCCTTTCGGGGTATTTCTCTAGAGGTGAGCTAGGACTAATATTTTCCTCTGCTAGCTTTATTTAGTCCTCCGGCTGGTGCTGGGCATCTAGAATCAACGTAGGCATGCTACCCGGCCACTGCTAGTTGTGCGTTAGGTTTAGTTCATGGTCAGCTCAGTTTCCATCTTCCAAGAGCTAGTTCCTATATATGCTGATGCTATGATCTCTTGCCATTGAGATCATGACAGTTTGACCGGCCCACTAAAGGGTTAATATCCTTGGCTGAGAAAGGAGAGAAGTAAGTAGTCTGCTGAAATTTTTTTTTTTTTTTTTTCTCTCCTTTGAATGGCTCTGTGTTCACCTGTTTGCAATGGATCTTCAGAGTGTAACTGCAGGTTTGATTAATCTCGCCACGAAAGTACAAAATTTGCAAGATTTTGTTTGTCATGCACCTGTATCTGAGCCGAGAATTCCTTTGCCGGAATTTTTCTCGGGGAATAGATCTGGGTTTCAGAATTTTCGAAATAATTGCAAATTATTTTTGTCCCTGAAATCTCGCTCTGCCGGAGATCCTGCACAGCAGGTCAGGATTGTGATTTCCTTGCTCCGGGGCGACCCTCAAGACTGGGCTTTTTCATTGACACCAGGGGATCCTGCGTTGCTCAATGTGGATGCGTTTTTTCTGGCCTTGGGGTTGCTTTATGACGAACCTCATTTGGAGCTTCAGGCAGAAAAAACTTTGAGGTCCCTATCTCAGGGGCAAGATGAAGCGGAAATTTACTGCCAAAGATTCCGTAAATGGTCTGTGCTTACTCAGTGGAATGAGTGCGCCCTGGCGGCGACTTTCAGAGAGGGTCTCTCTGATGCCATTAAGGATGTTATGGTGGGGTTCCCTGTGCCTGCGGGTCTGAATGAGTCCATGACAATGGCTATTCAGATCGATAGGCGTTTGCGGGAGCGCAAACCAGTGCACCATCTGGCGGTGTCCACTGAGAAATCGCCAGAGAGTATGCAGTGTGATAGAATTCTGTCCCGAAGCGAGCGGCAGAATTTTAGACGGAAAAATGGGTTGTGTTTCTATTGTGGTGATTCTACTCATGTTATATCAGCATGCTCTAAGCGCACTAAAAAGCTTGGTAAATCTGTTTCCATTTGCACCTTACCGTCTAAGTTTATTCTATCTGTGACCCTGATTTGCTCTTTGTCATCTATTACCACGGACGCCTATGTCGACTCTGGCGCCGCTTTGAGTCTTATGGATTGGTCCTTTGCCAAACGCTGTGGGTATGATTTAGAGCCTTTGGAGACTCCTATTCCTCTGAAGGGGATTGACTCCACCCCATTGGCTAATAATAAACCACAATACTGGACACAAGTAACTATGCGTATTAATCCGGATCACCAGGAGATTATTCGCTTTCTGGTGCTGTATAATCTACATGATGATTTGGTGCTAGGATTGCCTTGGCTGCAATCTCACAACCCAGTCCTCGACTGGAAAGCTATGTCTGTGTTGAGCTGGGGATGTAAGGGGGCTCATGGGGATGTACCTGTGGTTTCCATTTCATCATCTATTCCCTCTGAAATTCCTGAGTTCCTGTCTGACTATCGTGACGTCTTTGAAGAATCCAAGCTTGGTTCGTTACCTCCGCACCGAGAGTGCGATTGTGCCATAGATTTAATCCCGGGTAGTAAATACCCAAAGGGTCGTTTATTTAATCTGTCTGTGCCTGAACATGCTGCTATGCATGAATATATAAAGGAGTCCTTGGAAAAGGGACATATTCGTCCATCGTCATCTCCCTTAGGAGCCGGTTTTTTCTTTGTGTCAAAAAAAGACGGCTCTTTGAGACCATGTATTGATTATCGGCTTTTGAATAAAATCACTGTTAAATATCAATACCCATTGCCGTTGCTGACTGATTTGTTTGCTCGCATAAAGGGGGCCAAGTGGTTCTCTAAGATTGACCTTCGTGGGGCGTATAATTTGGTGCGAATCAGGCAGGGGGATGAGTGGAAAACCGCATTTAATACGCCCGAGGGCCACTTTGAGTATTTAGTGATGCCTTTTGGTCTTTCAAATGCTCCGTCAGTTTTCCAGTCCTTTATGCATGATATTTTTCGCGATTATTTGGATAAATTTATGATTGTGTATCTGGATGATATTCTGATTTTTTCGGATGACTGGGACTCTCATGTCCAGCAAGTCAGGAGGGTTTTTCAGGTTTTGCGGTCTAATTCTTTGTGTGTGAAGGGTTCTAAGTGTGTTTTTGGGGTACAGAGGATTTCCTTTTTGGGATATATTTTTTCCCCCTCTTCCATTGAAATGGATCCTGTCAAGGTTCAAGCTATTTGTGATTGGACGCAGCCCTCTTCTCTTAAGAGTCTTCAGAAATTTTTGGGCTTTGCTAACTTTTATCGTCGATTTATTGCTGGTTTTTCGGATATTGCTAAGCCATTGACCGATTTGACTAAGAAGGGTGCTGATGTTGCTGATTGGTCCCCTGATGCTGTGGAGGCCTTTCGGGAGCTTAAGCGCCGTTTTTCCTCTGCCCCTGTGTTGCGTCAGCCTGATGTTGCTCTACCTTTTCAGGTTGAGGTCGACGCTTCTGAGATCGGAGCTGGGGCAGTGTTGTCGCAGAAAAGTTCTGACTGCTCCGTGATGAGGCCTTGTGCCTTCTTTTCCCGTAAATTTTCGCCCGCTGAGCGGAATTATGATGTTGGGAATCGGGAGCTTTTGGCCATGAAGTGGGCTTTTGAGGAGTGGCGCCATTGGCTTGAGGGGGCCAGACATCAGGTGGTGGTATTGACTGACCACAAAAATTTGGTTTATCTTGAGACCGCCAGGCGCCTGAATCCTAGACAGGCGCGCTGGTCATTATTTTTCTCTCGGTTTAATTTTGTGGTGTCATACCTACCGGGTTCTAAGAATGTTAAGGCGGATGCCCTTTCTAGGAGTTTTGAGCCTGACTCGCCTGGTAACTCTGAGCCCACAGGTATCCTTAAGGATGGAGTGGTATTGTCAGCCGTTTCTCCAGACCTGCGGCGGGCCTTGCAGGAGTTTCAGGCGGATAGACCTGATCGTTGCCCACCTGATAAACTGTTTGTTCCTGATGATTGGACCAGTAGAGTCATCTCTGAGGTTCATTCTTCTGCGTTGGCAGGTCATCCTGGCATTTTTGGTACCAGGGATTTGGTGGCAAGGTCCTTCTGGTGGCCTTCCCTGTCACGAGATGTGCGAGGCTTTGTGCAGTCTTGTGACGTTTGTGCTCGGGCCAAGCCTTGTTGTTCTCGGGCTAGTGGATTGTTGTTGCCCTTGCCTATTCCTAAGAGGCCTTGGACGCACATCTCGATGGATTTTATTTCAGATCTGCCTGTTTCTCAGAAGATGTCTGTCATCTGGGTGGTGTGTGACCGTTTCTCTAAGATGGTCCATTTGGTTCCTCTGCCCAAGTTGCCTTCTTCTTCCGAGTTGGTTCCTCTGTTTTTTCAAAATGTTGTTCGTTTGCATGGTATTCCTGAGAATATCGTTTCTGACAGAGGGACCCAATTCGTGTCTAGATTTTGGCGGGCATTCTGTGCTAGGATGGGCATAGATTTATCTTTTTCGTCCGCTTTCCATCCTCAGACGAATGGCCAGACTGAGCGGATTAATCAGACCCTGGAGACATATCTGAGGTGTTTTGTGTCTGCTGACCAGGATGATTGGGTTGCTTTTTTGCCATTGGCGGAGTTCGCTCTCAATAATCGGGCCAGCTCTGCCACTTTGGTGTCCCCGTTTTTCTGTAATTCGGGGTTTCATCCTCGATTTTCCTCTGGTCAGGTGGAATCTTCGGATTGTCCTGGAGTGGATGCTGTGGTGGAGAGATTGCATCAGATCTGGGGGCAGGTGGTGGACAATTTGAGGTTGTCCCAGGAGAAGACTCAGCTTTTTGCTAACCGCCGTCGTCGTGTTGGTCCTCGTCTTCGTGTTGGGGACTTGGTGTGGTTGTCTTCTCGTTTTGTCCCTATGAGGGTCTCTTCTCCTAAGTTTAAGCCTCGGTTCATCGGCCCGTATAAGATATTGGAGATTCTTAACCCTGTTTCCTTCCGTTTGGACCTCCCTGCATCCTTTTCTATTCATAACGTTTTTCATCGGTCATTATTGCGCAGGTATGAGGTACCGGTTGTGCCTTCCGTTGAGCCTCCTGCTCCGGTGTTGGTTGAGGGTGAGTTGGAGTACGTTGTGGAGAAAATCTTAGACTCTCGTGTTTCCAGACGGAGACTCCAGTATCTGGTCAAGTGGAAGGGATACGGCCAGGAGGATAATTCTTGGGTGAATGCATCTGATGTTCATGCCTCTGATCTGGTTCGTGCCTTTCATAGGGCCCATCCTGATCGCCCTGGTGGTTCTGGTGAGGGTTCGGTGCCCCCTCCTTGAGGGGGGGGTACTGTTGTGAATTTGGATTCTGGGCTCCCCCGGTGGCTACTGGTGGAATTGAACTGGTGTCTTCATCTTCTCTGTTCACCTGTTTCCATCAAGATGTGGGAGTCGCTATATAACCTTGCTGCTCTGTTAGTTGCTTGCCGGTCAACAATGTTATCAGAAGCCTCTCTGTGCTTGTTCCTGCTCCTAGACAACTACTAGATAAGTTGGACTCTTGTCCATGTTTGTTTTTGCATTTTTGTTCCAGTTCACAGCTGTAGTTTCGTTACTGTGTCTGGAAAGCTCTTGTGAACAGGAATTGCCACTCTGGTGTTATGAGTTAATGCCAGAGTTTTAAAGTAATTTCTGGATGGTGTTTTGATAGGGTTTTTAGCTGACCATGAAAGTGTCCTTTCTGTCTTCTGCTATGTAGTAAGTGGACCTCAAATTTGCTAAACCTATTTTCATACTACGTTTGTTATTTCATCTTGATTCACCGCCAATACATGTGGGGGGCCTCTGTCTCCTTTCGGGGTATTTCTCTAGAGGTGAGCTAGGACTAATATTTTCCTCTGCTAGCTTTATTTAGTCCTCCGGCTGGTGCTGGGCATCTAGAATCAACGTAGGCATGCTACCCGGCCACTGCTAGTTGTGCGTTAGGTTTAGTTCATGGTCAGCTCAGTTTCCATCTTCCAAGAGCTAGTTCCTATATATGCTGATGCTATGATCTCTTGCCATTGAGATCATGACACATCTCCCTGCCTAATGCGCACAAGGTTGTACGCACCACGAAGATCTATCTTGGTGAACCAACAGGCACCCTTAATCCGAGCAAACAAGTCCGACAATAGTGGCAGAGGGTACTGAAATTTAACCGTGATTCTATTCAGAAGCCGATAGTCTATACAAGGTCTCAAAGATCCGTCTTTCTTGGCCACAAAAAAGAATCCCGCACCAAGAGGGGAAGAGGATGGACGAATATGTCCTTTCTCCAAAGACTCCTTTATATAAGACCGCATCGCAGCATGCTCAGGTACCGACAGATTAAATAATCGTCCCTTAGGAAACTTGCTACCAGGAATCAAATCTATAGCGCAGTCACAGTCCCTATGAGGAGGAAGAGCACTGGCCTTGGACTCACTGAACACATCCTGATAGTCAAGCAAAAACTCAGGAACTTCTGAAGGAGTGGAGGAAGCAATAGACACCAGCGGGGAATCGCAATGAATTCCCTGACAACCCCAACTTGACACAGACATAGCCCTCCAATCCAGAACAGGATTATGAGCCTGTAACCATGGCAGACCCAAAACGACCAAATCATGCATTTTATGCAGAACAAGAAAACGAATCACCTCCCGATGTTCAGGAGTCATGCACATGGTCACTTGTGTCCAATACTGCGGTTTATTCTCTGCCAATGGCGTAGCATCAATTCCTCTAAGAGGAATAGGATTTTCTAAAGGCTCCAGGACAAAACCACAGCGCCTGGCAAACGACAAGTCCATAAGACTCAGGGCAGTGCCTGAATCCACAAACGCCATAACAGGGTAAGAAGACAATGAGCAAATTCAAGTCACAGACAAAATAAATTTAGGCTGCAAGTTACCAACGGCGACAGGACTAACAAACTTTGTTAGGCGTTTAGAGCATGCTGATATAACATGTGTAGAATCACAACAGTAAAAACAGAACCCATTCTGACGTCTATGATTTTGCCGTTCAGTTCTAGTCTGAATTCTATCACATTGCATTAAATCAGGTTTCTGTTCAGACAACACCGCCAAAGGTTGAGCGGATTTGCGCTCCCGCAAACGCCGATCAATCTGAATGGCCAGCGTCATAGAATCATTTGGACTTGTAGGAATGGGAAAGCCCACCGTCACATTCTTAATGGTCTCAGAAAGGCCATTTCTGAAATTTGCGGCCAGAGCACACTCATTCCACTGAGTAAGCACGGACCATTTCCGAAATTTTTGGCAATACACTTCGGCTTCATCCTGGCCCTGAGAAATAGCCAGCAAAGCCTTCTCAGCCTGAATTTCAAGATTGGGCTCCTCATAAAGCAATCCGAGCGCCAGAAAAAACGCATCAATATTCGCCAATGCCGGATCTCCTGGCGCCAATGAGAAAGCCCAATCCTGAGGGTCGCCCCGCAAGAAGGAGATAACAATTTTAACCTGCTGAGCTGAGTCTCCAGACGAACGAGGTCTCAAAGATAGAAACAATTTACAATTATTCCTAAAATTCCTAAATTTAAATCGATCTCCAGAGAACAGCTCAGGAATAGGAATCTTAGGTTCTGACATAGGACTGCCAATTACAAAATCCTGAATGCCCTGCACACGAGCAGCAAGCTGATCCACACTAGTAATCAAGGTTTGCCTATTCATGTCTGCAGCAGAGTTTCAAGCCATTCAGAGGTAAAGGGGAAGAAGAAAAAAAAAAAACTCAGAACTTCTTTCTTTTCTTTTAATCCCACTTCAGCAATGCATTAACTATTCAATGGCCTGGCATACTGTTGTGATCCTAATGGCAAAAGGATCTCAGGGTCTGAAGCCAAGTCTGCAAACATAAAAACTAGCTCTTAGGGAGGCGGTAACTGAGCTGACCACATACCTGATCCTAGCCCACAAATAATAGCAGCCGGGGAACGTGCCTACGTTGGTTCTAGACGTCTCGCGCCAGCCGGAGATCTAACTAACCCTTTCAGAGAAAATACAGACTTCGCTTGCCTCCAGAGAAATACCCCAAAGTAGATACAAGCCCCCAACAAATAATAACGGTGAGGTAAGAGGAAAGGACAAACGTAAGTATGAACTAGATTCAGCAAAGAGAGGCCCACTAAATAATAGCAGAAATATAGAAAGCGGACTTATGTGGTCAGCGAAAAACCCTGCAAAAATATCCACGCTGAATATCCAAGAACCCCCGTACCGACTAACGGTATGGGGGGAGAATATCAGCACCCCAAGAGCTTCCAGCAAAATCAGGAATCACATTATGAACAAGCTGGACAAAAAACAGAATAATACAAACAAACAAAAAGCAAGAAAGCAGGACTTAGCTTATGATGCAAAAATCAGGACCAGCAGACAAGAGCAAACAGACTAGGACTGATTACATGGATGCCAGGCACTGGACTAAGATTCCAGGAAGTTTAAATAGCAACACCCAGAGTCATAACGAACAGGTGACTACCAAACTGAGGAAAGAGAATCAAAGAGCTATACCGCGAGTGACCACAAGAGGGAGCCCAAAAGTATAGTTCATAACAACGCCCCACTTTTCAGTTTTTGAATTTCTACAAAAATTTTAAATAACCAATAGATTTCATTCAACAACACAATTGTGTTCCACTTGTTGTTGATTCTTCACCAAAAATTTACATTTGGTATCTTTATGTTTGAAGAATGATATGTGGGAAAAGGTTGAAAATTTCCAGGGGGACAAATATGTTCTCAAGGCACTGTATATATATATATATATATATCTATATACTAGATTGCGGCTTGATTCTAACGCATCGGGTATTCTAGAATATGCATGTCCCTGTAGTATATGGACAATGATGATTCCAGAATTCGCGGAAGACTGTGCCCGTCGCTGATTGGTGGAGGCAACCTTTATGACATCGTCGTCGCCATGGCAACCATTATGACATCTACGTCGATACTGTGCCCCGTCACTGATTGGTCGAGGCAACCTTTATGACATCATCATCGCCATGGCAACCATTATGACATCTACGTCGATACTGTGCCCGTCGCTGATTGGTCGAGGCAACCTTTATGACATCATCGTCGCCATGGCAACCATTATGACATCTACATCGATACTGTGCCCGTCGCTGATTGAATCAGAGACGCGGGATTTCCAGGACAGACAGACAGACAGACAGACAGAAAAACCCTTAGACAATTATACAGTACTAGACTGTGGCCCGATTCTAAAGCATCGGGTATTCTAGAATATGCATGTCCCCGTAGTATGTGATTCGCGGCAGACTGTGCCCGTCGCTGATTGGTCGAGGCAACCTTTATGACATCATCGTCGCCATGGCAACCATTATGACATCATCGTCGCCATGCTGTGCCCGTCTCTGATTGGTCGAGGCCGCCCGACAAACCGTCGACCACTCCATATAAGGTATGGTCTACAAACCGCCAACCACTCCATATAAGGTATGGTCTACAAACCGCCGACCACTCCATATAAGGTATGGTCTACAAACCGCCGACCACTCCATATAAGGTATGGTCTACAAACCGCCGACCACTCCATATAAGGTATCCTGTTTGTAGACCATACCTTATATGGAGTGATTTCCAGGACAGACAGACAGACAGACAGACAGACAGACAGACAGACAGACAGACGGAAAAACCCTTAGACAATTATGTATATAGACTAGACTGTGGCCCGATTCTAATGCATCGGGTATTCTAGAATATGCATGTCCCCGTAGTATGTGATTCGCGGCAGACTGTGCCCGTCGCTGATTGGTCGAGGCAACCTTTATGACATCATCGTCGCCATGGCAACCATTATGACATCATCGTCGCCATGCTGTGCCCATCTCTGATTGGTCGAGGCCGCCCGACAAACCGTCGACCACTCCATATAAGGTATGGTCTACAAACCGCCAACCACTCCATATAAGGTATGGTCTACAAACCGCCGACCACTCCATATAAGGTATGGTCTACAAACCGCCGACCACTCCATATAAGGTATGGTCTACAAACCGCCGACCACTCCATATAAGGTATCCTGTTTGTAGACCATACCTTATATGGAGTGATTTCCAGGACAGACAGACAGACAGACAGACAGACAGACAGAAAGACAGACAGACAGACAGACAGACAGACAGACAGACGGAAAAACCCTTAGACAATTATATATATAGATATATAGATAGAATTGTCTAAGGGTTTTTCTGTCTGTCCTGGAAATCCCGCGTCTCTGATTGGTCGAGGCCACCAGGCCTCGACCAATCAGCGACGGGCACAGTATCGACGTAGATGTCATAATGGTTGCCATGGCGACGATGATGTCATAAAGGTTGCCTCGACCAATCAGCGACGGGCACAGTCTGCCGCGAATTCTGGAATCATCATTGTCCATATACTACAGGGACATGCATATTCTAGAATACCCGATGCGTTAGAATCGGGCCACAATCTAGTATATATATATATATATATATATATATATATATATATATATATATATATATATATATATTCATATATTCATCTTATTTACTTTATATATATTTGATAGATAAAGAAAGATAGTATATGTAATTTCTTTCTCAAAATAACTGTAGCATATGAAATTGGCATCAGAAGTCACACAACTGTGATGTAAATGACACAACACAGCTATTTATGTTTCAGCGTTTTTTTTTAACTTTCTTAATTTGGAAGTGCCAGCTTCCAGAACTGCGCACTGAATCTAATTTAAGATCTGAGGTGCCTACGTTTTAGCACTTTGTGTACCTCATTGTATGTGTTAGCACCTCATGCATTTCACTTAATAGTCCCATATCTGTAAATCAACTGAATAAATTTAGATGTGAAAGTTAGTGACACCTCTGACACCAATGGTTTAATTAGCTATCAGCTCCTAAAACTTTGTGCGATTCAGACTGAAACATTATTAGATGAAGAAGAATCCTAGAATGAACAAATCCATCTTTAAAAGATACTGGTTAATGGAACCAAGCATGTGAGGTTAAAATTATGCAAATACCTTAAAGGGATTCTGTCAGTAAGATCAACCTTCTTAAGCCATCTATATGGGCATGTAGGTCATTGTAAGCTGAATAAAAGGATACCTTGATATCTGTGATCCTATATCTTATTCCAGATATACCTACATTTTTCTTAGATGTACATGAGCTATTCTAGGCTATGGGCCAGACAATAATCTTATCAAAAATTCCTTTTATTTGCATTCATTTAAAAAACACAAAAATAAAGACATGATTGAGAAATTCAAGGCCGTAAGGGTCATGAAAAATATACAGTGTGAGGTAAGGACAGATATAAGTATTAAGCAAATTATAGGAAATAATCTAAGGGAATAGAGAGTGTCTTCCACTAAGTATCCCTTCCTGACAGCGGTGTCCCCCCTCTCCACATACTCTATCCCTACCTGACCTTCAACCCTTAACCTCCAAGGCTGTTAGCACGATAATGACCACGCCAAATTTTTACACTTCTTCTGACCACTGTCACTTTATGAGGTAATAACTCTGAAACGCCACATCAAATCCTAGTGATTCAGACTTTTTTTTGTGAAATATTGTGCTTCATGGTAGTGGTAAAATGTATTCGATATAAGTTGCATTTATTCTTGAAAAAAAAATGGAAAATTTAGAAAATGTTCAAACTTTTATTTTTTGTGCCCTTAAGTCAAAGAGTTATGTCATACAAAATAGATAATATTCACCATATGTCTACTTTACATTAGCACAATATTTGAAAGATATCTTTTTTGTTAGGAAGTTGTAAGGATTAGAAGTTCACCTGTGATTTCAAATGTTTTCAACAAAATTTACGAAACCATTTTTTAGGGACTACATCACATTTGAAGTGACTTTGAGAGGCCTATATGATAGAAAATATACAAAAAGTGACACTATTCTAAAAACTGCACCCTTCAATGTGCTCAAAACCACATTCAAGAAGTTTATTAACCATTCAGATGCTTTACAGGAATTTTTGGAATGTGGAAGAAAAAATGAACATTTAACTTTATTGTAAAAATTGTACTTTAGACCCTATTTTTTTAATTTTTGCAAGAATAACAGGAAAAATTGGACCACAAAATTTGTTGTGCAAGTTTTCCTGAGCATACTGATACCCAATATGTGGAGGAACTTATCTAGATGTGTGGTAAGCTGCTTGACCCCACAGGTGCTTCACATAAGTTTATAACAATGAGCTGTGAAAATAAAAAAAATCAAATTTTCTCCACAAAAATGTTTTTTTAGTCCCAAATTTAGCATTTTCACTGCAATTACATCAGCTGGAGCACTGTGGGAAAAGTTGTAACGGCTTTCCCTCTGATATCATTGAGTTGAAGTGAGTTCATTGACTCTGAACTACGATGACCATTCTGATGGCACCGCAAGTGAGAGAAATTTCTCAAGCTCATGGTGACATCAGTGAGGTGAAAGGATTTAACTGTGATGCACTGAGCTGAGCAAGCATGCCCAGTTCAATGTCTCTGCTGGATGACAGGCTGTAGAATCGCATCATGCAACATTGCAGCCTGCCATCTATTTGTAGCAGAGCTAGATGCATCCCGGCACAATTGGATTATTATCTTCTCGGCGGACAGGTGAGGAATATGGTTATTAATTTAATTCTGTTACAGGAGACATTGACTTCAGTGGATTGGGAGTTGCCGTGAGTAAAAGTGTTTTTGGTAAATTTAGATTCATTAAAGGAGTCTGTGTCATTATTTTAAATAAAGAACTTTATTCTGGGTGTGTGTATTGTTTTACAATATCACTATGGGGTTAATAATGGGGATGTCTTATATGCGTCTCTCCATTACTAACCTCTGGGATTGATGTCACCCCACTTGCCACCACACTAGGGCAAGTGAGAGGAGAGAGGCTAAGTGCCAGATTTGATGCATCATATGGATGCACCATTTTGGGGGCAGCGGAATGCTGATATGTTTACTCTATTAGGGGGCCAATATCAAATGCCTGTTCCTAGGCTATTTAAATCAGCTCTCATCTGTCTGCCTACCCTTTACTGATTATTAATTATAGGGGACCCTACATAATTTTTGAGTGGGGTCCCCTATTTTAACAACCAGGAAAGGTTAAGTATACAGCTGTGAGCTGATATTAACCTGGGAAGCTCTATTGGTATTACCCCCTAGCCAGGCCATAAACATCTGCCCCCAGCTGTTTGCTTTCCTTCTGATGGTTAAAAAATTAATTGCTCTATGTAAAAGCTCATGTTAAAAGTGCATTGCAATAGGATCACATTTGCAAGGAAATCAGATGTTAGTCGGATGTTAGGTGATAAAAATTGGATTGTACTCGCAGAAAAATCGCATGACATTTGTGTGACACTTGTCTCACTTTTCTGGACCAAAATAGTTTTTTTTAAAGGTGATGACTGATGAGTATGAGCCCTATAAATAAAAAAAACAATGTTAAAAAAATATATACAGGTGCTTCTCATAAAATTAGAATATCATCAAAAAGTTAATTTATTTCAATTCTTCAATACAAAAAGTGAAACTCATATATTATATACAGTTATTACAAACTGAGTGATCTTCTTCAAGTGTTTATTTCTGTTAATGTTGATGATTATGGCTTACAGGTAATGAAACCCAATAGTCATTATCTCAGTAAATTAGAATACTTTATAACGCCAGCTAGAAAAATTATCTTAAAATCTGAAATGTTGGACTACTGTTCAATATGTATGTTCAATAAGTGCACTCATTACTTGTTCGGGACTCCTTTTGTATCAATTACTGCATCAATGCAGTGTGGCATGAAGGCGATCAGCCTGTGGCACTGCTGAGGTGTTATGGAAGCCCAGGTTGCTTTGATAGCAGCTTTCAGCTCATCTGCATTGTTGGGTCTGATGTCTCTCATCTTCCTCTTGAGACTACCCCATAGATTCTTTTTAGGGTTAAGGTCTGGCAAGTTTTCTGGCCAAACAAGCACAGTGATAATGTTGTTTCTGAACTAGGTATTGGTACTTTTTTGCAGAGTGGACAGATGCCAAGTCCTGCTGGAAAATGAAATTTCCATCTCCAAAAACCTTTTCGGCAGAGGGAAGCATGAAGTGCTCTGAAATTTCATGGTAGACGGCTGCGCTGACTTTGGTCTTGATAAAACACAGTGGACCTACACCAGCAGATGACATGACAACCTAAACCATCACTGATTGTGGAAATTTCACACCAGACCTCACATACCTTGGATTGTGTGGCACTCCACTTTTCCACCAGACTCTAGGATCTTGATTTCCAAATGAAATGCAAAATTTACTTTCGTCTGAAAACAACATCTGACCACTGAGCAACAGTCTAAGTCTTTTTCTCCTTGGCCCAGGTAAGATGCTTCTGGCATTGTCTATTGGTCTTCAGTGGCTTGACACAAGGAATGTGACACTTGTAGCCCATGTCTTGGATACGTCTGAGTGTGGTGGCTCTTAATGCAATATATACAGCAGCAGTCCACTCCTTGTGAATCTTCCCCCAAATTTTTGAAAGGCCTTTTCTTAATAATCCTTTCAAGAATGTGGTTATCCTGGTTGCTTGTGCAACTTTCTTTGCCATACTTTTTCCTTCCACTCAACTTTCCATTAATATGCTGGGATGCCAGCCTCTATAGCAATGGCCTTTTGTGGCTTAACCTCCTTGTGGAGTGTGTCAATGACTGCCTTCTGAACATCTGTCAAGTCAGCAGTCTTCCTCATGGTTGTGGAGCCTACAGAAAAAGACTAAGGGACAATTTTAAACGCTTAGGAAGCCTTTGTAGGTGTTTTTGTTCATTATTCTAATTTACTGAGATAATTAGCTTTGGGTTTTCAATGGCTGTTAGCCGTAATCATCAATATTAACAAAAATAAACATTTGAAATAGACCAGTCTGTGTGTAATGATTCTATATGATATATGAGTTTCACTTTCTGTATGGAAGAACTGAAATAAATTAACTTTTTGATGATATTCAAATTTTGTGAGAAGCACCTGTAATTAAAAGTATATAAAAAAAATTTAATTAACAAATAGGACATTTCAGTTTAATTTTTAAAGGAAGCAAGAACTGCTAAAAATTAGGGACTCAGCGGGACTCAGATACACCCTGTATTAGACATAGAGGAGTGTTAGGTGTCGAGTTCCCGCCACTGCACAGCGGGAATCTTGAACCATGTCCACTGCGGTCTTCCATTCTCCTCCAGCCGCAGTCGATCCCATCGTCTGGCTCAAGCTGATACAATGCGCTTGGTTACCTTTCCAGGCTCTGCCTTTGTAGCCAGCACTGTTCAGCAGCGAGCAGGCATTTCAGGAACTAAGTCCTGCTTTTCCCACAATGAGCATGCCCACAGGATGACCTCCCATTGGAGGTCGGGGTCACATGCTCAGGTCCTGCTGTGGCTCCTATTGGACCATCAGGAAGGTCCTGGAGCGCTACTGCTATAAAAGGTTCACATGGCCACTCGGCCATGCGCTAGTGTAAACTTATTAACTTGTGTGTGTGGATGAATGCCTGTCGATGGATAAAAGCTCTGAATCATTCCCATCCCTAGTGTTGTTGCCTGCTCACGAATGGTAGATCTACCTAGCGCCCGACAGTGCTATCCTGCACAATTGCACAAGTTGCTGAATTCAGTTAGCAGCGACCTCCAGAGCAGCGCCGTGCGCAGATTGTGCGCATTCCTGGCCCTGTTTAGGGTGGTTACTGGTGTCTGCCAGAGTGGCGCTGCACACACTCCTGTGGAGTAAATATTTACTTTAGTCTCCCTAGCACCGCAGTAGCAGTGTCGAGCCCAAGAGATCTAGAGGCACTCTTACCCTGAGTCTTGGGGCAGAGTTCTGTGTCGCCTTGCTTGCCCTCTCTGTGCGGTATCGCGGCCCTGTGATGCAACAAGGTTCGTTTCCTTCATACCGGGTGAAGCTATCCCGTGTGTGTACTCAAATTATACCACCATATAGTCCGTCATTACCAAGCAGCAGGTGTCTTAGCTGCACGGTGGACCCCAGACTGCGAACGCACCTTATATCATCTCCAATTATTGTTTGGTGCGTTTCTCCAGTCCTAACAGAGGAGGGCCTCATACACATTCTGTTCAAATTGTCATGTATTAGTACTCCTAGACTCATACTTTTAAAGGCTATATACCAAGGAAATGTACTCCAGACTATGGAATAGTCTATGGGTGAGCAATATAATACCAATAAGGGTACGTGCACACGTTGATTAAAATTTCTGCACTATTTCTGAATTTCTTGGCAAGAAAAACGCAACAGTAAAAAAGTACGTTTTTGCCACATTTTTGGTTGATTTGAGTGATGTCAAAGGTGAAAAACACAATGCAAAAATGCAAAGATAATTAACATTCTTCAGATTATTTTCTGCACCAAATGTGCACGTGAAAAATACTTAACGTGTGCATGACACTTTGCTGTTGTCAGGTTTTGATTCAGCGTTTGTCACAAATTTGTGCCAAAAAAACTCAATAAAAACGTACATAACCTACAGAGTGTGCATTTTTTAAGATTTGTATAGCAACTAAATGTACCAAAGAAGATTTAATACCCTATGAATGAACAATATGATGTTGGTAAATTTGGAACAGGGTTTTGGAGGCGTATATAGCAATTACATGTACCCAATAAAATGTAATACCCTAGAAGTGATCAATATGATACTGATAATTTAAGAACAAGTTTTTTAATCTTATATAGCAATTAAATGTACCCCAGAAGATGTAATACACCTTGATTAAGCAATATAATTAGAGTTGAGCGACTTTTACTTTTTTAGGATCGAGAGAGAGTGGAGGACAGGAAAACACCTACAGTGCTTATTTTAAAGCCAAAAACATCAATTCGTATTACTGAAGCTTGTCAATCTTAATTTACTTTATAATAATAGTTAAGCATTGAAAATTGGGGGTCATTTGGCTAAAGTTGTGTGGGGGGGTAGGGTTGGTTCAAGTTTTTCGTGGGCCCAGGAAACGCGGACTACGTCACGGCGGTGGAGCAGGGGGAGGTAAGTATTTCAACTTTGCAAGTGCTGTGATCCTGAGCAAGCAGGGGGGCCCATTCATTAGCATTGGCACTGGCACAGGGCCATTCAAAGTACGGCGGTGTGTTTGATGGCAGGGGCGCCTCCCACCGGTGGAGACAGTTTTGCGTACTATGAGGGGCCCTGTGCCAGTGACACTGCCAACGAGTATGCCCCCCACCTGATGAAGGAACCTGCACTTTCATCTGCACCTTCCTCTTTGTCCCCGTGTAAGGTGGTATAGTATGCGGGAAGGGGAACCTGACTTTCAGCAGGGTCAGATTCTGGCTGTGAAGAGTGCAAGGGGAATGTAGTGGTCTGGGTCAATGTACCAGCAGACTCATCTAGCAGTGGCTGGGCAATGGGCAGGATGAGGAGGAAACACAGATATAGGCCCAAATAATAAAGTGGGCTAAATGCAGTTCAAAATTGGTAACAGGACTAAACATTCGGCATTCCTTTGTTCAGTGGAGGACAACTGTAATGAGTGGCTGACATAGTTAGTAGGCCCAAATAATAAAGTAGCCTAAATGCAGTTCAAAATTGGTAACAGGAGTACACTGGCGGCATAGCTTTGTTCAGCGGAGGAGAATTGTAAGGAGTGGAAGACACAGTTAGTAGGCCCCAAAAAGTAAGTAGGCTAAATGCAGTTCAAAATTGGTAACAGGACTAACCAGGCGACATTGCTTTGTTCAGTGGAGGACAACTGTAAGGAGTGGCAGACAGTTAGTAGGGCCAAGTAATAAAGTGGGCCAAATGCAGTTCAAAATTGGTAACAGGAGTAAACAGGCGGCTCAGCTTTGTTCAGTGGAGGAGAAAAGCAAGGAGCGGCAGACACCGTTAGTAGGCCCAACCAAACAAGTAGGCCGAATTTTGTTTAATTTGTGATATAGGCTGAAAATTGAAGCTCAGGTTTGTTCAGTGGAGGAAAACAACAACCAGCGGCAGACTGTTGTGAATTAGACTTTTTGGCTCCCTCTTGTGGTTACTAGTGATATGACTCTGGGATTGTCTTTCCTCAGTTTGGCACCCACCTGGGTCGTTAGTCCAGGGGTGTTGCTATATAAACTTCCTGGATCCTTAGTCCAGTGCCTGGCATCGTTGTAATCAGATCCTTTCTGTTTGCTCCTGTCTGATGGTCCTGGTTCGTGCATAATTAAGCTAAGTCCTGCTTCTTTGTTTTTTGGTTATTTGCTTTGCTCTTATTTTTGGTCCAGCTTGTACTAAATGTGATTCCTGACTTTGCTGGAAGCTCTAGGGGGCTGGTGTTCTCCCCCCGGGCCGTTAGACGGTTCGGGGGTTCTTGAATATCCAGCGTGGATATTTTGATAGGGTTTTTGCTGACCATATAAGTCATCTTACTATATTCTGCTATTAGCTAGTGGGCCTCTCTTTGCTAAATACCTAGCTCATTCTTACGTTTGTCTTTTCCTCTTACCTCACCGTTATTATTTGTTGGGGGCTTGTATCCAACTTTTGGGGTCTTTTCTCTGGAGGCAAGAAAGGTCTTTCTTTTCCCTTCTAGGGTTAGTTAGTTCTCCGGCTGGCGCGAGACGTCTAGAACCAACGTAGGCACGTTCCCCGGCTGCTGCTATTTGTGGTGCTAGGATTAGATATATGGTCAGCTCAGTTACCACTGCCCTATGAGCTGGTTTTTTGTGTTTGCAGACTTAGTAATTATTTCTGAGACCCTCTGCCATTGGGGTCATAACAGTATGCCAGGCCAACATTGAATGTTTAATGCATTGCAGAAGTGGTATAATACGAAAGGAAATTGTGAGTTTTTTTTTTTTTTTTCCTCTCTTCCTCCCCTTTACCTCTGGTGGTGTTGTCTGAACAAACACCTGATTTAATGCAATGTGATAAAATTCAGACTAGAAATGAGTGGAAAAATCATAGACGTCAGAATGGGTTGTGTTTTTACTGTGGTGATTCTACACATGTTATATCAGCATGCTCTAAACGCCTAACAAGGGTTGTTAGTCCTGTCGCCATTGGTAATTTGCAACCTAAATTTATTTTGTCTGTGACTTTAATTTGCTCATTGTCTTCTTACCCTGTTATGGCGTTTGTGGATTCAGGTGCTGCCCTGAGTCTTATGGATCTGTCATTTGCCAAGCGCTGTGGTTTTGTTCTTGAACCGTTGGTAAATCCTATTCCTCTTAGAGGTATTGATGCTACGCCATTGGCGGAAAATAAACCGCAGTTTTGGACGCAGGTAACCATGTGCATGACTCCTGAACATCGGGAGGTGATTCGTTTTCTTGTTCTGCACAAAATGCATGATTTGGTCGTTTTGGGTCTGCCGTGGTTACAGACCCACAATCCAGTCTTGGATTGGAAGGCAATGTCTGTGTCAAGTTGGGGCTGTCAGGGAATTCATGCTGATTCCCCGCCGGTGTCTATTGCTTCCTCTACTCCTTCGGAAGTTCCTGAGTATTTGTCTGATTATCAGGATGTATTCAGCGAGTCCAGGTCCAGTGCTCTGCCTCCTCATAGGGACTGTGACTGCGCCATAGATTTGATTCCAGGTAGTAAATTTCCTAAGGGAAGACTATTTAATCTGTCTGTACCTGAGCATGCCGCAATGCGTTCGTATATCAAGGAGTCTCTGGAGAAGGGGCATATCCATCCATCCTCTTCCCCTCTTGGTGCGGGATTCTTTTTTGTGGCCAAGAAGGACGGATCTTTGAGACCTTGTATTGACTATCGGCTTCTGAATAAAATCACTGTTAAATTTCAGTATCCTTTGCCTCTGTTGTCGGACTTGTTTGCCCGGATTAAAGGTGCCAAGTGGTTCACCAAGATAGATCTTCGTGGTGCGTACAACCTTGTGCGCATTAAGCAAGGAGATGAATGGAAGACAGCATTTAATACGCCCGAAGGTCATTTTGAGTACTTGGTGATGCCTTTTGGGCTCTCTAATGCTCCCTCAGTGTTTCAGTCCTTTATGCATGATATTTTCCGGAAGTATCTGGATAAATTTATGATTGTTTATCTGGATGATATTCTGGTTTTCTCTGAAGATTGGGACTCACATGTGGAGCAGGTCAGGATGGTGTTTCAGGTTTTGCGTGAGAATGCTTTGTTTGTTAAGGGCTCAAAGTGTCTCTTTGGAGTACAGAAGGTTCCCTTTTTGGGGTTTATTTTTTCCCCTTCTGCGGTGGAGATGGACCCAGTCAAGGTCCGAGCTATTCATGATTGGACTCAACCCACGTCAGTTAAGAGTCTTCAGAAGTTCTTGGGTTTTGCTAACTTCTACCGTCGTTTTATCGCTAATTTTTCTAGAGTTGTTAAACCTTTGACGGATATGACCAAGAAAGGTTCTGATGTTGCTAACTGGGCTCCTGCAGCCGTGGAGGCGTTCCAAGAGTTGAAGCGCCGGTTTACTTCGGCGCCTGTTTTGTGCCAGCCTGATGTCTCACTTCCCTTTCAGGTCGAAGTGGATGCTTCTGAGATTGGGGCAGGGGCCGTTTTGTCGCAGAGAGGCCCTGGTTGCTCGGTAATGAGACCATGTGCTTTCTTCTCTAGGAAGTTTTCGCCTGCTGAACGGAATTATGATGTGGGCAATCGGGAGTTGCTGGCCATGAAGTGGGCATTTGAGGAGTGGCGTCATTGGCTCGAGGGTGCTAAGCATCGTGTGGTGGTCTTGACTGATCACAAAAATTTGATGTATCTCGAGTCTGCTAAACGCCTGAATCCTAGACAGGCCCGCTGGTCATTGTTTTTCTCCTGTTTTGACTTTGTGGTCTCATATTTACCAGGTTCAAAGAATGTGAAGGCTGATGCTCTTTCAAGGAGCTTTGTGCCTGACTCTCCTGGAGTCGCAGAACCAGTTGGTATTCTTAAAGAGGGAGTTATCTTGTCGGCCATTTCTCCTGATTTGCGACGTGTGTTGCAGAAATTTCAGGCTGGTAGACCTGACTCTTGTCCACCTGACAGACTGTTTGTTCCTGATAAGTGGACCAGCAGAGTCATTTCCGAGGTTCATTCCTCGGTGTTGGCAGGGCATCCGGGAATTTTTGGCACCAGAGATCTGGTGGCTAGGTCCTTTTGGTGGCCTTCCTTGTCACGGGATGTGCGGTCATTTGTGCAGTCCTGTGGGACTTGTGCTCGAGCTAAGCCTTGCTGTTCTCGTGCCAGCGGGTTGCTCTTGCCCTTGCCTGTCCCGAAGAGGCCTTGGACACACATTTCCATGGATTTCATTTCAGATCTCCCGGTGTCTCAGGGCATGTCTGTCAACTGGGTGGTATGTGATCGCTTTTCTAAAATGAAAAAATATATCACACAATACACCTGACATAAATTACAAAGAAATCATGTTCCCATTCATATCCATATATGTGTAGAAATTGAGAATTTGTGAATAGATCACCCAGGTGCACTGTGTAATAATCGCTGTGGAGACCACAGCAGAAACCAGGCTAGAGCCAAAACAATTCAGTAAGGATCAAAGGAACCAGAAGGGATACCAAGACATGGAGCAAAATATACCTTTATTATAAGGGGTGATACTGGTTACAAAATATTAAAATTACATAAATCCACAAATAAAAAATATAGATATCAAATAAAATATTTAAAAGCTACAAAAATTGCGCTGCATCAGGAAGATTAGGATGAACATAATCATTTTCCTAATAACAGCCCCACTATTAATAACAAAATATCTTAAATTACGCTGAACAAAAGCAGTAGTTGGATCTCTCTCTGCCAAATCCAACTCTGTGCAAAGCAATGCAAAAGTGCATAAGTGCCACAGCCAAAGTAAAGTGACCAAATGTATATATAAATTAATTCCAATCTTTATATAAAGTGACAAGTGCAAAGAAATCTGTCACAAGGTGCATAAATAGCGCAAAAATTTATCAAAAAATGTGCAAACATAAAGTGCAAATCTGTGCTGGAGATAGCCTTCTATGAGAAGAGTGGGGAGTTCAGCGATTATATAATGATATATACCTTAGGGGGCTGTATCCTGTGCTTGCGCCTCGCCCATTTTTTGTAGCTTTTAAATATTTTATTTGATATCTATATTTTTTATTTGTGGATTTATGTAATTTTAATATTTTGTAACCAGTATCACCCCTTATAATAAAGGTATATTTTGCTCCATGTCTTGGTATCCCTTCTGGTTCCTTTGATCCTTACTGAATTGTTTTGGCTTTTCTAAAATGGTCCATTTGGTGCCTTTGCCTAAGCTGCCTTCCTCTTCCGATCTGGTTCCTGTGTTCTTTCAGAATGTGGTTCGTTTACACGGCATTCCTGAGAATATTGTGTCTGACAGAGGATCCCAGTTTGTTTCCAGGTTCTGGCGATCCTTTTGTGCTAGGATGGGCATTGATTTGTCGTTTTCGTCTGCCTTTCATCCTCAGACTAATGGACAAACGGAGCGAACTAATCAGACTCTGGAGGCTTATTTGAGGTGTTTTGTTTCGGCAGATCAGGATGATTGGGTGACCTTCTTGCCGTTGGCTGAGTTTGCCCTTAATAATCGGGCTAGTTCCGCTACTTTGGTTTCGCCATTTTTCTGCAACTCTGGTTTCCATCCTCGTTTTTCCTCGGGACATGTGGAGCCTTCTGACTGTCCTGGGGTAGATTCTGTGGTGGATAGGTTGCAGCAGATCTGGAATCATGTGGTGGACAACTTAAAGTTGTCACAGGAGAAAGCTCAGCGTTTTGCCAACCGCCGCCGCGGTGTGGGTCCCCGACTTCGTGTTGGGGATTTGGTATGGCTGTCTTCTCGATTTGTTCCTATGAAGGTCTCCTCTCCTAAATTTAAGCCTCGCTTCATCGGTCCTTACAAGATATTGGAAATCCTTAATCCTGTGTCCTTTCGCTTGGATCTTCCGGTGTCGTTTGCCATTCACAACGTGTTCCATAGGTCTTTGTTGCGGCGGTACGTTGTACCTGTGGTCCCTTCTGTTGAGCCTCCTGCTCCGGTGTTGGTTGAGGGCGAGTTGGAGTACGTGGTGGAGAAGATCTTGGATTCTCGTCTCTCCAGACAGAGGCTTCAGTATCTGGTCAAGTGGAAGGGCTATGGTCAGGAGGATAATTCCTGGGTGGTTGCTTCTGATGTGCATGCGGCCGATTTAGTTCGTGCCTTTCACGCTGCTCATCCTGATCGCCCTGGTGGTTTTGGTGAGGGTTCGGTGACCCCTCCTTAAGGGGGGGTACTGTTGTGAATTAGACTTTTTGGCTCCCTCTTGTGGTTACTAGTGATATGACTCTGGGATTGTCTTTCCTCAGTTTGGCACCCACCTGGGTCGTTAGTCCAGGGGTGTTGCTATATAAACTTCCTGGATCCTTAGTCCAGTGCCTGGCATCGTTGTAATCAGATCCTTTCTGTTTGCTCCTGTCTGATGGTCCTGGTTCGTGCATAATTAAGCTAAGTCCTGCTTCTTTGTTTTTTGGTTATTTGCTTTGCTCTTATTTTTGGTCCAGCTTGTACTAAATGTGATTCCTGACTTTGCTGGAAGCTCTAGGGGGCTGGTGTTCTCCCCCCGGGCTGTTAGACGGTTCGGGGGTTCTTGAATATCCAGCGTGGATATTTTGATAGGGTTTTTGCTGACCATATAAGTCATCTTACTATATTCTGCTATTAGCTAGTGGGCCTCTCTTTGCTAAATACCTAGCTCATTCTTACGTTTGTCTTTTCCTCTTACCTCACCGTTATTATTTGTTGGGGGCTTGTATCCAACTTTTGGGGTCTTTTCTCAGGAGGCAAGAAAGGTCTTTCTTTTCCCTTCTAGGGTTAGTTAGTTCTCCGGCTGGCGCGAGACGTCTAGAACCAACGTAGGCACGTTCCCCGGCTGCTGCTATTTGTGGTGCTAGGATTAGATATATGGTCAGCTCAGTTACCACTGCCCTATGAGCTGGTTTTTTGTGTTTGCAGACTTAGTAATTATTTCTGAGACCCTCTGCCATTGGGGTCATAACAGCAGACACCGTTAGTAGGGCCAACCAAAGAAGCAGGCCAAATGCAGCTTAATATGTGATATAGGGTGAAAATTGAAGCTCAGCTTTGTTCAGTGGAGGAGAAAAGCAAGGAGCGGCAGACACTGTTAGTAGGCCCAACCAAACAAGTAGTCCAAATGCAGTTTAATATTCGATATAGGCTGAAAATTGAAGCTCAGCTTTGTTCATTGGAGGAGAAAAGCAAGGAGCGGCAGACACCGTTAGTAGGCCCAACCAAACAAGTAGTCCAAATGCAGTTTAATATGTGATATAGGCTGAAAATTGAAGCTCAGCTTTGTTCAGTGGAGGAGAACAACAAGCAGCGGCAGACACCGTTAGTAGGCCCAACCAAACAAGTAGGCCAAATGCAGTTTAATATTTGATATAGGCTTAAAATTGAAGCTCAGCTTTGTTCAGTGGGGGAGAAAAGCAAGGAGCGGCAGACACCGTTAGTAGGCCCAACCAAACAAATAGGCCGAATGCAGTTTAATTTGTGATATAGGCTGAAAATTGAAGCTCAGCTTTGTTCAGTGGAGGAGAACAACAAGCAGCAGCAGACACTGTTAGTAGGCCCAACCAAACAAGTAGGCCAAATGCAGTTTAATATGTGATATGGGCTGAAAATTGAAGCTCAGCTTTGTTCAGTGGAGGAGAACAACAAGCAGCGGCAGACAGCGTTAGTAGGCCCAACCAAACAAGTAGGCCAAATGCAGTTTACTATTCGAAACAGGAGTAAACAAGCGGCATAGCTTTGTGCAGTGGAGGACAGCTGTAATGAGTGGCGCAGACACAGGTTGTAGGCCCACATTTAAAAAGTAGGCTCCAAGCAGTTCAAAAATGGTAATAGGAGTAAACAGGCGGCATAGCTTTGTTTAATGGAGGACAGCTGTATTGAGTGGAGCAGACAGACACAGGTAGTAGGCAGGTAGTAGGCCTAAAATAAAAAAGTAGGCTCAATGCAGTTTAAAATTGGTTACAGGGGTACACAGGGGGCATAGCGTTGTTCAGCGGAGGACAATTGTAAGGAGTGGTGCAGACAGACTTAGTAGGCCTAAAATAAAATAGTAGGTTCAATGCAGTTTAAAATTAGTTACAGTGGTACACAGGCGGCATAGCGTTGTTCAGTGGAGGACAATTGTAAGGAGTGGCGCAGACAGACTTAGTAGGCCTAAAATAAAAAAGTAGGCTCAATGCAGTTTAAAATTGGTTACAGGGGTACACAGGCGGCATAGCGTTGTTTAGCGGAGGACAACTGTAAAGAGTGGCTGACACAGTTATTAGGCCAAAATAATAAAGTGAGGTAAATGTCTGCCAAATTTTTTTTCAAAAATAAACAGGTGGCATAGCTACGTACAGGGGTGGGCTCCTCTGCTGAGTAGCAGACAGTGGTAGTTGGCGCAAAGTATTAAATGGTCTAAATGGAGGCCAGGGCCCCTGTATATTTTAACTATCATCTATCATTTCAACAAATTTGTATTGGCAGTGCCATTGAAGGATTTATCAGCACAGACTACACTGTGGTGGAGCAGGGAGAGGTAAGTATTGCAAGTGGTAGAGCACTGTTCGACCAGGGGGGGAACTCTCTCTCGTGGGCGGCAGTACTGGCCCAGGGCCCCTCATATTACGATGGTGTGTCTAACGTTGGTTGTGCACCACCACCGTCAGAGACACTTCATTGTACTATGAGGGATCCCATGCCAGTGCCGTCGCCCAAGAGTGGGCACACCCTCCTGTCCAGGCAAATGGCACTCACATGGGTGCTTGTGCTAGGTGGTGATCACGGCCCTGTGGGGGGAGTCAGCCCATTTAGGGAGGTAAAAAAATGGCCTATGGTGGACATTCAGCAGCTGCAAATGGAGGAATTGGAGCAGTCAGTAAGAGGACGCCAAAAGCAAGACATTTTTCAGGCAAGCTACATGTCAGCAGAGGAAGGTGGGGCAAAATAATTTGAAATCCATGATTGGTTCATTTTAATGAAGGTTAGATCATCAACATTTTGGGTAGCCAGACGAGTCCTTTTTTCAGTCAGTATTGAACCAGCAGCACTGTAGACTCTGGGCAAGCGAGCTCTTGTTGTAATGCATATTCTGCCAATTCAGGCCAGGTGTCTATTTTAGATGCCCAGTAATCAAAGGGGAATGATGTGTGAGGGAGAACATCGATAAGGGAGGAAAAATAGTTCATAACTAGTGTTGAGCATTACCGTCCGATACTTGAAAGTATCGGTATCGGATAGTATCGGCCGATACCCGAAATGTATCGGATATCGCCGATACCGATACCCGATACCAATACAAGTCAATGGGACACCAAGTATCGGAAGGTATCCTGTATGGTTCCCAGGGTCTGAAGGAGAGGAAACTCTCCTTCAGGCCCTGGGATCCATATTAATGTGTAAAATAAAGAATAAAAATAAAAAATATTGATAAATTCACCTCTCCGACGCAGCCTGGACCTTACCGATGTAACCGGCAGCTTCCGTTCCTAAGAATGAGCGCTTGAAAGACCTTAGATGACGTCGCAGCCTGTGATTGGTCGCGTCAGCGGTCACGTGACCACCACGCGACCAATCACAAGCCGCGACGTCATCTAAGGACTTTCAAGCGCTTGAAAGACCTTAGATGACGTCGCGGCTTGTGATTGGTCGCGTGGCGGTCACGTGACCGCTCATGCGACCAATCACAGGCCGCGATGTCATCTAAGGTCTTTCAAGCGCTCATTCTTAGGAACGGAAGCTGCCGGTTACATCGGTAAGGTCCAGGCTGCGTCGGAGAGGTGAGTATGTCAATATTTTTTATTTTTATTCTTTATTTTACACATTAATATCGATCCCGATACCGATTCCCGATATCACAAAAGTATCGGATCTCGGTATCGGAATTCCGAAACAGCAAATATCGGCCGATACCCGATACTTGCGGTATCGGAATGCTCAACACTATTCATAACCATACTGGACAAATGTTGTCTCCTGTCATTTTGAATTGATGGAGCAGTACCTGTCGTGTCTGCCATCATTGCGAAATCACTCCACAACCTGGTCATAAAACCCCTCTGTCCAACGCCACTTCGGATTTATGCACCTCTAACACCTCTGCCATGTTGCCCCCTGCAGCTCGTGCGAGAACCATCACCGCCGCTGTGTGCTGGGAATGCTTGAACCAAACGGTCTACAAGAGTTGCTTGTTTGGTGGCCAATATTTGCTCAAGGTTCTCATGTGGCATGATATTTTGTAATTTCCCTTTATAGCGTGGATCCAGGAGGCAGGCCAACCAGTAATCGTCATCGGTCATCATTTTTATAATGCGGGGGTCCGTTTTTAGGATACGCAAGGCATAATCAGCCATGTGGGCCAATGTTTCCGGTGTCAATTCACTGCTTGTGCTGGGTTGAGCACTTTCTTGCAAATCAACATCACTTGTCTCCCGCAAAAACCCTGTACCTGACCTTGCAACACCACCAGTTTCTATTTCCCCCTCAGAAGCATCCTCCTCCCATAAATATTCATCCCCATCCTCCTCCTTCTCCTCCTTTTTGTCCGCCACCTCGTCCAGGAGAGTTCCCTGAGCAGACAATGGCTGACTGTCATCGAGGCTTCCCTCATCCTCAGCTGCAGACGCCTGCTCCTTAATGTGCATCAAACTTTGCATCAGCAGACGCATTAGTGGGATGCTCATGCTTATGATGGCGTCGTGTGCACTTACCAGCCGTGTGCATTCCTCAAAACACTGATGGACTTGACAGAGGTCTTGTAGCTTCGACCACTGCACACCTGACAACTCCATGTCTGCCATCCAACTGCCTGCCCGTGTATGTGTATCCACCCACAAATACATTACAGCACGCCTCTGTTCGCCCAGCCTTTGAAGCATGTGCAGTGTGGAGTTCCACCTTGTTGCAACGTTGATTATTAGGCGATGCTGGGGAAGCTTCAGCGATTGCTGATGGTTCTGCATACGGTTGGAGTGTACGGGCAACCGGCGGATGTGCGAGCAAAGTCTTCGCACCTTCAGGAGCTGGGCTGGTAACCCCGGATAATGTTTCAGGAAGCACTGCACCACCAGGTTCAAGGTGTGAGTCAGGCAAGGTATGTGTTTCAGTTCTGAAAGGGCTATGGCAGCCATAAAATTCCTTCCGTTATCACTGACTTCCTTGCCTGCCTCAAGATATACACTGCCCAGCCATGACTGAGTTTCTTGCTGCAAGTACTCTGCCAGTAATTCTGCGGTGTGTCTGTTGTTGCCCAAACACTTCATTTCCAACACAGCCTGATGACGCTTACCACTAGCAGTTCCATAATGGGACACCTCGTGTGCAACACTGGCAGCTGCGGATGGAGTGGTAGGGCGACTGCGCTCAGTGTACGAGCTTTTGCTTCTGGAGGAGGAGGGGTGTCGAACGCCTACTGCCAACTGTTTCCTAGACGGTGGGCTAGGCAGAACTGTCCCACTATGGCTGTCCCCTGTGGAACCTGCATCCACCACATTAACCCAGTGCGCCGTGATGGACACGCAATGTCCCTGCCATGCCTACTGGTCCATGCATCTGTTGTGAGGTGCACCTTTCTACTGACTGATTGCCTCAGTGCATGGACAATGCGGTCTTTGACATGCTGGTGGAGGGCTGGGATGGCTTTTCTCGCAAAGAAATGTCATAGCGTGGTACTGCATAGGCCATCAGGGCTTTGAAAGCTTCGCTTTCAACCAACCAGAAGGGCTTCATCTCTAACGAGATTAGTCTAGCAATGTGGGCGTTCAAACCCTGTATGCGGATGAGAGGATGAGTACTTCCTTTTCCTAACGAGAGTCTCTTGTAGGGTGAGCTGGACTAGAGAGCTGCATATGGTGGAACTAGCGGGAGTGGTGGTGGACATGGCAGATTGAGAGAGGGTTAGTGATGGTATTCTTGATGTTGGCCTACATACAGTGTTTTCTACCAAGAACCTGGTGATTCCCTGACTGCTTTGGCCTTGCGACGATACCTCAACATTTGCTGCAGGTGGTGTCCTAAACGGTGGGCTTACAGTGAGGGAAGCAATGTAGCATTGCTGACTACCTTCATTCTGAGCGGGTGCACTAACATTACGGGACATTTGGTAGTTAGTCCAGGCTTGCAAGTGCATGCTGGTTAAATGTCTACGCGAGCACGTTGTATTTAAATTTTGGACATTCTTCCCTCTGCTAAAGGTCTTTGAGCGTTTCTTACAGATAACTTTGCACTGATCATTCGGATCTTGGTTAAAAAATTGCCACACTGCACTCTTCCTACTATCGAATACCTTTTCAGGCATTGCATGCTGTGCTACCCTCACTGGATGGCCACGCTGTCCTAAAACTGTTTTTGTTTTAGACACACGTTTTGGGCCTGATACGGGCCTGCCAGATGAAAGCTGTTGCGATGTTGATGCCTGCTGTGGATCATCCTCCTCCACTTCAGAGCTACTGCCAGCGGCACCCTGTTCTCCCAATGGCTGCCAATCTGGGTCAACAACTGGGTCATCTATCACCTCCTCTTCAATGTCCTGTACACCTTCCTCTGTGTCACCGTGTAAGGTGCTATAGCGTTCGGGACGGGGCACCATAGTCTCATCAGGGTCAGATTCTGGCTCAGTACACTGCGAGGGCAATGTAGTGATCTCAGTCAATGGAACAGCATAATAATCAAGCTGTGGCTGTGCATCTGTGCACTTCATGTCCGATTCATCTTGTAATGGGCTGTTAACTATTTCCCTTTCTAACCCTGGCACGGTATGTGTAAAGAGCTCCATGGAGTAAACTGTGGTGTCGCCTGCCGCATCCTTCACTTTTGCTTTGGGTGAAGGACACAAGGAAGCGACGTGTTCCTGACCGGGAGGATCCACTGACGACTCGCTGCTTTTATATTTCGAACTTTCTGAAGAGGCGAAAGAGCTAGAGGCTGAGTCAGCAATGAAAGCCAAAACTTGTTCCTGCTGCTCTGGCTTTAAAGGCGGTTTTCCTACTCCCAGATAAGAGAGCCTTTGAGGCCTTGTGTAGCCAGACAATGACGCTGTCTGAACAACTCGAGCCTTAGGTGCTATTTTGCTTTTCCCACTACCACCAGATGCTCCACCACCACCACCACCATCATTACCAGCTGGCAATGACCACCCACGGCCTCTTCCACCAGACTTCCTCATTTTTGGGAAAATGTAACCAAACTAACAACCTTTATATGGTACTGTAAAACAAGGTAGAAGGTGTATATAAACTTGTTGAGAATTTAAATCTCCCTTTTTTGTGTGGGAGACTGCTGCAAATATCAGGCCCACTGTATTACACTACACAATGTAAGTGGCAGAACGTGGCTGGCAGATATATACGACAAACAGAACTGACGCAGGTCCACTTAGTGGCAACTTAAATCTCCCTTTTTTGTTTGGGAGACTGCTGCAAAAATCAGGCCCACTGTATTACACTACACAATGTCAGTGCCAGAAAGTGGCTGGCAGATATACGACAAACAGAACTGATGCAGATCCACTTAGTGGCAAATTAAATCTCCCTTTTTTGTGTGGGAGACTGCTGCAAAAATCAGGCCCACTGTATTACACTACACAATGTAAGTGGCAGAACGTGGCTGGCAGATATACGACAAACAGAACTGACGCAGATCCACTTAGTGGCAATTTAAATCTCCCTTTTTTGTGTGGGAGACTGCTGCAAAAATCAGGCCCACTGTATTACACTACACAATGTAAGTGGCAGAACGTGGCTGGAAGATATATATATAAAAAGGGACTGTACTACAATAACAATCTCCCTACAATGATCTCAGGACAAGTATGGCAGCCACCAATAAAAAGGACTGCTGCACACAAAAGTGTGGACAAATAAACAATAGAACTGTGCAGAAAGGAGCAACAGGATTTTTGCTTTAAAAAAGCAGTTGGTTTGCACAGCGGCGTACGAACAGCAATGCAGCTATCAGGGAGCCTTATAAGCTACAGAGCTGATGCACAAAAATCTAGCCTCCACTGTCCCTGCAAAGAAAAGGTTGCGTTGGAAAGTGGAATTCGCTACAGCACAAGCAGTTTGGGGGTTAATCTTCCCTCCCTAAGTATATCCCTGCTTCTGACAAAGTTGCAGGAACCTCTCCCTATGCTCCGATCGGCAGAAGTAAGATGGCAGTCGACGTGCACATCCCATTATAGCCCCTGTGATGCCGCAGAAAGCAAGCCAATCACCGTCATGCCCTTCTCTAAGATGGTGGGGACCGAGACCTATGTCATCACGCTGCCCACACTCTGCGTCCTCCTTCATTGACTGAGAAATGGTGCTGAAAGCGTCATACGAAACGCAACTTTGGCGCGAAGATCGCCGACAGCATGGCCGATCCCACACTGGGATCGGGTCAGGTTTCATGAAACCCGACGTTGCCGAAAGTCAGCAATTTTTCAATTTGTCCGATCCGTTTCGCTGAACCGTAAATATAATACCTATAAATTTAAACAAGTTTTTGAGAGTTATATACCAAAGAAATGTAAACCAGACTACAGATTAGTCTATGGGTGATCAATATACAGGTCCTTCTCAAAAAATTAGCATATAGTGTTAAATTTCATTATTTACCATAATGTAATGATTACAATTAAACTTTCATATACTATAGATTCATTATCCACCAACTGAAATTTGTCAGGTCTTTTATTGTTTTAATACTGATGATTTTGGCATACAACTCCTGATAACCCAAAAAACCTGTCTCAATAAATTAGCATATTTCACCCGACCAATCAAATAAAAGTGTTTTTTAATACCAAACAAAAAAAACATCAAATAATAATGTTCAGTTATGCACTCAATACTTGGTCGGGAATCCTTTGGCAGAAATGACTGCTTCAATGCGGCGTGGCATGGAGGCAATCAGCCTGTGACACTGCTGAGATGTTATGGAGGCCCAGGATGCTTCAATAGCGGCCTTAAGCTCATCCAGAGTGTTGGGTCTTGCGTCTCTCAATTTTCTCTTCACAATATCCCACAGATTCTCTATGGGGTTCAGGTCAGGAGAGTTGGCAGGCCAATTGAGCACAGTAATACCATGGTCAGTAAACCATTTACCAGTGGTTTTGGCACTGTGAGCAGGTGCAAGGTCGTGCTGGAAAATGAAATCTTCATCTCCATAAAGCATTTCAGCCGATGGAAGCATGAAGTGCTCCAAAATCTCCTGATAGCTAACTGCATTGACCCTGCCCTTGATGAAACACAGTGGACCAACACCAGCAGCTGACATGGCACCCCACACCATCACTGACTGTGGGTACTTGACACTGGACTTCAGGCATTTTGGCATTTCCTTCTCCCCAGTCTTCCTCCAGACTCTGGCACCTTGATTTCCGAATGACATGCAAAATTTGCTTTCATCAGAAAAAAGTACTTGGGACTAGGGTTGAGCGACTTTCATTTTTTTCAGATCGAGTAGGGTTTTGGGAAACCCGATTTTGTCCAGAGTCGAGTCGAGTGCATTCGGCCGATTATCGCTAAAAGTCGGGGATCGACCGAAACACGAAACCCAATGCAAGTCAATGGGGAAGCATAGTCGGCAGTGAGTGGAGGCCAGGAAAACACCTACAGTGCCCATTTTAATGCCAAAAACATCCATTCTTGTTTCTGAAGCTTGCCAATCGTAATTAACTTTATAATAATAGTTGGGCATAGGGAATTGGGGGTCATTTGGCAAAAGTTGTGGGGGGAGTAGGGCTGGCTCAATTTTTTCGTGGGCCCAGGAAATGCGGACTACGTCACGGCGGTGTTGCAGGGAAAGGTAAGTATTTAAACGTTGCAAGTGCTGTGATCCTGAGCAAGCAGGGGGGGGCCCACTCGTTCGCATTGGCACTGGCACAGGGCCCCTCAAAGTACGGCGGTGTGTTTGCATGGCGGGGGCGCCTCCCACCAGCAGCGACACTTTTGCGTACTCTGAGGGGCCCTGTGCCAGTGACGTCGCCAACGAGTATGCCCCCCCCACCTGATGAAGGAACCTGCACTTTCATCTGCACCTTCCTCTTTGTCCCTGTGTAAGGTGGTATAACATGCGAGAAGGGGAACCTTACTTTCAGCAGGGTCAGATTCTGGCTGTGTAGAGTACAAGGGGAATGTAGTGGTCTAGGTCAATGTACCAGCAGACTCATTTAGCAGTGGCTGGGCAATGGGCAGGATGAGGAGGAAACAGATATAGGGCCAAAGAATAAAGTAGGCTAAATGCAGTTCAAAATTGGTAACAGGACTAAACAGGCGGCATTGCTTTGTTCAGTGGAGTAGCAAACCCAAGAGCAGCAGACACTGTTTCAAGGGCCTAACCACACTAGTAGGCCAAATGCAGTTTAATATCTGATAGTATAGGGCGAAAGGCAGAATGTGGAAGCTCAGCTTTGTTCAGTTGAGGACAACACCAGGGAGGGGCAGAAGCCGTTAGTAGGCCCTAACCACCATTTTGTTTTTTCAAAACCACTTAATGAGAGCCGGAAGGTTGAAGCTCAGCTTTATTTAGTTGTGGGCAACACCAGGGAGGGGCAGAAGCCGTTAGTAGGCCCTATCCACCATTTTGTTTTTTCAAACCACTTAATGAGAGCCGGAAGGTTGAAGCTCAGCTTTATTTAGTTGTGGGCAACACCAGGGAGGGGCAGAAGCCGTTAGTAGGCCCTATCCACCATTTTGTTTTTTCAAAACCACTTAATGAGAGCCGGAAGGTTGAAGCTCAGCTTTATTTAGTTGTGGGCAACACCAGGGAGGGGCAGAAGCCGTTAGTAGGCCCTATCCACCATTTTGTTTTTTCAAAACCACTTAATGAGAGCCGGAAGGTTGAAGCTCAGCTTTATTTAGTTGTGGGCAACACCAGGGAGGGGCAGAAGCCGTTATTAGGCCCTATCCACCATTTTGTTTTTTCAAAACCACTTAATGAGAGCCGGAAGGTTGAAGCTCAGCTTTATTTAGTTGAGGGCAACACCAGGGAGGGGCAGAAGCCGTTAGTAGGCCCTATCCACCATTTTGTTTTTTCAAAACCACTTAATGATAGCCGGAAGGTTGAAGCTCAGCTTTATTTAGTTGAGGGCAACACCACGGAGGGGCAGAAGCCGTTAGTAGGCCCTATCCACCATTTTGTTTTTTCAAAACCACTTAATGATAGCCGGAAGGTTGAAGCTCAGCTTTATTTAGTTGAGGGCAACACCAGGGAGGGGAAGAAGCCGTTAGTAGGCCCTATCCACCATTTTGTTTTTTCAAAACCACTTAATGATAGCCGGAAGGTTGAAGCTCAGCTTTATTTAGTTGAGGGCAACACCAGGGAGGGGAAGAAGCCGTTAGTAGGCCCTATCCACCATTTTGTTTTTTCAAAACCACTTAATGATAGCCGGAAGGTTGAAGCTCAGCTTTATTTAGTTGAGGGCAACACCAGGGAGGGGAAGAAGCCGTTAGTAGGCCCTATCCACCATTTTTTTTTTTCAAAACCACTTAATGAGAGCCGGAAGGTTGAAGCTCAGCTTTATTTAGTTGAGGGCAACACCAGGGAGGGGCAGAAGCCGTTAGTAGGCCCTATCCACCATTTTGTTTTTTCAAAACCACTTAATGATAGCCGGAAGGTTGAAGCTCAGCTTTATTTAGTTGAGGGCAACACCAGGGAGGGGAAGAAGCCGTTAGTAGGCCCTATCCACCATTTTGTTTTTTCAAAACCACTTAATGATAGCCGGAAGGTTGAAGCTCAGCTTTATTTAGTTGAGGGCAACACCAGGGAGGGGAAGAAGCCGTTAGTAGGCCCTATCCACCATTTTGTTTTTTCAAAACCACTTAATGATAGCCGGAAGGTTGAAGCTCAGCTTTATTTAGTTGAGGGCAACACCAGGGAGGGGAAGAAGCCGTTAGTAGGCCCTATCCACCATTTTTTTTTTTCAAAACCACTTAATTAGAGCCGGAAGGTTGAAGCTCAGCTTTATTTAGTTGAGGGCAACACCAGGGAGGGGCAGAAGCCGTTAGTAGGCCCTATCCACCATTTTGTTTTTTCAAAACCACTTAATGATAGCCGGAAGGTTGAAGCTCAGCTTTATTTAGTTGAGGGCAACACCAGGGAGGGGAAGAAGCCGTTAGTAGGCCCTATCCACCATTTTGTTTTTTCAAAACCACTTAATGATAGCCGGAAGGTTGAAGCTCAGCTTTATTTAGTTGAGGGCAACACCAGGGAGGGGAAGAAGCCGTTAGTAGGCCCTATCCACCATTTTGTTTTTTCAAAACCACTTAATGATAGCCGGAAGGTTGAAGCTCAGCTTTATTTAGTTGAGGGCAACACCAGGGAGGGGAAGAAGCCGTTAGTAGGCCCTATCCACCATTTTGTTTTTTCAAAACCACTTAATGATAGCCGGAAGGTTGAAGCTCAGCTTTATTTAGTTGAGGGCAACACCAGGGAGGGGAAGAAGCCGTTAGTAGGCCCTATCCACCATTTTGTTTTTTCAAAACCACTTAATGATAGCCGGAAGGTTGAAGCTCAGCTTTATTTAGTTGAGGGCAACACCAGGGAGGGGAAGAAGCCGTTAGTAGGCCCTATCCACCATTTTTTTTTTTCAAAACCACTTAATGAGAGCCGGAAGGTTGAAGCTCAGCTTTATTTAGTTGAGGGCAACACCAGGGAGGGGCAGAAGCCGTTAGTAGGCCCTATCCACCATTTTGTTTTTTCAAAACCACTTAATGATAGCCGGAAGGTTGAAGCTCAGCTTTATTTAGTTGAGGGCAACACCAGGGAGGGGAAGAAGCCGTTAGTAGGCCCTATCCACCATTTTGTTTTTTCAAAACCACTTAATGAGAGCCGGAAGGTTGAAGCTCAGCTTTATTTAGTTGTGGGCAACACCAGGGAGGGGCAGAAGCCGTTAGTAGGCCGTAACCAAAGTTGAAGGCCAAATGCAGTTTAATTTCTGATACTATAGGCCGAAAGCCAGAAGGTGGAAGCTCCGATTTAGACAGTGGAGGACAATTTGAATTATGGACTGCAGACATACTTAGTAGGCTGTCCTCTGTGGACCATGCATCCAACACATTAACCCATTGTGCCGTAATGGACACGTAATCTTCCGTGGCCATGCCTACAGGTCCATGCGTCTGTTGTCAGGTGCACCTTTGTACTCACAGATTGCCAGAGTGCATGGACAATGCGGTCTTCTACAAGCTGGTGGAGGGTTGGGATGGCTTTTCTCGCAAAAGAAGTGTCGACTGGTTAGCTTGTAGCGTGGTACAGCGTAGTCCATCATGGCCTTATTAATAGTAAATAAAATATATAACTAGGCTCTATGAACTTTTAAATAGGTTCCAGGGGTACACGGGCAGCATTGGTGTGGTCAGTGGAGGAGTATTGCAAGTAGGGGCCGCAGACAGGCTCACAAAGGCCTAAAATAACAAACAGTAGGCAGTCATGGCAGTTTGAAATCGGTTACATGGATACACAGGCAGGCACTCCAGGCAGCATTGTGGTCAGTGGAGGAGTATTGCAAGTAGGGGCCGCAGACAGGCTCACAAAGGCCTAAAATAACAAACAGTTGGCAGTCATGGCAGTTTGAAATCGGTTACATGGATACACAGGCAGGCACTCCAGGCAGCATTGTGGTCAGTGGAGGAGTATTGCAAGTAGGGGCCGCAGACAGGCTCACAAAGGCCTAAAATAACAAACAGTAGGCAGTCATGGCAGTTTGAAATCGGTTACATGGATACACGGGCAGGCAGCTTGGTGGTGAGTGGAGGAGTATTTAAAGTAGGGACCGCAGACAGGCTTCGAAGGCCTAACACAATAAAATGGGCTGGCTGTAGGCACTTTAAAATTGGTTCCAGGGGTACACGGGCAGCAGTGGTCTGGTCAGTGGAGGACTAGTGGAAGGAGGGAGCGCAGAAAGGCTTCAAAGGCCTAAAATAACAAACAATAGGCTCATGGCAGTTTTACAGCGGTTACATGGATACACGGGCAGGCAGCTTGGTGGTCAGTGGAGAAGTAGGGACCGCAGACAGGCTATCAAAGGCCTAAAATAACAAACAATAGGCTCATGGCAGTTTTACAGCGGTTACATGGATACACGGGCAGGCAGCTTGGTGGTGAGTGGAGGAGTATTTAAAGTATGGACCGCAGACAGGCTTCGAAGGCCTAACACAATAAAATGGGCTGGCTGTAGGCACTTTAAAATTGGTTCCAGGGGTACACGGGCAGCAGTGGTCTGGTCAGTGGAGGCCTAGTGGAAGTATGGACCGCAGACAGGCTTCGAAGGCCTAACACAATAAAATGGGCTGGCTGTAGGCACTTTAAAATTGGTTCCAGGGGTACACGGGCAGCAGTGGTCTGGTCAGTGGAGGACTAGTGGAAGGAGGGAGCGCAGAAAGGCTTCAAAGGCCTAAAATAACAAACAATAGGCTCATGGCAGTTTTACAGCGGTTACATGGATACACGGGCAGGCAGCTTGGTGGTCAGTGGAGGAGTAGGGACCGCAGACAGGCTATCAAAGGCCTAAAATAACAAACAATAGGCTCATGGCAGTTTTACAGCGGTTACATGGATACACGGGCAGGCAGCTTGGTGGTGAGTGGAGGAGTATTTAAAGTATGGACCGCAGACAGGCTTCGAAGGCCTAACACAATAAAATGGGCTGGCTGTAGGCACTTTAAAATTGGTTCCAGGGGTACACGGGCAGCAGTGGTCTGGTCAGTGGAGGACTAGTGGAAGGAGGGAGCGCAGAAAGGCTTCAAAGGCCTAAAATAACAAACAAT
Organism: Ranitomeya variabilis; assembly: GCF_051348905.1. NCBI lineage: Eukaryota > Metazoa > Chordata > Amphibia > Anura > Dendrobatidae > Ranitomeya > Ranitomeya variabilis. Next base: position 513,543,065 of record NC_135233.1, on the reverse strand, counting down.
AGGCTCATGGCAGTTTTACAGCGGTTACATGGATACACGGGCAGGCAGCTTGGTGCTGAGTGGAGGAGTAGTGCAAGGAGTGTCTGTCCCAGTACTCCCAAAATATAAATAGATGTTAATGTCTCGCAAAACAACCAAAACAAAAAAAAAGGTGGCATACTTAGGTACAGGGGTGGGCTCATCTGCTGTGTTTCTGACATAGTAATTTGGCAGTAACTATTTAATGGTGCCAATATAGGACACAGACACAGACTACTTTAAGTTGCATCATAGATGTCTACAAATTTGTATTGTCAGTGCCAGACATTGAATGATGTCAGCGAATAGACTAAAGATTGGTGGAGCTGTGCGACATAATTTTGCACGTGGTAGAGCCCAGTTTGAGCTGGGGTAGGGGGGAACTCTCTTGAGGCCGGCGGGACCGCCCCAGGGCCACTCATGTTACAACGGTGTGTCTGACGTTGGGTGCGCACCACCACCGCCAGAGACACTACATTGTACTATGAGGGACCCAGTAGCAATGCCGTCAACCAAAAGCGAGCACACCCACCTCTTCAGACAAACAGCAGTCTCACGGGTGCTTGCGCCAAGTCGCGATACCACGGCCCCGTGTGGGGAGTTTGGCCATTTAGGGAGGTGTAAACATGTCGTATGCTGTACAATCTGCAGCAGCAAATTAGACATTAGAAAAGTAATTCACAGGCAAGAGCTTTTCATAGGAAAGCTAGGTGTCGGCCGGGCAAGGTGGGGCAAAAGATTTTGAAATCCAGTTGTGGTTCATTTTAATGAATGTTAGATCGTCAACATTTTGGGTAGCCAGACGAGTCCTTTTTTCGGTTAATATTGACCCTGCAGCACTGAATACTCTTTCTGATAGGACACTTGCTGCCGGGCAAGCAAGCTCCTGCAATGCATATTCTGCCAATTCTGGCCAGGTGTCTAATTTGGAGGCCCAGTAATCAAATGGGAATGACGGTTGAGGGAGAACATCGATAAGGGATGAAAAATAGTTAGTAACCATACTGGACAAATGTTGTCTCCTGTCACTTTCAATTGATGCAGCAGTACCTGTCCTGTCTGCAGTCATAGCAAAATCACTCCACAACCTGGTCAGAAAACCCCTCTGTCCAACGCCACTTCTGATGTGTGCACCCCTAACACTCCTAGTCTGCTGCCCCCTGGAGCTCGTGTGAGAACGATCACGTGCGCTGTGTGCTGGGAATGCCTGAAGCAAACGGTCAACAAGAGTTGATTGTTTGGTTGCTAATATTAGTTCCAAGTTCTCATGTGGCATAATATTTTGCAATTTGCCTTTATAGCGTGGATCAAGGAGGCAGGCCAACCAGTAATCGTCATCGTTCATCATTTTCGTAATGCGTGTGTCCCTTTTTAGGATACGTAAGGCATAATCCGCCATGTGGGCCAAAGTTCCAGTTGTCAAATCTCCGGTTGTGATTGGTTGAGGGGCAGTTGCAGGCAAATCTACGTCACTTGTGTCCCTCAAAAAACCAGAACCCGGCCGTGACACGCAACCAATTTCCTGTGCCCCCGTGAAAGTTTCCGCATTAAAAATATACTCATCCCCATCATCCTCCTCGTCCTCCACCTCCTCTTCGCCCGCTACCTCGTCCTGTACACTGCCCTGACCAGACAATGGCTGACTGTCATCAAGGCTTCCCTCTTCCTCTGGTGCAGACGCCTGCTCCTTTATGTGCGTCAAACTTTGCATCAGCAGACGCATTAGGGGGATGCTCATGCTTATTACGGCGTTGTCTGCACTAACCAGCCGTGTGCATTCCTCAAAACACTGAAGGACTTGACACATGTCTTGTATCTTCGACCACTGCACACCTGACAACTCCATGTCTGCCATCCTACTGCCTGCCCGTGTATCCTCCCACAAATAAATAACAGCACGCCTCTGTTCGCACAGTCTCTGAAGCATGTGCAGTGTTGAGTTCCACCTTGTTGCAACGTCTATGATTAGGCGATGCTGGGGAAGGTTCAAAGACCGCTGATAGGTCTGCATACGGCTGGCGTGTACAGGCGAACGTCGGATATGTGAGCAAAGTGCACGCACTTTGAGGAGCAGGTCGGAGAACCCAGGATAAGTTTTCAATAAGCACTGCACCACCAGGTTTAAGGTGTGAGCCAGGCAAGGAATGTGTTTCAGTTGGGAAAGGGAGATGGCAGCCATGAAATTCCTTCCGTTATCACTCACTACCTTGCCTGCCTCAAGATCTACTGTGCCCAGCCACGACTGCGTTTCTTGTTGCAAGAACTCGGACAGAACTTCCGCGGTGTGTCTGTTGTCGCCCAAACACTTCATAGCCAATACAGCCTGCTGACGCTTGGCAGTAGCTGGCCCATAATGGGACAACTGGTGTGCAACAGTGTCATCTGCCGATGGAGTGGTTGGCCGACTGCGTTCTGTGGAAGAGCTGTAGCTTCTGCAGGAGGACGAGGAGGAGGAGGAGGGGGTGCGAACGCCTACAGCCAACTGTTTCCTAGACCGTGGGCTAGGCACAACTGTCCCTAAATTGATGTCGCCTGTGGACCCTGCATCCACCACATTCACCCAGTGTGCCGTGATGGACACATAACGTCCCTGGCCATGCCTACTGGTCCATGCATCTGTAGTCAGGTGCACCTTTGTACTCACAGATTGCCTAAGTGCATGGACGATGCGCTGTTTAACATGCTGGTGCAGGGCTGGGATGGCTTTTCTGGAAAAAAAGTGTCGACTAGGTAGCTCGTATCGTGGTTCAGCGTACTCCATCAGGGCTTTAAAAGCTTCGCTTTCAACTAAACGGTAGGGCATCATCTCTAACGAGATTAGTCTAGCTATGTGGGCGTTAAAACCCTGTGTACGCGGATGCGAGGATAAGTACTTCCTTTTTCTAACCAGAGTCTCATGTAGGGTGAGCTGGACTGGAGAGCAGGAGATCATGGAACTTTCGGGTGTGCCGGTGTACATGGCAGACTGAGAGACGGTTGGAGACGGTATTGTTTCCGCCGGTGCCCTAGATGCAATATTTCCTCCTACTAAACTGGTGATTCCCTGACCCTGACTGCTTTTGGCTGGCAAAGAAACCTGCACAGATACTGCCGGTGGTGCGGAAAATGGTGGCCTTACAGTGACGGAAGGGATGTTGCGTTGCTGACTAGCTTCATTGGCCGAGGGTGCTACAACCTTAAGGGACGTTTGGTAGTTAGTCCAGGCTTGAAAATGCATGGTGGTTAAGTGTCTATGCATGCAACTAGTATTTAGACTTTTCAGATTCTGACCTCTGCTTAAGCTAGTTGAACATTTTTGACAGATGACTTTGCGCTGATCAGTTGGATGTTGTTTAAAAAAATGCCAGACTGCACTCTTCCTAGACTCGGATCCCTTTTCAGGGATTGCAGACTGAGCTTTAACCGGATGGCCACGCTGTCCTCCAACAGGTTTTGGCTTTGACACGCGTTTTGGGCCAGATACGGGCCCGGCAGATGGAACCTGTTGCGATGTTGATGCCTGCTGCGGCCCCTCCTCCACCTCCGCTTCTGAACTACTGCCGCCTGCACCCTGTTCCCCCAATGGCTGCCAATCGGGGTCAATAACTGGGTCATCTATTACCTCCTCTTCGAGCTCGTGTGCAACTTCGTCTGTGTCACTGTGTCGGTCGGTGGTATAGCGTTCGTGGCGGGGCAACATAGTCTCATCAGGGTCTGATTGTGGATCTGTACCCTGAGAGGGCAATGTGGTGGTCTGAGTCAAAGGAGCAGCATAGTACTCTGGCTGTGGCTGTGCATCAGTGCACTCCATGTCAGAATCTACTTGTAATGGGCATGGCCTGTTAAATGTTTCACTTTCTAAGCCAGGGACGGTATGTGTAAAGAGCTCCATGGAGTGACCCGTTGTGTCGCCTGCTGCATCCTTCTCTCTTGTTGTAGTTTTTGCTGAGGAGGACAAGGAAGCGACTTGTCCCTGACCGTGAACATCCACAAGCGACGCGCTGCTTTTACATTTACCAGTTTCGGAAGAGGAGGCAAAAGAGCTAGAGGCTGAGTCTGCAATGTAAGCCAAAACTTGCTGTTGCTGCTCCGCCTTTAAAAGCGGTTTTCCTACTCCCAGAAAAGAGAGCGTTCGAGGCCTTGTGTAGCCTGACGACGAAACTGGCTCCACAGCTCCAGACTTAGGTGGAATATTTTTATCCCCACGACCACCTGATGCTCCACTACCACTACCATCATTACCAGCTGACAATGAACGCCCACGACGACCTCTTGCACCAGACTTCCTCATTGTTTAAAAATCGTAACCAAACTAACTTTATTTGTTGCTGTCAAACAACTTACACGGTGAGCTATAACTTCAGTATGATTTCAATATCCCTTAACAGGTTGGTGAGACCACAAGGAAAATCAGGCACAATGTTACACACTCTGTTTTCTGTGACACCAAATCACAGAGATGACACACACGCAGGACTGTCACTCAAGCACTAATGTCAATATTAATCTCCCACCTAATTTATTTTTTTTTTTTTCTCTGTGAGACTTTAGAAACCAAATAATATTTAAAAAAAAACAAAAAAACAAGGCTTTCTATGGCCCACTGAATGAGAGATGGCACGCACAGGAGTGGCACACAAGCCCTGACTGAGGCCAATATTTTTCTCCCACTGATTGATGTAGTGTTTTTGTGTTGAGGTTGATTTTAAAACACAAATGAAGGAAAAAAATAAAAAGGCTTTCTATGGCCCACAATTAGAGAGAGAGGTGGCACACCCAGGAGTCAAGACTGGCACACAAGCTGAAATGGCAATATTACTCTCCCACTGTTTTTTTATGTATTTTTTTTTTATTTTCAGGGAGACTTTAGAAACCAAATAATATTAAAAAAAAAAACAAAAAAACAAGGCTTTCTATGGCCCACTGAATGAGAGGGACAGAGGTGGCACACCCAGGAGTGAAGACTGGCACACAAGCTGAAAGGGCAATATTACTCTCCCACTGTTTTTTTATGTATTTTTTTTTTTATTTTCAGGGAGACTTTAGAAACCAAATAATATTAAAAAAAAAAAAAAAAAACAAGGCTTTCTATGGCCCACTGAATGAGAGATGGCACGCACAGGAGTGGCACACAAGCCCTGACTGAGGCCAATATTTTTCTCCCACTGATTGATGTAGTGTTTTTGTGTTGAGGTTGATTTTAAAACACAAATGAAGGAAAAAAATAAAAAGGCTTTCTATGGCCCACAATTAGAGAGAGAGGTGGCACACCCAGGAGTCAAGACTGGCACACAAGCTGAAATGGCAATATTACTCTCCCACTGTTTTTTTATGTATTTTTTTTTTATTTTCAGGGAGACTTTAGAAACCAAATAATATTAAAAAAAAAACAAAAAAACAAGGCTTTCTATGGCCCACTGAATGAGAGGGACAGAGGTGGCACACCCAGGAGTCAAGACTGGCACACAAGCTGAAATGGCAATATTACTCTCCCACTGTTTTTTTATGTATTTTTTTTTTATTTTCAGGGAGACTTTAGAAACCAAATAATATTAAAAAAAAAAAAAAAAAAACAAGGCTTTCTATGGCCCACTGAATGAGAGGGACAGAGGTGGCACACCCAGGAGTCAAGACTGGCACACAAGCTGAAAGGGCAATATTACTCTCCCACTGTTTTTTTATGTTTTTTTTTTTTTTATTTTCAGGGAGACTTTAGAAACCAAATAATATTAAAAAAAAAAAAAAACAAGGCTTTCTATGGCCCACTGAATGAGAGGGACAGAGGTGGCACACCCAGGAGTCAAGACTGGCACACAAGCTGAAATGGCAATATTACTCTCCCACTGTTTTTTTATGTATTTTTTTTTTTATTTTCAGGGAGACTTTAGAAACCAAATAATATTAAAAAAAAACAAAAAAACAAGGCTTTCTATGGCCCACTGAATGAGAGGGACAGAGGTGGCACACCCAGGAGTGAAGACTGGCACACAAGCTGAAAGGGCAATATTACTCTCCCACTGTTTTTTTATGTATTTTTTTTTTATTTTCAGGGAGACTTTAGAAACCAAATAATATTAAAAAAAAAACAAAAAAACAAGGCTTTCTATGGCCCACTGAATGAGAGATGGCACGCACAGGAGTGGCACACAAGCCCTGACTGAGGCCAATATTTTTCTCCCACTGATTGATGTAGTGTTTTTGTGTTGAGGTTGATTTTAAAACACAAATGAAGGAAAAAAATAAAAAGGCTTTCTATGGCCCACAATTAGAGAGAGAGGTGGCACACCCAGGAGTCAAGACTGGCACACAAGCTGAAATGGCAATATTACTCTCCCACTGTTTTTTTATGTATTTTTTTTTTTATTTTCAGGGAGACTTTAGAAACCAAATAATATTAAAAAAAAAAAAAAAAAACAAGGCTTTCTATGGCCCACTGAATGAGAGGGACAGAGGTGGCACACCCAGGAGTGAAGACTGGCACACAAGCTGAAAGGGCAATATTACTCTCCCACTGTTTTTTTATGTAATTTTTTTTTTATTTTCAGGGAGACTTTAGAAACCAAATAATATTAAAAAAAAAAAAAAAAAAAAGGCTTTCTATGGCCCACTGAATGAGAGGGACAGAGGTGGCACACCCAGGAGTCAAGACTGGCACACAAGCTGAAAGGGCAATATTACTCTCCCACTGTTTTTTTAGGTATTTTTTTTGTTTCAGGGAGACTTTAGAAACCAAATAATATTAAAAAAAAAAAAATAAATAAATAGGCTTTCTATAGCCCACTGAATGAGAGATAGCACACACAGCAGTGGCACACAAGCCCTGACTGAGGCCAATATTTTTCTCCCACTGATTGATGTAGTGTTTTTGTGTTGAGGTAGATTTTAGAACACAAATGAAGGAAAAAATAAATAGGCTTTCTATGGCCCACTCAGTGAGAGATGGCACACACAGGGATGGCACTCTAGCAGAAATGCCAATCTTAATCTCCCACAAAAAAAAAAAAAAAAAAACAGGGACTGTCCTACAATTACTATCTCCCCTGCAGTAATCTCAGCCAGGTATGGCAGGCAGCAATAGGAGTGGACTGATGCACAAATTAAATAAAAAGTGTGGACAAACAAAAAAGATAGCTGTGCAGAAAGGAAGGAACAAGAGGATATGTGCTTTGATAAAAGCAGTTGGTTTCCACAGTGGCGTACACACAGCAATACAGCTATCAGGGAGCCTTCTAGGGCAGCCCAATGAGCTACAGCGCTGAGGGGAAAAAAAAAAAAAAATAGCTTCCACTGTCCCTGCACACCGAAGGTGGTGTTGGACAGTGGAAATCGCTGCAGCACAAGCGGTTTGGTGGTTAGTGGACCCTGCCTAACGCTCTCCCTGATTCTGACGAAGCGGCAGCAACCTCTCCCTAAGCTCAGATCAGCAGCAGTAAGATGGCGGTCGGCGGGAACGCCCCTTTATAGCCCCTGTGACGCCGCAGACAGCAAGCCAATCACTGCAATGCCCTTCTCTAAGATGGTGGGGACCAGGACCTATGTCATCACGCTGCCCACACTCTGCGTTCACCTTCATTGGCTGAGAAATGGCGCTTTTCGCGTCATTGAAACGCGACTTTGGCGCGAAAGTCGCGTACCGCATGGCCGACAAGCACAGGGGTCGGATCGGGTTTCATGAGACGCCGACTTAGCCAAAAGTCGGCGACTTTTGAAAATGATCGACCCGTTTCGCTCAACCCTACTTGGGACCACTTAGCAACAGTCCAGTGCTGCTTCTCTGTAGCCCAGGTCAGGTGCTTCTGCCCTGTTTATGGTTCAAAAGTGGCTTTACCTGGGGAATGCGGCACCTGTAGCCCATTTCCTGCACACGCCTGTGCACGGTGGCTCTGGATGTTTCCACACCAGACTCAGTCCACTGCTTCCTCAGGTTCCGGTCACCTCTTCTCGTTGTACAGCGTTTTCTGCCACATTGTTTCCTTCCAACAGACTTACCATTGAGGTGCCTTGATACAGCACTCTGGGAACAGCCAATTTGTTGAGAAATTTCTTTCTGGGTCTTACCCTCTTGCTTGAGGGTGTCAATGATGGCCTTCTTGACAACTGTCAGGTCGCTAGTCTTACCCATGATGGGGGTTTTGAGTAATGAACCAGGCAGGGAGTTTTTAAAAGCCTCAGGTATCTTTTGCATGTGTTTAGAGTTAATTAGTTGATTCAGAAGATTAGGGTAATAGGTCATTTAGAGAACCTTTTCTTGATATGCTAATTTATTGAGACAGGTTTTTTGGGTTATCAAGAGTTGTATGCCAAAATCATCAGTATTAAAACAATAAAAGACCTGACAAATTTCAGTTGGTGGATAATGAATCTATAGTATATGAAAGTTTAATTGTAATCATTACATTATGGTAAATAATGAAATTTAACACTATATGCTAATTTTTTGAGAAGGACCTGTAGTAATAACATTTAAAAACAAGTTTTTGTAGGGTTATATATAGTGTTGAGCATTCCGATACCGCAAGTATCGGGTATCGGCCGATACTTGCGTTATCGGAATTCCGATACCGAGATCCGATACTTTTGTGGTATCGGGAATCGATATCGGATCCATATTACTGTGTAAAATAAAGAATTAAAATAAAAAATATTGATATACTCACCTCTCCGGAGGCCCCTGGACATCACCGCTGGTAACCGGCAGCCTTCTTTGCTTAACTTGAGCGCGTTTAGGGCCTTCCATGACGTCACGGCTTCTGATTGGTCGCGTGCCGCTCATGTGATTGCCACGCGACCAATCACAAGCCGTGACGTCATTCTTAGGCCCTAAACTCCTCATTCTAGGAATTTAGGACCTGAGAATGACGTCGCAGCTTGTGATTGGTCGCATGGCGGTCACATGAGCGGCACGCGACCAATCAGAAGCCGTGACGTCATGGAAGGCCCTAAACGCGCTCATTTTAAGCAAAGAAGGCTGCCGGTTACCAGCGGTGATGTCCAGGGGCCTCCGGAGAGGTGAGTATATCAATATTTTTTATTTTAATTCTTTATTTTACACAGTAATATGGATCCCAGGGCCTGAAGGAGAGTTTCCTCTCCTTCAGACCCTGGGAACCATCAGGATACCTTCCGATACTTGGTGTCCCATTGACTTGTATTGGTATCGGGTATCGGTATCGGCGATATCCGATACTTTTCGGGTATCGGCCGATACTATCCGATACCGATACTTTCAAGTATTGGACGGTATCGCTCAACACTAGTTATATACCAATGAAATGTACCCAAGAACACGTACTACTGTATGGTTGGGAAATGTATTCTGGCAAAATTTTTCTGGTGTCTTACACACTGCTCAAAAAAATAAAGAAAACACTTAACATCAGAATATAACACTAAGTAAATCAAACTTTTATGAAAATAAACTGTCTACTTAGGAAGCAACACTGTTTGACAATCAATTTCACATGCTGTTGTGGAAATGGAATAGACAACAGATGGAAGTTATTGGCAATTATCAAGACCCACTCAATAAAGGAGTGGTTCTGCAGGTGGAGACCACAGACCACATCTCAGTACCAATGCTTTCTGGCTGATGTTTTGATCACTTTTGAATGTTGGTTGTGCTTTCACACTCGTGGTAGCATGAGACGGACTCTACAACCCACACAAGTGGCTCAGGTAGTGCAGCTCATCCAGGATGGCACATCAATGCGAGCTGTGGCAAGAAGGTTTGCTATGTCTGTCAGCATAGTGTGCAGAGGCTGAAGGTGCTGCCATAAGACAGGCCAGTACACCAGGATACATGGAGGGGGCCGTAGGAGGGCAACAACCCAGTAGCAGGACCGCTACCTCGGCCTTTGTACAGGGAGGAACAGGAGGAGCACTGCCAGAGCCCTGCAAAATGACCTACAGCAGGCCACAAATGTGCATGTGTCTGCACAAACAGTTGAAACCGACTCCATGAGGATGGTCTGAGTGCCTGACGTCCACAGATGGGGTTTGTGCTCACAGCCCAACACCGTGCAGGACGCTTGGCATCTGCCACAGAACATCAAGATTGGCAAATTCGCCACTGGCACCCTGGATGAAGCATTCAGAGCGAAATGTGCCTGGGGTGTGGTGGGCACCTGGAGACCTATAACTTGAGGTAAATATGCATTGGTTCTTTTTGAAGGTTTCAATGGTAGGTGAGAGTCTGATATGTTGCGGTAGAGAGTTCCAGAGTAGGGGTGATGCGCGAGGGAACTCTTGTATGCGATTGTGGGAAGAGGAGATAAGAGGGGAGTAGAGAAGGAGATTTTGTGAGGATCAGAGGTTGCGTGCAGGAAAGTACCGGGAGATATATAGAGTACAGACCAAAAGTTTGGACACACCTTCTCATTTAAAGACTTTTCTGTATTTTCATGACTATGAAAATTGTACATTCACACTGAAGGCATCAAAACTATGAATTAACACGTGGAATTATATACTTAACAAAAAAGTGTGAAACAACTGAAAATATGTAATATATTCTAGGTTCTTCAAAGTAGCCACCTTTTGCTTTGATGACTGCTTTGCACACTCTTGGCATTCTCTTGATGAGCTTCAAGAGGTAGTCACCGGGAATGCTTTTCACTTCACACGTGTGCCCTGTCAGGTTTAATAAGTGGGATTTCTTGCCTTGTAAATGGGGTTGGGTCCATCAGTTGTGTTGTGCAGAAGTCTGGTGGATACACAGCTGATAGTCCTACTGAATAGACTGTTAGAATTTGTATTATGGCAAGAAAAAAGCAGCTAAGTAAAGAAAAACGAGTGGCCATCATTACTTTAAGAAATGAAGGTCAGTCAGTCAAAAAAATTGGGAAAACTTTGAAAGTGTCCCCAAGTGCAGTTGAAAAAACCAGCAAGCACTGCAAAGAAACTGCCTCACATGAGGACCGCCCCAGGAAAGGAAGACCAAGAGTCACCTCTGCTTCTGAGGATAAGTTTATCAGAGTCACCAGCCTCAGAAATCGCAGGTTAACAGCAGCTCAGATTAGCGACCAGGTCAATGCCACACAGAGTTCTAGCAGCAGACACAGCTCTACAACAACTGTTAAGAGGAGACTTTGTGCAGCAGGCCTTCATGGTAAAATAGATGCTAGGAAACCATGCTAAGTACAGGCAACAAGCAGGAGAGACTTGTTTGGGCTAAAGAACACAAGGAATGGACATTAGACCAGTGGAAATCTGTGCTTTGGTCTGATGAGTCCAAATTTGAGATCTTTGGTTCAAACCACCGTGTCTTTGTGCGACGCAGAAAAGGTGAACAGATGGACTCTACATAAAGCATGGAGGAGGAGGTGTGATGGTGTGGGGGTGCTTTGCTGGTGACACTGTTGGGGATTTAATCTAAATTGAAGGCATACTGAACCAGCATGGCTACTACAGCATCTTACGGCGGCATGCTATTCCATCCGGTTTTCGTTTAGTTGGACCATCATTTATTTTTCAACAGGACAATGACCCCAAACACACCTCCCGTCTGTGTAAGGGCTATTTGACCAAGAAGGAGAGTGATGGGGTGCTACGCTAGATGACCTGGCCTCCACAGTAACCAGACCTGAACCCAATCGAGATGGTTTGGGGTGAGCTGGACCGCAGAGTGAAGGTAAAAGGGCCAACAAGTGCTAAGCATCTCTGGGAACTCCTGCAAGATTGCTGGAAGACCATTTCTGGTGACTTCCTCTTGAAGCTCATCAAGGGAATGCCAAGAGTGTGCAAAGCAGTCATCAAAGCAAAAGGTGGCTACTTTGAAGAACCTAGAATATAAGTCATAATATCAGTTGTTTCACACTTTTTTGTTAAGTATATAATTCCACATGTGTTAATTCATAGTTTTGATGCCTTCAGTGTGAATGTACAATTTTCATAGTCATTAAAATACAGAAAATTCTTTAAATGAGAAGGTGTGTCCAAACGTTTGGTCTGTACTGCATATACGCACATTGTATCCTCTTGGAAGCAGATAACTTATATTAGTATTGGCTGTTTACATGCTGCTTTCTATTTCCAGGTGTTCCACTTTTATTTCTGTCCTTGTTTTCATGTATCCCCTTTTCTGCTTTTTTATTGGATTATTTATATGACCATTATTGTTTATTTTTAAAATTGTTTAATAAAAAATATATATTTTTAACCAATCCAGGAATGGTTATGTTTTTTCAGTGTTGGCATTAGTTTTTTCCCCTTCCCTGTTTTTTTTTACATTGGGATAGAAGGCTTTTGTTGGTGTCATACTGTTATATACCACCAAAATGTAACAGAAAGAATGTAATGCTGTATGGAAGAGTAATCTAATCATAAACTATTTTTCTACACTTTTTGTTCGTTTTACATAACAACATAATTCAAAAATAACTGTGCATGGATGAGTTATGGAATCTATAGCATCATTTTGAATGAAAATATTTTGAAAGTATAATTGATGTAATTATGCAGTAATAAAAGCTTTGCAAAAAGTGCAAAGCCAAACGAAAAGTATGATTTTGGTCATCCATAGTAAATATTGAATATTACAAACACTTTATGTGCTGCTGTCGTCTGATGGTGTGGAAAAGGATGGGTTTTTTTTATAAAAGTGAGCATGTCTGCATTCTCTGTTTACAGGGCCAGTCTGTTTCGACCCTCTGGTAGCATTAAAAATCTGCTCAGACAAGACTTTAGTGGCAGGGCAGCTCAACACCTCCAAGGTATGGAGAGACAGCTCATGCTAGGTGTCCAGGTTTGAGACCCAATAGCTGAAAGTCGCAGCTGAATAAAGCAGTACGCTTGTATTGCTTAACCAACTATAAAAACTTTTCTCTCCTTGTCAAAAGTATATAGTCTTCAGGCCCTGGGCATTGGGCTGGTGTCATGAAATTATCCCAAGACAGTGTACCCCTGTCTCTGCTGTGCGTGTCCCTGGCCTCTCCTCCTTGGTTGGGCAAGGAAGCTCCCCCCTGCCACAAGTGTTGTCTGCTGGGAATTTTTTCAAAATGTTTACCACAATAGCCTTCTGATATAGCACCAATTTAGAAGACCTCTCCACCTCAGGAAGAAGAGATACAAAGTTCTTCTAGTAGTGTGGGTCTAGCAGTGTGAACAACCGGTACTCTTTTTTGGCCAAGATGAATGTAACGCGGGCATCACGGGAAGGCAGTAGTGCATAACATGGACCTTATGTGTCAAGCTTTATACAGTCAACACTTTCCTGTTTCTACCATGATGACGACACTCCACTCCTTCTCCTCCTCCCTCTCTTTCTCCTCAACCCATCCACATAGGAGAGATGGGACATAGGTTGTGTGGCTACTAGCCTATGTCGCGCTAGCCAACAGCTACTGTTACTCCTCTTCCTACTCCTCAGCATCCACCTACTCAATGGTAGCCAATCTGCATTGAGCAGATGAGATGAGGTGGGGTTGGCTACAATTTTTTTGTGCTCTGTCTTCCTCTATTCCCACTTTGTCCTCACACAAAGCTTCAGGTGTATTTGTGAGCTGAAACTGTTTAAGTAGGCCCAGAAGTGGGACAGTTGATCTGACTATGGCGTCATCGCCATTCTCCATCTTTGTGGAGTCCTCAAAGCCTTAGAGAATCAAACAAATGTCAGACAGCCATGCCCACTATTTAGTTGTTTAGCGGCTGACCAGAATGCCGATGGGCATGTTGGAGCTGGTAGTCAACCACTGGCCTCTTCTGCTCACAAGACATAGCCAGCATGTGCAGTGTGGAGATCCGGTGTTTGGTGACATTGCACACCAGTCAGTGAGCTGGCACTTGCATGCGCTGCTGCATCACTGCTAGAGTGGTGACAACTGTAGCGGCAAACCTTGTCTAGAAGTTCTGGCAACTATGGATATGTTTTCAGAAACCTATGAACTACCAAGTTTATCACAGGGGTTAAGCACGGTACATGTGTGAGCTGGCCAATCTTGCCAGCTGCCACCAGGTTACGCTCATTATCCCACATGACCATACCTGGTAGCAGCAAAAAACACAGATCTGTCTGGTCGGTTATTCCTTTAAGTAACTCTGACATGGTGTGCGATTTGCCTCCTAAGAAAATTACCTTCAGCAGAGTCTGTTGTTGCCTCACTGAGGCAGTGCTGCAGAGCTTCCAGTTTCCAGCTGATGTAGAAAACGTGCTCTGCGATACCACATTGAACATGGAGGATGAGGACAAGCAGGAGGGGGTGCAGGAACTGCTGTAGAAGGTGAAAGAAACCCTGAGAGAAGTAGGGCCAGCAATGCTTTTCATTGGTAGCACATGTGCCATGCCAGGGAAAATTCTGCAAAGTCCCGTGTCAATCACAGTAGACCATAATAAACATTATACCATAGTAATACTCAGAGAGTCCTGTGTATGGATATAAATATAAGTAAACCTAGTTTCCTGAATGCAGAATTGCATAAATTGCAAAGTGCTGCCAAACAGCTTGCATATGGTGTAAGAGAATACAGGTGGGATTTACATGAGTAGACAAGGTATAATGTAGGAACTCCCATGGCCACAACACACGTTTCGTGTAGTCACTTCCTCAGGAGACATGGTAAGTAATGAAGATATAAAAAATTTATGGCACATATACTCATTTTCTTCTTTTGCTAGACCATGTAAGACGGTTTGTCTGAGAAATGGAAGCTTACAACATTTTTAAAAGCTGTATTAGCAGTTTTAGAGATCACAGAAGTGTACTCCACACTACGGAATATTGTATGGCTGAGAAATGTAGCTCAGAAAAATGTTTAACAACTTTTGGGTGTGTTATACAACACGAAAAGGACCTCTGTGACTCCCTCTCCCTCCCTAGGCTAAATGCAAATTGCATGTTCTGCAAACGATTATCCTTTAAAAGGGCTGTTAGTATGATGACACAGCTTTAGCACCAGTATCAATACTACAGGCCTCTAATTTGCTATACTGTGTGCAACACAGGCCTAGAAAAGCACTCTCTCCCTCCAAAATGAAGTATCACAGAGCAATGTAATGGCATCAGTGTTCCAAGCTGGGTTGGCGCCTGTGCTTTTATAACATGTGATGATGTCTAACGGCCAGCCAATCACAGTAATGCAACAACCAAGATGGCATTGTAGTGACTCGCAGGCAATCCCCACATTCTTATTGGCTGCATTTCAGGTACCAAAGACACGGATGGGGATCTGAGTTTGAACTTGAGCACTGTCCATTGCTCGCTGTGTAAGGAGTTAAAAGCACAAGAAGAGTCTGGGGGCGGTTACCTTCTCGGCTCTGTGCCCGGAACCATTGAGCTGTGCTGCGGTTCCCTAGGGAGAGACTGATAGACTGGGACAGAAAGGAAGCAGCCAGAGGGCGGGAAAGGGATGCGTGCAGATGACAGAGCAGCGTGCAGAGCAGCGTGCAGAGCAGGGTGCAGCTGCGCTCCAGAAGAGAGAGAGAGAGAGAGAGCTCCCAGTCTGAGGACAAATAGAGAGAGACTGCCCAGAAAGACTGTATCTCGTGAGTACATAAAGCGGACTCTGCTGTGACTGGAGAGGGGCGCTTTGAGACCCGTTTAGAGACTACGACACCCTGGTCCCCGCGGTATCAGTACAGAGACTTAACAGTGCAGAGCCCCTGTTTTCCTGGTATAGAGACAACAGTGCGGAGCCCCGATTTCCTGGTTGTGCTGTAAAAGTTAAAGACTCAGAGCCTGTACATACCACATTAACTCCCGAAACCCCAGGCAGCAGGCTCTCAGAGACTACTCTGGCCACGGACAACAGAGGGACAACAAGTGCCGCTGTTTCTCGGCGCCTACTTTGGAGAAGACGACCCTCCAAGAAAGTCATCATCAGACTGATAAGTGTTCTTTTCTCAAGGAATCCTGCTTAATTCTGTTATATTGTTTAACTCCCGTATTTTTGCATTGTTTTATTGTTAGTTATTTCCCATTGCTTCCTCCCTGCGAGGAGAACCTTATTCCTGTTATTAAACCCCTCAACTGTTGGTCTGTCTGTTCCGTGGTGACATACTCAGTACCTGCATCCTATTAAAGCTGAGTAATGGGCACATCTGAGCACCGTGATGATAGCCAAGTATCATCGAGCACGTTTGCTCATCCCTAATATGGATCATTTCTGTTATTAGATGTATTAACTCACTTGATGTAGAATACCTCACTATATTGTTCATTAAGAGATGTTTATAAACTTGATAAAATCTCTTTTCAGTACCTCTTCCCATCTGACAAGAATCTAAGACTAAACTTTAGCTTTTAAGAGGTATTTACATATAACACCTTCAGGCTAGCAGTCTATCAGCCTAACCAGACTAAGGGTACCGTCACACATTGAAATTTCCATCGCTACGACGTTACGATTCGTGACGTTCTAGCGATATCGTTACGATATCGCTGTGTCTGACACGCTACTGCGATCAGACACCCTGCTGAGAATCGTACGTCGTAGCAGATCGTTTGGAACTTTCTTTCGTCGCTTGATCACCCGCTGACATCCCTGGATCGTTGTGTGTGACACCGATCCAGCGATGTCTTCGCTTGTAACCAGGGTAAACATCGGGTAACTAAGCGCAGGGCCCCGCTTAGTAACCCGATGTTTACCCTGGTTACAAGCGTAAACGTAAAAAAACAAACCGTACATACTCACACGTCGGTGTCCTTCAGGTCCCTTGCCGTCTGCTTCCTGCTCTGAGTGCCGGCCGGAAAGTGAGAGCAGAGCGCAGCGGTGCTGCGATCTGCTCTCACTGTACGGCTGCACTCAGAGCAGGAAGCAGACGGCAAGGGACCTGAAGGACACCGACGGGTGAGTATGTACTGTTTGTTTTTTTACGTTTACGCTGGTAACCAGGGTAAACATCGGGTTACTAAGCGCGGCCCTGCGCTTAGTTACCCGATGTTTACCCTGGTTACCCAGGGACTTCGGCATCGCTCCAGCGCTGTGATTGCAACGTGTGACCGCAGTCTACGATGCTGGAGCGATGATTATACGACGCTGTGACGTCACGAATCGTGCCGTCGCAGCGATGAAAATTTCAATGTGTGACGGTACCCTTAGCTTATGTTTCTATGACACTTTAGCACTTTATTTGTTGATGGTATTGGCTTTGCTTAGGGTCAGATAGGGATGGTCTACATGGAGCAGGAGCACTATGTCGTATCCTCAGGGTGCCAACCTCCATTGTCAGGACAGGATGCTTAGGGGCCTACACTCTCTAATCCCTTAAATTATTTCCTAAAATATGATTTATACTCATTACCATACTTGCCTGGCATTGTATATTTTTAATTACCCTTATGGCCTTGAATTTTTCAATTATGTCTCTATTTTTGTACCTTTTAAATGAATGCAAATAAAAGGTGTGGTGACACCGCATTTACCATATATCCTCGTGTATAAAACAAGTTTTTCAGCACATTTTTTTTGTGCTGAAAACGCCCCCCTCGGATTAAACACGAGTCAGTTGTCCCAGAGGGCCTGCAGGGAATGTGAACAACAGAAGATTAAGAGCGCAAATCATAGTGCACACACAGTATATAACATAAATAGCAAAGGCTTTGTTCAGACAAAAATGCCAAAACAGATAGAAATTCACAATTAAAAACAATTAAAACCATATGTGGAGCGACATGAAAACAGACGGTGAGCAGGCAAATGCAAAGGAAAGTACTTAATATACAGCAATATTATGGACAATATATATATAAAAAGAATACAACATTCCAGTGGGTAATAACTACTGATTTGACCCATAAATAAATAATGGACTCGCAGGAGGAGTGAAGTAACAACTATCAAATTTCAATTGGCTGTATTAACATTCCACATATCAATAGTCATATAGACAAATGTCAGCCAAACAGTAATATAGTAATGCAAAGATATAACAGACGAGGCACTCACCCGAAGATTGCTGAAATCAGTGTCCTTTATTTGCTTTATGCGGCATTAGACATTTATGGAGAGGCGGCAGGTGAAGGTGAGGGGTTCGGGGAGACAGGAGCGGACGACGGCCGTTTCGCGCAAATGCGCTTCCACGGGTCCAGGTGCAAAATCAAGCATGTCATTTCCTTTTTAAGGGGTAGACAGGTCAGTGAAAAAGACGTACAAAAGTGCAAATAACAATAAAACTTACATTTTGCATTGGAAATTAGTACATCATATAATTAACTTAGAATATAACAATGTAAAACTTACAAGAATATGGCCATATCAAGTTTGTCATTAAGTCCAATTGGACCTTGAGCATTTGTTTTTATTATCCACCTTGCTTCGTGTTGGAGAATGACTTTGTTTCGATTTCCGCCATGGGGTGGGATTCTAACTACCTCTAAACCCGCAAATCGTAATACGTTGGGATTTGCATTATGTCTTTCTTGTAAATGCTTGATAAAATGCAAGGAGCCTTTCCCTGAGAAACTTGACCTATAGTGCTCCCTAAATCTTGTTGCCATCGGGCGGATCGTCTTGCCGATATAATAAAATAGACATGGACAGAAAATTACATAGACTACATATTTGCTTTTACACAAAATAAAATCACGGACTCTATGCGTTATAGGACCTACACGTATAGGGTTATTCACTAGGTGAAGATGACAAAAACTGCAGTTACCACATCTGTAATTTCCCTGAGGTTGGGACTTTTCTAACCAGTTATGATTTTCTGATAATAGCCGATTATGGACAAGAAGGTCACCCAGATTTTTTGTGCGTTTGTACGCAAATTGGGGTTGATTTAGAGTTATTTTTGATAGATCCCTATCATTCTGTAGGAATTTTTCTAATGGCAGCGTACACTTCATTGTCCATTTGACTATGTGTAAACGTGAACGTAAATCTCTGTTGTTCTTGTTGTCTTATTTGAGATCGTCTTTCTTTTCTGCGGTTTTTTAACACATCTCTTTGTGAGAGTTGATAAACTATATATTCGGCTTCTGCTAATACATGAGGTGGATCATTTCTATTTAGAAAGCATGTTTTAAGCTCCGCAATCTGTTCCTTAAAAATTTCATCGTTGTTATTAATTTTTCTAAAATGCACCATCTGGCTATAAGGAATGATTTTTCTTGTGCGAAATGGGTGAGCGCTGTTGAAGTGTAGCAAGTTGTTTGTTGCCGTCGGTTTTTTATATACTTTTGTAACAAGTTTACCGTCAGATATATCTATTTTTACATCCAGGAATTCTAATTTATTTTCACCCAAGCAAGATGTGAATCGCATATTATCCTCATTTATGTCATTTAAATGGGAAACAAAACTGTCAAAATCACTTTTTGAACCATCCTAGATGATGAAAATATCATCTGCGAATCTTAAGTACAATCGCATATGTTTCAAAAAAGGATTTGTAATTGACGTGATGTACTTTTCTTCGAAAGCGGCTAAAAACAAATTAGCGAAGACACACGCGACGGGCGTACCCATCGCGGTACCCGTACATTGTAAGAACCACTTATCAATAAACTTGAAGGCATTGTGCGATTGTACTTAAGATTCGCAGACGATATTTTCATCATCTGGGATGTTCAAAAAGTGATTTTGACAGTTTTGTTTCCCATTTAAATGACATAAATGAGGATAATATGCGATTCACATCTTGCTTTGGTGAAAATAAATTAGAATAGATATATCTGACGGTAAACTTGTTAGAAAAGTATATAAAAAACCGACGGCAACAAACAACTTGCTACACTTCAACAGCGCTCACCCATTTCGCACAAGAAAAAGCATTCCTTATAGCCAGATGTGTTATGACCCCAGTGGACAGGGTCTCAGAGGAACGTGTAAGTCTGCGAGATTCAAAAATCCAGCTCATAGGGCTGTGGTAACTGGGTTGACCAAATAGCTACTCCTAACGCCAACACTAGAAGTAGCCGGGGATCATGCCTACGGTGATCGCTAGATGACTCGCGCCAGCCGGAGAATCTAACTACCCCTAGGAGAAGAAAACAAAGACCTCTCTTGCCTCCAGAGAAAGGGACCCCAAAGCAAGATACAAGCCCCCCACAAATAATAACGGTGAGGTAAGAGGAAATGACAAACACAGAAATGAACCAGGTTCAGCAAAGAGAGGCCAGCTTACTAATAGCAGAATATAGCAAGATAACTTATCTGGTCAACAAAAACCCTATAAAAATCCACGCTGGAGATTCAAGAACCCCCGAACCGTCTAACGGTCCGGGGGGAGAACACCAGCCCCCTAGAGCTTCCAGCAAAGGTCAGGATACAGATTGGAACAAGCTGGACAAAAATACCAAACAAAACAAAAGCAAAAAGCAAGGAAGCAGACTTAACTTGAAATACAGGAACCCGGATCATAGGACAAGAGCACAACAGATTAGCTCTGATTTCAACGATGCCAGGCATTGAACTGAAGGTCCAGGGAGCTTATATAGCAACGCCCCTGAACTAACGGCCCAGGTGAGGATATAGGAAAAGACAGAAGCTCCAGAGTCAAATCACTAATGACCACTAGAGGGAGCAAAAAGCAAAATCACAACAGTACCCCCCCCTTAGTGAGGGGTCACCGAACCCTCACCACGACAACCAGGGCGATCAGGACGAGCGGCGTGAAAGGCACGAACTAAATCGGCCGCATGAACATCAGAGGCGACCACCCAGGAATTATCTTCCTGACCATAGCCCTTCCACTTGACCAGGTACTGAAGCCTCCGCCTGGAGAGATGAGAATCCAAGATCTTCTCCACCACGTACTCCAACTCGCCCTCAACCAACACCGGAGCAGGAGGCTCAGCAGAAGGAACCACAGGCACAACGTACCGCCGCAACAAGGACCTATGAAACACGTTGTGGATAGCAAACGACACAGGAAGATCCAGGCGAAAGGATACAGGATTAAGGATTTCCAATATCTTGTAAGGACCAATAAAACGAGGTTTAAATTTGGGAGAGGAAACCTTCATAGGAACAAAGCGGGAAGAAAGCCACACCAAATCCCCAACACGTAGTCGGGGACCCACACCGCGGCGGCGGTTGGCAAAGCGCTGAGCCCTCTCCTGTGACAACTTCAAGTTGTCCACCACAAGATTCCAGATCCGCTGCAACCTATCCACCACAGAATCCACCCCAGGGCAGTCAGAAGGTTCCACATGACCCGAAGAAAAACGAGGGTGGAAACCAGAGTTGCAGAAAAACGGCGAAACCAAGGTGGCGGAACTAGCCCGATTATTAAGGGCAAACTCAGCCAACGGCAAGAAGGTCACCCAATCGTCCTGATCAGCAGAGACAAAACACCTCAAATAAGCCTCCAAAGTCTCATTAGTTCGCTCCGTCTGTCCATTAGTCTGAGGATGGAAAGCAGACGAAAACGACAAGTCAATGCCCATCCTACTACAAAAGGATCGCCAGAATCTGGAAACGAACTGGGATCCTCTGTCTGACACAATATTCTCAGGGATGCCGTGCAAACGAACCACGTTCTGGAAAAACACAGGAACCAGATCGGAAGAGGAAGGCAGCTTAGGCAAAGGAACCAAATGGACCATCTTGGAGAAGCGATCACATATCACCCAGATAACAGACATGCCTTGAGACACCGGAAGATCAGAAATTAAATCCATGGAGATATGTGTCCAAGGTCTCTTAGGGACAGGCAAGGGCAAGAGCAACCCGCTGGCACGAGAACAGCAAGGCTTAGCTCGAGCACAAGTCCCACAGGACTGTACAAATGACCGCACATCCCTAGACAAGGAAGGCCACCAAAAGGATCTGGCCACCAGATCTCTGGTGCCAAAAATTCCTGGGTGACCTGCCAACACCGAGGAATGAACCTCGGAAATGACTCTGCTGGTCCACTTATCAGGCACAAACAGTCTGTCAGGTGGACAAGAATCAGGCCTATCAGCCTGAAATCTCTGCAACACACGTCGCAGATCTGGAGAAATAGCTGACAAGATAATACCATCCTTAAGAATACCAACAGGTTCAGCGACTCCAGGAGCATCAGGCACAAAGCTCCTGGAAAGAGCA
Organism: Ranitomeya variabilis; assembly: GCF_051348905.1. Lineage (NCBI taxonomy): Eukaryota > Metazoa > Chordata > Amphibia > Anura > Dendrobatidae > Ranitomeya > Ranitomeya variabilis. The sequence goes on along the minus strand of NC_135233.1, from coordinate 513,521,099 downwards.
TCGGCCTTCACATTTTTTGAACCTGGTAAATACGAGACAACAAAGTCAAAACAATGACCAGCGGGCCTGTCTAGGATTCAGGCGTTTAGCAGACTCGAGATACATCAGATTTTTGTGATCAGTCAAGACCACCACACGATGCTTAGCACCCTCGAGCCAATGACGCCACTCCTCAAATGCCCATTTCATGGCCAACAACTCCCGATTGCCCACATCATAATTTCGCTCCGCAGGCGAAAACTTCCTAGAGAAAAAGGCGCAAGGTCTCATAACAGAGCAACCAGGGCCTCTCTGCGACAAAACGGCCCCTGCTCCAATCTCTGAAGCATCCACCTCAACCTGAAAGGGAAGCGAGACATCAGGCTGGCACAAAACAGGCGCCGAAGTAAACCGACGTTTCAACTCCTGGAAAGCCTCCACGGCAGCAGGAGCCCAATTAACCACATCGGAGCCCTTCTTGGTCATATCCGTCAAAGGTTTCACAATGCTAGAAAAGTTAGCGATAAAACGACGGTAGAAGTTAGCGAAACCCAAGAACTTCTGAAGACTCTTAACTGACGAGGGCTGAGTCCAATCAAGAATAGCTCGGACCTTGACTGGGTCCATCTCCACAGCAGAAGGGGAAAAAATGAACCCCAAAAAGGGAACCTTCTGTACACCAAAAAGACACTTTGAGCCCTTGACAAACAAAGAATTTTCACGCAAAATTTTAAAGACCATCCTGACCTGCTCCACATGCGAGTCCCAATTATCAGAAAAAAACAGAATATCATCCAGATAAACGATCAAAAATTTATCCAGATAGTTCCGGAAAATGTCATGCATAAAGGACTGAAAAACTGAAGGGGCATTAGAGAGCCCAAAAGGCATCACCAAGTACTCAAAATGACCTTCGGGCGTATTGAATGCGGTTTTCCATTCATCCCCTTGCTTAATGCGCACAAGGTTGTACGCACCACGAAGGTCTATCTTGGTAAACCACTTGGCACCTTTAATCCGGGCAAACAAGTCAGACAACAGCGGCAAAGGATACTGAAATTTGACAGTGATCTTATTTAAAAGTCGATAGTCAATACAAGGCCTCAAAGATCCGTCCTTTTTAGCCACAAAAAAGAATCCCGCACCAAGAGGGGAAGAAGACGGACGGATGTGTCCTTTCTCCAGAGACTCCTTGATATATGAACGCATAGCGGTATGTTCAGGTATCGACAGATTAAACAGTCTTCCCTTAGGAAATTTACTGCCTGGAATCAAATCTATTGCACAATCACATTCCCTATGAGGAGGCAATGCACTGGATCTGGACTCGCTGAAGACATCCTGATAATCAGACAAATACTCAGGAACTTCCGAAGGCGTAGAAGAAGCAATAGACACAGGCAGGGAATCGTCATGAATACCACGACAGCCCCAACTAGACACTGACATAGCCTTCCAGTCAAGGACTGGATTATGGGTCTGTAACCATGGCAGCCCCAAAACAACCAAATCATGCATTTTATGTAGAACGAGAAAACGTATCACCTCGCAGTGTTCAGGAGTCATGCACATGGTAACCTGTGTCCAATACTGCGGTTTATTTTCTGCTAATGGCGTAGCATCAATACCCCTAAGAGGGATAGGATTTTCTAATGGTTCAAGAATAAAACCACAGCGCTTAGCAAATGAGAGATCCATAAGACTCAGGGCAGCACCTGAATCTACAAACGCCATGACAGGATAAGATGACAGTGAGCAAATCAAAGTTACAGACAGAATAAACTTAGGATGCAAATTACCAACGGTGACAGGACTAACAACCTTAGATATACGTTTAGAGCATGCTGAGATAACATGTGTAGAATCACCACAGTAGTAGCACAAGCCATTCCGGCGTCTATGAATTTTCCTCTCATTTCTAGTCAGGATTCTATCACATTGCATCAAATCAGGTGTCCGTTCAGACAACACCATGAGGGAATTTGCGGTTTTTCTATCACATTGCATCACATCAGGTGTCTGTTCAGACAACAACATGAGGGAATTTGCGGTTTTGCGCTCCCGCAACCGCCGGTCAATTTGAATAGCCAGGGACATGGTATCATTCAGACCTGTGGGAATGGGAAAACCCACCATAACATTCTTAATGGCCTCAGAAAGGCCATTTCTAAAATTAGCGGCCAGTGCACACTCGTTCCAATGTGTCAGCACGGACCATTTCCGAAATTTTTGGCAATACACCTCAGCCTCGTCCTGGCCCTGAGACATAGCCAGCAAGGCTTTCTCTGCCTGAATCTCAAGATTGGGTTCCTCATAAAGTAAACCGAGCGCCAGAAAAAACGCATCAATATCAGCCAATGCCGGATCTCCTGGCGCCAACGAAAAAGCCCAATCTTGAGGGTCACCCCGTAAGAATGAAATAACAATTTTTACTTGTTGAGCAGAGTCTCCAGACGAACAAGGTTTCAGGGACAAAAACAATTTACAATTATTCCTGAAATTCCTAAACTTAAATCGGTCTCCTGAAAACAGTTCAGGAATCGGAATCTTGGGTTCAGACCTAGGATTTCTGGTAACATAATCTTGTATACCCTGCACACGAGCGGCAAGCTGGTCCACACTTGTAATCAAGGTCTGGACATTCATGTCTGCAGCAAGCTTAAGCTACTCTGAGGTAAAGGGGAAAAGAAAAAAAAAATAAAAAAAAAATGAGAGAGGGAAAAAAAAACTCAAAATTTTCTTTCTTATAATCCCACTTCTGCAATGCATTAAACATTTAATACTGGCCTGGCATACTGTTATGACCCCAGTGGACAGGGTCTCAGAGGAACGTGTAAGTCTGCAAGATTCAAAAATCCAGCTCATAGGGCTGTGGTAACTGGGTTGACCAAATAGCTACTCCTAACGCCAACACTAGAAGTAGCCGGGGATCATGCCTACGGTGATCGCTAGATGACTCGCGCCAGCCGGAGAATCTAACTACCCCTAGGAGAAGAAAACAAAGACCTCTCTTGCCTCCAGAGAAAGGGACCCCAAAGCAAGATACAAGCCCCCCACAAATAATAACGGTGAGGTAAGAGGAAATGACAAACACAGAAATGAACCAGGTTCAGCAAAGAGAGGCCAGCTTACTAATAGCAGAATATAGCAAGATAACTTATCTGGTCAACAAAAACCCTATAAAAATCCACGCTGGAGATTCAAGAACCCCCGAACCGTCTAACGGTCCGGGGGGAGAACACCAGCCCCCTAGAGCTTCCAGCAAAGGTCAGGATACAGATTGGAACAAGCTGGACAAAAATACCAAACAAAACAAAAGCAAAAAGCAAGGAAGCAGACTTAACTTGAAATACAGGAACCCGGATCATAGGACAAGAGCACAACAGATTAGCTCTGATTTCAACGATGCCAGGCATTGAACTGAAGGTCCAGGGAGCTTATATAGCAACGCCCCTGAACTAACGGCCCAGGTGAGGATATAGGAAAAGACAGAAGCTCCAGAGTCAAATCACTAATGACCACTAGAGGGAGCAAAAAGCAAAATCACAACACAGATGGTGCGTTTTAGAAAAATTTATAACAACGATGAAATTTTTAAGGAACAGATTGCGGAGCTTAAAACATGCTTAATAAATAGAAATTATCCACCTCATGTATTAGCAGAAGCCGAATATAGAGTTTATAAACTCTCACAAAGAGATGTGTTAAAAAACTGCAGAAAAGAAAGACGATCTCAAACAAAACAACAAGAACAACAGAGATTACGTTCACGTTTACACATAGTCAAATGGACAATGAAGTGTACGCTGCCATTAGAAAAACTGGCACGTCCTACAGAATGATAGGGATCTATCAAAAATAACGCTAAATCAACCCCAATTTGCGTACAAACGCACAAAAAATCTGGGTGACCTTCTTGTCCATAATCGGCTATTATCAGAAAATCATAACTGGTTAGAAAAGCCCAAACCTCAGGGAAATTACAGATGTGGTAACTGCAGTTTTTGTCATCTTCACCTAGTGAATAACCCTATACGTGTAGGTCCTATAACGCATAGAGTCCGTGATTTTATTTTGTGCAAATGCAAATATGTAGTCTATGTAATTTTCTGTCCATGTCTATTTTATTATATCGGCAAGACGATCCGCCCGATGGCAACAAGATGTAGGGAGCACAATAGGTCAATTTCCTCAGGGAGAGGCTCCTTTCGTTTTATCAAGCATTTACAAGAAAGACATAATGCAAATCCCAACGTATTACGATTTGCGGGTTTAGAGTTAGTTAGAACCCCACCCCATGGTGGAAATCGAAACAAAGTCCTTCTCCAACATGAAGCAAGGTGGATAATAAAAACAAATGCTCAAGGTCCAATTGGACTTAATGACGAACTTGATATGGCCATATTCTTGTAAGTTTTACATTGTTATATTCTAAGTTAATTATATGATGTACTAATTTCCAATGCAAAATGTAAGTTTTATTGTTATTTGCACTTTTGTACGTCTTTTTCACTGACCTGTCTACCCCTTAAAAAGGAAATGACATGCTTGATTTTGCACTTGGACCCATGGAAGCACATTTGCGCGAAACGGCCGTCGTCCGCTCCTGTCTCCCCGCACCCCTCACCTTCACCCGCCGCCTCTCCATAAATGTCGAATGCCGCATAAAGTGAATAAAGGACACTGATTTCAGCAATCTTCGGGTGAGTGCCACGTCTGTTATATCTCTGTGGATCGCCCCCAGGCGCAGGGCAGTGGGGTACTCGGTACCGGGTCCCTCGGTCTCGGTTCTGGGGATGTCACGGTGGCCTGACCCGGTCCGTGGCCCTGCTAAAGGGTGCCCAATTAAAGGTGTAGTTTGTCAAGTGTTCGTGACGCAACCTGTGGTATTTGGTCAGAGTGACCGACGCTGCTGAGGGGTCCACTGGGGTGATGTTGTAGCAGGTAGATGGTGTACCTTCCCACGGGTGAAGTATGTCCCCAGGGCTTCCCTTGATGAGTAGGTGGAAATGGTGGATGTTGTAAGGCGCGATTAATAATGAGGACACAAAGGTTGCAGTCTCTTTACCTTTTACTGAAGACTTCAACGTCCACAGTCCAGAGCACTGTTCACAGGGCTGGCTGAGTCCAGACGGTCCGAAAACACATCCAGAGTTCCCTTTGCAGGTGGAAATCAGTAGCCTTCCTACTAGCGTCTGTGTGTTGTAGTACCTCCCTGCTGAGCACCACGGGATAGTCCTCACAACTGTCGTGTATGTTTCTGATGTTCTCTCTCCGTCCCCCAGATGGTATGGCTAGGACGACCCATATGACGGGGTAGGCCTGGAGCTATTTTATAGGGACCCTAGTGATGCCCCTCTCCCACAATTTGCCTCCGTTGTCGTCATTAGGTTAAAGGTTGGACAGCCAACTTGGAATTAACTGTCCTGCCGTTGTTTGAAGTAATGCGTAGAGCCTATTACTCCATCGGTGTTCCGGCCACCGGCTACGCGCCTCAGAAGGATGTTGCCGATCTTAAGGCAGGACTCCTCCCGGAATTATCTCCTTGTGCTGTGATCTCGTTTCCCCCCTCTCCACAATATACTTCGCTTCTTGTCCTTTCTTAGGATGCTGCCTCAATGAGGTGCAGGCGCAGCTCTGTAACGTTCTATCTCTTGCTAAGTCTCTGTCAGGATCCCACCCCTGACAGGGACCTCTGTCTGCAGCTCAGATGTTCCTCCTTCTCTCCCTGTCTGCCGGACAGGTCTTCTCTGGGTCTCACCCAGGCAGCTTCTCCTTCTAACTTCCTATCCAACCCCCAGTTTTACCCGAGTGTGAGGAGTGGCCTAATAGATAGAACCTTTTGCTCCCCCTGGTGGCTGGAGTGTGAAGTGTAGTGTGTGACTGTGATACCTGGTCAGGTGAACTCCTTTAGTACCATCAAACGTACCATCACTCCCCCTGGTGGGAGAGCAACATTACTGCAATGACCAGGACTCTGGGGCGCTGCACTTGCATAACCCGAGACTCTATTTTTCTGATACATGTCGAGCACCACCCATCGATGCATTCATGAAGCATTGTGTTTCAAGTCTTTTGGAAATTCGGTCTTCTATTTTCGTAGCCTGTGAAGACTCTTTTACCTGGTGCCGCTCAGTTCTGAATCTTTTTTTGGTTTGCATTAGTATTATAGTAATCCACATGTATTTAGGCTCCTTAGAATAAACCACTCCTCATGAGAGTCTCATCTAGGATTACTAATACACATAATTATAGTTACCCAGTGGAAATTCAAACAGCCTGCGGTGCCCAACGCGTGTCGCTGCCCAAAACAGCTTCGTCAGGGAAAGTCGTCACGGTGAGAGTCAGGTCCCTATAAATAGCATGCAAGTGCACTTGCAAATCACCCAGGAAGCGCCGACACCTGTGAGTGGCGCCTCCTGAGTGTTTACAGTCATACGCAGTCTAGAAATACTGGATAATCAGTGCGCACGCGCACAAGAATCATATGTGTTCCAGGCCACCAGAAGTGATGTGGCCAAGTGTCAATCTACAGAAGTGGTGCATTCCAGGGCTCCAGAGATGATGTACCTGCGTTCCAAATACCGGCAATGGTAAAACTGAAAACTAAAAGATGTACTCTGCCATATGATTATACCAACCATATAGATAAAAAAATTGCGCACATGGACAACCCAAATGCTCTTCACTTAAGCAGAGAGAAAGTACCCACATTATGTATATTAAAACTCAATAAAGATCACCGTAATCAATATACATACACAATGCTAATCCTGTGATTAGCCAATTAATGTACACCTATATAGCACAGTGCCATTCATAACCTCATTATAACCAGCACCCTGGATACACCAATCCCACAGACATGTATGAACAATCCATCAAAAAACTGGAAAATACCCAAAGCGCCAGGTAAGAAGCAGTAATTGCCTCAAAAATGAAGGGGGTAAAAATAAAGATATGGAATAGGGAGAAGGGAAGGGGCTAACAGATAAAGAGAAAACACCAAGGTTACTTACCGGTAGCCGTTTTTTCCGGAGCCCATGACAGCACACCTGAGAGAGGGATCCGCCCAGTCGGGACAGGAAACCTACTGAAATAAAAGGGCAGTACCTCTCCCTCGCTTCAGTTGGTTTTCAGAGCATGAGAGGCCCCCTTGGTTAGTACACATGGCAATCCACCACCACATCATAATAATAACATAACACACCCAGCTAAAAAGTGCGCACCAAAGGGTGAAAAAAGAAGGGAGGGAATATACAGGTGCTGTCATGGGCTCCGGAAAAAACAGCTACCGGTAAGTAACCTTGGTGTTTTCCCGTCTCCCATGACAGCACACCTGAGAGATTTTTGGAGAAAGAAACACCTTAGGGAGGGACCACCGCTTGTAGCACCCTTCTAACAAAGGTAAAGTCAGTTGAGGAGGATAGATCTAGTCGGTAGTGTCTAAAGAAGGTAGATGGTGAGGACCAGGTAGCAGCCTTACAAATTTGATCAATCGATACCTCTGTTTTTTCTGCCCAGGAAGTAGCCACAGCTCTGGTGGAGTGAGCCTTGATGCCTTCAGGGATCGGGGCACCACGAGAAGCATAGGATAATGAAATGGCCTCCCTAATCCACCTAGCAATAGTACCCTTGGATACCCCATATCCCTTCCTGCTACCCTGGAAAGCTACAAATAAGGACTGATCTTTCCTCCACTGACTAGTCAAAGATATGTACTGAAAAATAGCTCTTCTTACATCCAGTGTATGAAATTTCTCTTCCCCTGGGTTCTTGGGATTATCAAAAAAGGAGGGTAACACAATTTCTTGACTTCTATGGAACTTAAGTACTATCTTCGGGAGATATGCCGGATCTGGTCTGAGTACTACTCTGTCATTAAATATTTGCGTGTAAGGAGGGGAGATTGACAGGGCTTGCAAGTCACTCACCCTAGGGGCTGATGTCAATGCTACCAGAAGCACTGTTTTAAGAGTGAGTACTTTTATCGATGATTCCCGCAAAGGTTTAAATGGACCCCTAGTTAGAGCTTCTAACACCAGATTCAAATCCCACGGAGGAACCCTTTGAATTACCACTGGTCTAGACCTACTACAAGATTTAATAAAGCGGGACACCCACCTATCGGAGGCCAGATTACAATTATACAAGGCTCCTAATGCCGACACCTGTACTTTGAGCGTATTAGTTGCCAACCCTAGTTGTAAACCCGCTTGTAAAAACTCTAAAATAGTACCTACAGGAGCCTTGTCCCCCAAAGGTTGCCCCGAAAAATCCAGAAACTTTTTCCATGTTCTACCATATGTTCTTGATGTAAATGGTTTTCTACTTTTCAACAAGGTGGAGATTAACCCTGGTGAAAACCCCTGCCTACTCAGTAATGCCCTCTCAAATTCCAGGCTGCCAGATGGAAGCCCTTCACTTGAGAGTGGCATATTGGACCCTGAGTAAGCAGGTCCAGAATTTCTGGCAGAATCCATGGATCGGTTACTGACATCTGTCTTAGGAGGGAAAACCAAGGTCTTTTTGGCCAAAATGGAGCAATCAAAATTACTCTTGCCTGCTCCATTCTGATCTTTCATGTCTAAGGGATCCCTTAACACACCAGAGTCTTCTAAGGGAAGGGATAACTTTTTAGATGATCTAGCTACTGCACCATCGATTTTTGGAACCTTATCCCATGTCTCCGAATCTTTCTCCTCAAAGGGGTAACGTCTTTTAGAAGCCGAGGGTAGATTACCCGATTTCTCCGGCTTCCTCCATTCCTTCTCTATAAGGGCTTTTACTTTGTAGTTAACTGGAAAGGTACGCTTTCTCTTTTCCTCTAAACCCCCAAACATAATGTCCTCCAGGGATTTGGCCACTTTTTCATCTTTTAGGCCCATTGAAGCTCTGACGGCTTTTACTAGCTTGTCCGTGTTCTCGGTTAGAATGCATGGACGGCCCTCAACATCGCTATCTGAAGAGGAGCCAGAGGACCTAGAGGAGGAGGAGCAGGGAGATAATGGTTCCTCCTGACATTCCTCGTCAGAATGAGAAAACTCGGAAACAGAAACCGGTTCTGGGTTTCTACTACCCTTTTTCTTAAGGGCTGCTTTTACAGAGCCTTCTACTTCTGCTCTGATTATTGCCCTAAGACTAGAGGCAAAGTCAGGGGTCTCTTCCTGGATAATCCTTTGGATGCAATCTACACAAAGACTCTTCTGCCACTGGACTGCCAATGGAACTCTACAGAGGGCACATTCCTTATTCTTTGACTTGGAGCTAGCCTTCCTCGGCGCCTGCCAAGTAAACAGAAAATGTAGCCCATTACCACCAGGGTGACATTCACATAGATCACTCACCACCCGCTGACCATAAAGGGTACCGGATTCCGAGGCGGACTAGGAGCACGGGGAACGTTCCTCCTGGAGGCTGAAGAGTCCTGTGACGTCCAGCTAGGAGGATTGCTGCTCCTTCCACTCGAGCGGCTATTCTTCTTAGCACGTTGGTGAACAGGTGCATCACCTGATAAGGGCTCTTGCTGCTGCTGTTGCTCCATACGATCCTCCATATCTGGAAAGCTGTATGGAAATGAGCGACGTTCTGTGCAGCTTCACCCTTAATAAAGGGTCACCCTCAGTGCTCCCCACCTCTTCCGGTAACCATTGAGCTTCTCTCCCCCTCCTGTACACCACCGGGAAGCATGTATAATCTCCGGTATTCATTCCGTGGGCGCCGCCATCTTGGATCTGGCGCACCGCTCTGACGTCACGCAGGCACGCCCATTCCCAGCGTACCTTGTGCGCAACGTCAGCCGCGCGCCCGGAAGTCACCCAGCCGAGGAGGAGAGAGGGGCGTGGCAGACACAGAATGGCCCGAAGAGTCCGGACTGTGCTGGACCGACGCCCGCATGTGCGCAAGAGCCCGCAGGATCTGTGAACGGCGCTATCATCTCCTGAAGGCCGACATACAGGCGTCCTGCCTGCGCTTCCAGTGTCGGGACAGGAGTGGGTAAGTGGATCTTCAATCAATACCGCCGTGATTTCCAGCACAAGGGTTCCCATCAGGACAGGAAACCCAACTGAAGCGAGGGAGAGGTACCGCCCTTTTATTTCAGTAGGTTTCCTGTCCTGACTGGGCGGATCCCTCTTTCAGGTGTGCTGTCATGGGAGACGGGAAAACCCTTTTTAAGACATGAGGAAGCCTGTGAAGGACAATTACGCATTAATACCAGTTGACCTGACTGAGTTGAGTTCATGAATCCACCTAGACTCCAATCTTAGTAGCTCACCCTGTCTATCTATCTTCTGGATTTTATTATTATTATTTATTTATATGGCACCATTAATTTCATGGTGCTGTACATGAGAAGGGGTTACATCAAAATACAAATATCACTTACAGTAAACAAAACTAACAATGACAGACTGGTACAGAGAGAAGAGGACCCTGCCCTTGCAGGCTTACATTCTACAGTATTATGGAGAAGGAGATAGTAGGTCGAGGGTTGCAGTAGCTTAGGCTTGATCTTTTGTAAACCTATCACCCTGAGCCCACGTGTATGTGTGACGCCCCAAGGTCCTGGTTGCCACAGTTTCATTGCTTTCCTCACGGGGAGAGTGATGTCACGCTTGGAAGTGATGGAGGATTCCTTTTGACAGGTAATTAGCACATACAACACCATTCTGACTCCAGGCCAGAAGGGAGAGCTCTTCACCCGACTTAGGGGGAGCTGCTCTCTCTAGTCAGAAGGAGGAGTTAGTTGCTAGGCAGTTGGGAAGAATTAGTCAGTTGGTGCCAGGCAGCAGACCGGAGCATTCTGAGGCAGAAAGTCGGGTGAGGGGCCGTAAAGCCTTAGGTGCTGTAGCTTCTAGATAGCGAGATACAGAAGGAAGAACAGCCTTTAGCTAACATACAGGAGAGTGAAGCACAGGAGAGTGACAACAAGGGAGAATAGCTGTGACTGGGCTACCTCCCTGATAGAATGCAGATACTGGTAACCAGAAGACCGAGGTTGTGTCATACTCTAGGAGGCACAGCAGAAACTGGTAGAACAGCTAGACTACACGTAACCTGTCTGCCCTAATGCCCAGGAGACACAATGACACATAGAGCCCGGATCATGATAGAGTCCCTGTAAAAAGGCTCGAGCCACCTGTCATACAGGTTTGTGTCTCACTTCAATAAAGGACAGAGATAACTGAGAGGACCCTGCTAAAAAGCCATAGGCAGAAAGGGACTATAATACCTCCGCGCTATGAGGAATGCTTTTAACTCCACCTGGTAAAGCTGGACTCTGAACCCGCTTCCAAGCCGGCCGGACCCTGCCTGTACCTGTGATCTGGTGCCCTGGACTGTGGCTGCCTGCTTCCATCAGTAAACCAAGTAAAAAGACTGCACAACTGCGTCCTTTGTTCTTTACTGCACCACTCACCATCTTCCATCTATTCTCCGGGAGCCCTGGGGACCTACTTCACCTGTGAGAAGTTATACCATCTAGCTTCCATAACATCACCCCAGAGGATCCCTTTAAGCAGCGTTGGTCATCCCTGACCGAATACCACAGGTAGCGTCACGAACAAACTTTATTATTTCAAAAATCCCTTTAAAGACCTTTCCTTTAACATGGGTGCCCAGGGCCATGGGCTGGGTCACTGCTGCCGTGACACATTCCTTTAAGTACTGGACCCGGTGCCAATTACCCCACGGCCCTGGCATATTTTCCATATGCCCAGCATGATATTCCAAAAAATGGGAAGCTACGGAGGTTAAAATTTTCCTGTTAGATGAGTCAGATCTAGCCAGGTTGATATTAGATGTATGTTGTTGTATGCATTTTTGCATCTCCTGGGACATCTGGCAGACACATACTCTAGGGCATGGGTAAACAAGTGCATACACAACATTCTGTGTCTTACAATTTATATAGTCCTTCAACATACTGTATGTACACAGGAATCAACAGCATTAGTGAAAGAGTTGGTACGTTCCATAAAACCACAAATGGTGCACCGATCACAAGGGGAGGACTCTCTTAAACGATGACCTGTACAAGTCCTCACAGTAGGTTGAACAAAATGACTCTTCATCGAGGAATCACGACGATTTGGGCCTTTCTGGCAGTAAGCATCGGTCGTTCCGGCAATAGATCTGAAATACGTGTATCAGTCTTAAGTATTTGCCAGTACGTCTGGAAGAGTTTCATTACCCTATCCCACTGATTATGGAAAATGATAAGGAACCTTATTCCATTATACAAAATGTGTGGACTTACATTTAAAAGTTCATCACGACACTTAGACACTGTTTTCTGATATGCCTGAGTAATCACTGATCTGACTTTTTTAATAGGAAACATGCATACCAGAATAGCGGAAAAGGAACCATGCATACAAGGACAGTGATGGGGAGCCATGCATACAAGGATAGAGACCGGGGAGCCATGCATACAAGGATAGGGGACAAGGAGCCATGCTTAGGCTACGTTCACATTAGCGTCATGCGACGCAGCGTCGCAGACGCAACGCACGACGCATCGAAAACGCACGCAAAAACGCACCTTTTTAAACGCACGCGTCGGACGGATGCGTCGTAAAACGCTGCGTTTTTGGTGCGTTTTTGGTGCGTTTTACCAAAAACGCAGCGTTTTACGACGCATGCGTTGTCAAACAATGATGAAACAATTTACTGTGTAGACACTAACATCACCAATGAATAGAAGAGGGTGGGTCTAGTGTTTAGACAATAGATAATGCCACCAATGGGTAGATGAGGGTGGGTATTAATGTAATAGTGGTATATATACCCCGGCATAGATTATTTCCAACCATAGAGCATCAAGATGGATCGTCCCATGGAGATTATCTACCTAAAATTTGAGCTGGAATTAGCACTTGCTATTGCATATGCTATTGCCTGTCATGAACAGAGGAAAAGGGACAAACTACGGAGAAGGAGTCATCGGCGTTTTTGGCTACACCCTATAGTGGAAGTCCGAGAGAGTCGTGGAGCCTATCACTGTCTGTTTGGCGAATTAAATGAGAACCAGGATAAATACTTTGAATACACAAGGATGTCACAAAACAGCTTCCGATATCTGTTGCGTCTGGTGGAAGGAACCATTTCAAGGCAGGACACGCAGCTCCGTAAATCGATTTCCCCCGAGGAACGTCTGCTGGTGACTCTACGGTACGTAATGCAATGTGAAGGATTTATATGTTCTTGCCATTTTTTAAACCCTTCACCCCGCGGCCCTTTTTCATTTTTGTGTTTTCGTTTTTCGCTCACCTCCTTCCCAGAGCCATAACTTTTTTATTTTTCCGTCAATATGGCCATGTGAGGGCTTATTTTTTGCGTGACGAGTTGTACTTCTGAATGACATCATTTTACCATGTCATGTAATAGAAAACGGGAAAAAAAATTTCAAGTGCGGCGAAATTGCAAAAAAAGTGCAATCCCACACTTTTTTCTTTTTTTTTTTTGCTAGGTTTACTAATGCTAAAACTAACCTGCCATTATGATTCTCCAGGTCAGTACGAGTTCATAGACACCTATGACTAGGTTATTTTTTATCTAAATGGTGTAAAAAAAAATTCCATGCGGTAGTTAAATGCCGCTGTCTGCGTTTGACAGCGGCATTTAACAGGTTAATAGCCGCGGGTGAATAGCGATTTCACCCGCCACTATTGCGCGCACGACAGCTGTCCAAAACAGCTGACATGTTGCAACTTTGATGTGGCCTCAGCGCCGGAGCCCACATCAAAGGGGGAGACACGGCATGCACAGTACATGTACGGCGCATGTCGTGAAAGGGTTAAAGTTACGTGTTTTGGATTTGTGGGGTGGGGGATTGTAATTAATAATGAAAAATTATTTTAAAACAATGTAATTAATTACATTATTTTTTATTTTTCTTCTTGTCAGTTTCCTTGCTACTGGAGAGACATTGAGATCACTGCATTTCCAGTTTCGGATTGGAGTCTCCACACTGTCTGGTATTATTGCCGACACATGCCGTGCATTGTGGGACAACCTCCGGGAGGAGTTTTTACCCATCCCTACAACAGAAATATGGCAGGCCAACGCCCAAAAATTCGAACAAGTGTGTTCCTTCCCTAATTGTATTGGAGCAGTTGACGGGAAGCACATCCGGATTTTAAAGCCTGCACGAAGTGGTTCGCTGTTTTTTAACTACAAAAAACACTTTTCCACCGTCCTCATGGCCATTGCAGGTGCTGACTGCAGGTTTCTTGCCGTGGACATTGGAGCATTTGGCCGTGCCAATGATTCACGGACATTTAAGGAGTCAGACATGGGCCAAAGATTATACGAGAACAATTTTAATTTCCCCCAGCCACGACCTCTTCCCAACACCGAAGGACCGGCCCTGCCATTTGTTGTGGTTGGGGATGAGGCTTTTCAAATGAGTGGCAACCTACTTAAACCGTACTCCAGTCGGGGGTTGGACCGCACCAAAAGTATATTTAATTATAGACTGTCCAGGGCCAGAAGAACTGTGGAGTGCGCCTTTGGCATCCTGGCCTCCAAATGGCGTATCTTAGGATCCGCTATAAATTTGAAAATTGAGACAGTGGATGAGGTGGTGAAGGCGTGTGTGGTTCTCCACAATTTCATTATTGATAAAGAGAGAGTCAACGTTGAACTCGATGAACCCATACCAAATCCATTGCCTGATTATCAAGCTAATCCTCTGCGGACAACTGTGGAGATTGCTCATATGAGGGACCAATTTGCTGCATACTTTGTTTCTGATGTTGGCCGTGTTTCATGGCAAGATCACATGGTTTAATCTTTGTGTTATGATGTCATGTAAACACTGTTGTGTCCATGTCATTTAACCATCCTATGTATGGTTATTATATGGTTATTGTTATAATGTCCCCTAATTGTATAATGCGTTGTGTTTTTAAATAAAGTTCTTGTGCCTTTCCATTTTCAAAAAACAAATCTCCCATACGTTTTTCCATAGTAATAGAATTGTGAAATCCAATTTTATTGAAAGTAATGTGTGTCCCCAAAAATTTGTCTGTTCCACAGTTTTGGCGTATAACATAATCGGCTCCCACCTTGTCAACCATTTTTAATCGTGCAGACTATGTGCATATGGAACCTGGCTTGACAAGGAGGGAGACGATAATGTTTGCAAAACTGTACAGAGTGAACACTATTGTACTCAGGATGCTAGAATACGTCCAGAGTCAAATAGTGGCGACACTGTGAACATTGCTTCCACCTCACCTGACCAATATTCTTAAGGCCGGTTTCACACGTCAGTGATTCCGGTACGTGAGGTGACAGTTTCCTCACGTACCAGAGACACTTACACACGTAGACCCATAAAAATCAATGCATCTGTTCAGATGTCATTGATTTTTTGCAGACCGTGTCTCCGTTTTCCAAACACGGAGACATGTCAGTGTTCGTGGGAGCGCACGTTTTACACGGACCCAATAGAGTCAATGGGTCCGCGTAAAACACGGACCTCACACGGACATTCTCCGTCTGGGGTCCGTGTGCGTGCAGGAGACAGCGCTACAGTAAGCGCTGTCCCCCCCACATGGTGCTGAAGCCGGTATTCATATCTTCCCTGCAGCAGCGTTAGCTGTAGAGAAAATATGAAGAATAGTGTTAAAAATAAAGATCTATGTGTCCGCCGCCCCCCCACCCCCTGTGCGCCCCCCCGCTGGTGAGAAAATACTTACCCGCTTCCCTCGCTCCTTCCTGGTCTGGCCGCGCCTCCTACTGTATGCGGTCACGTGGGGCCGATCATTTACAATCATGAATAGTCGGCTCCGCCCCTATGGGAGGTGGAGCCACATATTCATGACTGTAAATGATTCGCCCCACGTGACCGCATGCAGGAGAAGCCGCGGCCAGACCAGGAAGCAGCGAGGGAGCGGGTAAGTATTTTCTCACCAGCGGGGGGGCGCACATGGGGTGGGGGGGCGCACATGGGGTGGGGGGGCGGCGGACACATGGATCTTTATTTTAAACATTCAAAATCATTCGCTGACACCAAAAAAGTCACAGCAGGGGCTCAATTGTTTTTACGATTTCAGAAAAGATAACGTTGGTTACACACAAAAAACAACTTTATCGATACTGAAATCGTTGTCTGATGGTACATTGTAAACTTGACATATTGAGCAATGCTGTTTGTATTTGTAACATCAGAGTACAATGAGCGACAGCCCTATAAACAATGAAAAAAAAAATTTGATAAATATTGTCAGACATTGCACATCAGGTGTTACAAAGACAAGATTTGTGTATACGGCGCAAGGTGTGATTTGGTGCAAACTTTGAGACAATAAAAACAATTGTTTTTTTTAAACAAAAAGGAACATTTATTTAGGGTACAAAAAAAAAAAAGGGAAATGTTATTAGGGGGTACCAACATCCGCAACGAAAGGGGATTGATATCCCACACTTTTTGGGGGTGTTGAGGAGACCGAGGCGGAGGACGAGGGGGAGGAAGCAGCATAGTCTATGACACTAGACGGGATGCCATCAATCCAGCCAGTTGATGTTGGCGACACTAATGGAGCAGGAGATGAGGGAGGAGGAGGGACGACCAGTGTCCTTGGCTGGCTACTCCGGCTCCGGGTAGACCCAGGCTGGGTAGATGGTGTACTCCTTGTAGACCCAGGCTGGGTACTGGGTGTACTCTGTGTAGACCCAGCCTTGGTACTTGTTGTGCTCCGGGTAGACCCGGAGTGTTTTCTGGTGGTACTTTTGGGAGCAGCCATAGCCAAGGTTGTAGTGCTTGTCGTCGTCGTCATCTTCTTCTTCTTTTTCCTCCTCTCTCCCTCTGGGTGTGGGTCGGCTTCCCGTCTGTGTCCCCTTGAAGGCCTGTCATGCTCTGAACTTTCGGGGTCTGTTCTGTGGTGGCGGTGGCGGTGGCGGTGGCCCTCGGCACGCGGAGCTCTGTGGTGGTGCTCTGCAGCAGGAGTCGGAGTCATGGCAGCCAGCGATGGTACTGTGGGCATATTTGTCGCTGACTGCATGACCCGAGCCTGCTGCAGAGCACTGACATATACATTGTTGCAGCCCTGCATGACCGAAATCTGGAGTTCCGGCGTAAGATGTTCAACCATGCCCTTGTAAATGGCATTAAAAAAATGTTTGGCCGGCCTCTTGAGCTCCGTTTCGATGATTTCAAGACGACGTTCGAGATTGGACATTTTATCGCACATCGCCTTGAAACCATTCTGAAAAACGGTGCTCAGATGTAAAAATTCGGGCATGACCTCCCTGTCCGAGGCCCGCTGACGCTGTCGGGAAGACCTAAAGGAAGGAGCGACAGAGGCCTCGGCCAGGGGAACATCTGATGGACCGGCTGCCGGTTCGCCAGATTGGGGTGGTGCAGACCTGCTCTCGCTGTGGGATGGCTGCGACTGTTCAGATGGCGCTTCACAAAGTACCGCTCCAGAGGGTCGGACAGTCTCGCGGGTGCTGCTGTGTGTTCTGTGAAAACATAAGGAAACCTTTAGTATACTAAATATCACATTTAACATGCGTCATTAATTAACTTTACCGCCAGATATCCATTGCCGCCATTAATATTAACCTATTTTTAATATTGACACTGCATATGCACCATCAATATTAAAAAAAAAAAAAGTATTTATTTAATTCACAATAGTCACCCATGATTGTGGTTTGCAACGCCACACAATTATGCTTCAGTTGGAACTGCCATGACGTCACGGTCCTGTGACCGAGACGTCATCACAGGTCCTGCGAGCTGAGTAACCATGGGAACATAACCTGCTTTGCAGTGGAATGTATGCCGTATCGATTATATTTAACTTTTTTGTGTCTAAAAAAATTGCGGATACACCTGGATAGCCACTATACTACTCCACTATTAAATATTGGCTGGGCATGTCCAATCTACTGTGTTCTGTATACTTCTGATTTCAGTGAAATTGCTAGTAAGTCAAGGTCAACATTGTAGTAATCCCAGAAGGGAGGCGCTGCTGTGTCAAGTGTGAGAAGACCATAAATGAATAAAAAATTCAAGGTCAACGAGGCGTGAAAAGTAAAAACCAAATACTTTATTCACTTCAATCAGTAGCCGAGGATGAAACATCAGCACAATACAATAAAAACACTATGTACGCGTTTCAGGTCTGATGTTCCCTGTCACCTAAAACGCGTAGATAGTGTCTATTGTATTGTTCTGATGTTTCATGCTCTGCTTATGATTGAAGAGGATAAAATTATGTATTTTTTACTTTTCACGCCTCGGTGAGCTTGTCTTTTTTTCTTCCCTTCTATACTTGGTACTTGCCAAAATAAATGGCTGGGCAATAAGCTACGTGGCTGGAATGTAGTATGTGAATAGGAATGTTCTAAAAACTAGGTGTGTGCATAGGTACTATACTTACTCTCTGCTTCCAAGGACCGGTCGCAAGAACTGCAGTATACGGTTGTACTTGTACACCGAGGTCCTTGAAGCGGCAGCACCACTACGACTCTGTCCCTCCTTTTTCAGGCCCCTCTTGAAACGGTCCTTCATGGAGCGCCATCTGGTCTTCAATTGTTTAACTGTGTATAAATTAAAAAAAAAAAAAAAGTTTTAGATAATATTTTGAAAACGATTACGCAACCGTGTGCAATCCCAATAGAAGACATCACAGACGGTTGTGTAATCCTGGCATGATGGGTCACAGCAGCATTTTGTAAATACTTACGGAAACTAGCTTTGGCCTTGGGTGAAGCGCTGTCGAAGCCATCCCACAGCGATAGTGCCACCTCTATCCACAGACGGCGCAATATGCCCTGGTCCGCGTGCCGGGGGTCACGGCTGTCCCACAACGGGCCCCGTGCTTCAATGGATGCCACCATCATGTCAATATCCAGTGGTTCATCCAGGGACCGTTGTGAAACCTAGAAAAAATGGTAAATATTAATGTTTGAAAGATAAAAAAAATTGTCCCTACCTCCTCCACCGCCACCTACTACACACAACACCACAACCTCCCACCACCCCCCATACCTGCCAAAAAAAAAAAATTAAACAAAAAAAATGAATAGGTTTGAAAAAAATTCTTACTCTCCGTGATGCAACCACAGCTTGTCCCCGTGGTCCCTGCTCCTGCTCCCTCTCTTCCTCCTGGTTCTCCTCCTCACTTGAAGAAGCCTGCAAAATAGTTTACCAAAAAGTTGAGTGACCCATCTACAAATGACAGCGAATAGTAAGCAATAGTAGATCATGTACTCACCGCTCTCCTCTGCGGTGGGGTGTTGCTCGACTCGCTGCCGCTGGCCATGACTAATGCAATTCTGAAATAAAGAACAAAATAACATTGATACTATGCTCCTATGCACAATCCAGCAATAAATAATAAAAAAAAAAAAGTCATTTAAACCACAAAGAACATTGCACTCCAACTGAACTAACGCTGAGCAAACAACACTGCCACATTGATTAAATTAAAGAAACAATGGCAGAGACAACCCAATGCCAGAGTACAAAAGCCTAAAGATAAGAAGACTAATCTACAACAGACCCAATGTAGTAATCCCAAAAATTTTTTTTTTTTTTTAAAGTACAGTATGCACGGAGCAACACAAAAAACACAATATTTTTCTGAAAGTTAAAATTTAACAACCCCGAAAAATTAAGGGCAGAAACATTAATAACAAAACAAACTTTACAATAAAACCGACAGGGCCAGAGACAATAAAAGGGCCAATACACGCCATACCTCACAACCATAAACATACAACGATGTCTTTACACAACCACAGTGCTGAACATAATACACAACTTGCAATAAAAAATTAATAAATGTAATAAAAGGGCTCAGAATCATTCTATACTACCATACTTTACAATAAAACTGACAGGGCCGGAGACTATTAAACGCCATCATATAACGCAAGAATAATACATCACAACTGAATACAAAAAACACCACCAAACCAATAAATGGAAACGAAAAATCTATCCTGGAAAGAACAATAATCAAGGCCGCAGACCATGAAACGCCATCGTATACAACGCCATACATCAGAACCAGACCAAAAATACCACAATATCCTAACCACAGTGCAGAATATAAAACACAACTTGCAAAAATAATTTTAAAAAACATGGAGAAAATGCACAGAATCATTCTATACTTACATCTCTAGACAGCGGATGAATAGAAGTCGTCTGGTGTTCTGGAGATGTGCCTCTGGTGTCTTGCCTCAAGATGCTGCAGTAGAAGTGACAAACAATCCAACATTTTCTTTATATATGGGGGATGTTTTTCTCACTGTTTGCACTGTCTAGACATTGTCTAGACACTTTTTTGTTTCATTTTAGCTAACGACGCATGCGTCGCACAACGCACGCACGACGCACACCCGCGACGCAAGTGCGTCGTCAATAGGTTTCAATGGGAAATTGTAACGCATTGACGACGCACGAGCGACGCAAGTGCGACGCGCGCGTTTTTTGAACGCAACAAAAATGCTACATGTAGCGTCTTCGACGCCGGCCAGGTGTGGTGAAACGACGCATGCGTCGTGCGTTTTACCGAAAACGCACAACAACGCAACGCATGCGTCCCCAATGATAAAGATAGGGGCGCATGACGCATGCGTTGTCGTGCGTCGACGACGCAGCGTCGCATGACGCTAATGTGAACGTAGCCTTACAAGGACAGGGACAGGAGAGGCATGCATACAAGGATAGGGGGTAAGGAGCCATGCACTACAAGTACAAGGACGGGGGAGCCATGCATACCAGGACAGGGAGGGGACAATGCATTCCCGGCTTATACTCGAGTAAATAATCTTACCCAGTTTTTGTGGAAAAACTAGGTGCCTCGGCTTATACTCGGGAAGGCTTACACTCGAGTATATACGGAAATCTGAATTATCCAGGCATATTATTTCAGTAGGCCCAGGGACATGAGTGATAGTTCATGTGGGAATGAATGTTGACCCTTATTGTCATTGATTTTCGTTCAATGGCTGCCATTTATTGACTGGTTGCTGATTAGCTATTTTATCTGTCCTAGTAGGGGCGGACAAGCGGACCCTGTTAGCCCCTGCTGGTGCTACGGTTCAGGTATTCAACTCTGTAATGTCTGTATTTTCTGCTTACCTGATTCCTTCATATATACCATTCCATTGCACTATTGCACTTAGAGATATAACAATAAGCTTTTGCTGATTTTATTATATATGCAGGATGACGGTTTTACCTACACCATACTGCATAGATTATGTAGTTCAATAATATATGTCTCACTATTCCAGTATATTCTGACATATTTTTACTGTATGTGGATCTTTACATCGTCATTACAGATAGGTGTGAACTAGGGTTGAGCGACCTTTAGTTTTTTAGGGTCGAGTCGGGTTTTGTGAAACCCGACTGTCTTAAAAGTCGAGTCGAGTGAAATCGGCCGACCACCGTGAAAAGTCGGGTTTCGGCCAAAACACGAAACCCAATGAAGGATTTTTATTTTTTTTTTTCTCTCTCTCTCTCTCTCTCTCTCTCTCTCTCTCTCCCCCCCTCCATCCCAGCACAGAAAATTTTGTTTTGCACATTCCAAATCCCTACTGCGCACAAGCGATAACATGACGATAGGCGTTCACTCCCCTAAGACCTATGTCATCACTCTGCCCACGCTCATTCATTGGCTGTAAAAATGGCGCTAAACGCGTCATACGAAACGCGACTTTGGCGCCAAGATCGCGTACCGCATGGCCGACCCCGCACAGGGATTGGGTCAGGTTTCATGAGACGCCGACTTTGCCAAAAGTCGGCGACTTATGAAAATGAACGACCCGTTTCGCTCAACCCTAGTGTGAACTACTCAGTAATTGCTCAATTGGGTCCTGCTGATCCCTTAGCAATTTTCTATTACTCTTGTATGTGCTCCATGTTGTTACGTCTTTCCCATACCTTTTTGTACAAATAAAGTTGTTATTGTTTCACTATAATATCGCACTTTTCATCATCTGTTCCTTCTTTTTTACTTGTTATATCTGTCTTAGTATTGCAGTCCTAGTATTGCTCTACTATCTTTTGGAAACAAAGGCACAATGTTTGAATGTTTGTTTATATGTTGATGGCCCATTCATGCTCCGCAATATAAAAAACAATCTATGCATGTTGTTTGAAAACTGAAGCAGTGAGGGATGGACTCTTTCGACTTTCCCCCAAGCCTGTGGTGGAAAGCCTAAATGAGAAGTTGGGCACTATAAGGGTATGTGCACACGTCAGGATTTCTTGCAGAAATTTCCTGAAGAAAACCGGAAATTTTCTGCAAGAAATCCGCATTTATTTTTTGCGTTTTTTTTCTCGTTTTTGCGCGGTTTTTTTGCATTGTGCAAGTGAAATTAGCTTGCAGAATGCTAAAAATTTCCAAGCGATCTGTAGCATCGCTTGGAAAACTGACTGACAGGTTGGTCACACTTGTCAAACATAGTGTTTGACAAGTGTGACCAACTTTTTACTATAGATGCTGCTTATGCAGCATCAATAGTAAAAGATAGAATGTTTAAAAATAATAAAAAAATCAAAAAATGGTTATACTCACCTCAAACACGAGCAGCAGATGAAGGAGGATTACTGGAACTGGTGTATGCAGCAGGAACTCAGAGCAGAGTAACAGGATAACCCCACAGGTTCACAGTAGCAGGTATATAGCCAGGGAGTCACCAGAGGTCAGGAGCTGGATGCAAGGCAGAATACTCTAGCACAGACTGAAGGCTGGGGTGGAGTTTTATAGCAGGAAGACACAGTGCACATGAGACCAAAGACGCCATCTTGGAAAAGGGCAGTAATGCACAAAAAGATAATAAAAAATGTTCAGAGTCCTGACAATTTTTTTCAGCCAGACACTTATCTCCATGAGAATCTGCCTCCACAGGATAAGTTTATTAAAAGGGGGCATTATCAAAGTGATATGTAATGGATAGTGATGAGCGAACGTGCTCGCCACTACTTGGTAGTCACCTGAGTATCACTGTGCTCGGTGTACTCGGTCAGCACCGAGTATTTCCGGGAATATTTGGCGGGAGCTAGGGTATCCTCCATTTAGTTTTGGTTCTTTTCAGAGTGTCAATAAGCATGCAGGGATTGTCTGCCATGCACTGTAATACCGCAACCATCTTTATTGTGGTATTACAGTGATTGGCTGGCTGCACAGCATCATTAGATCTATAAGCAACCTGGCACCGCCCTGCTCGCTGCATTCTGCTCCGGATTTAGCTAGTGTAGGGAGAGCTGATGTTGAAATAGGGACAGAATCTTACATTTATTAGCTAGTGTGGGTCTACTAGTGTTCAATCCACAAATCCTGATAAACCAACATTCCTTTTTAGGGCTAATTCGGGGGTACATAGATTACACGCATCGCATATCATTGGGCTAAATATCTTGCAATTTTAGTACTCTGTTTTTAGTGTCATAGCCCACTTATTGACACAATTTTGGTGGGCCCCAAAAAATCAAGGCCTCATTTTGATCAGTCTGTTTTCTCGGTCTGATGCCTGATCTATCTGTGGTCTTCAAATTCTTACTTTTCAAGCATACATTGTATTTTTTGGTCTGCTATTTCCTTCACACATTTAAACAGGCTGTTACAGTTATATGGAAAAGTTTGGGCACCCCTATTCATCTTAAGCTTAATGTTTTATAAAAATTGTTTTTTTTGCAACAGCTATTTCAGTTTCATATATATAATAACTGTTGGACACAGTAATGTTTTTGCCTTGAAATGAGGTTTATTGTACTAACAGATAATGTGCAATCTGCATTCAAACAAAATTTGACAGGTGCATAAGTATGGGCACCTCACCAGAAAAGTGACATTAATATTTAGTAGATCCTCCTTTTGCAAAAATAACAGCCTCTAGTCGCTTCCTGTAGCTTTTAATGAATACCTGGATCCTGGATGAAGGTATTTTTGACCATTCCTCTTTACAAAACAATTCCAATTCAGTTAAGCTTGATAGTCACCGAGCATTGACAGCCCTCTTCAAATGATCCCACAGATGTTTAATGATATTCAGGTCTGGGGACTGAGATGGCCATTCCAGAACAGTGTAATTGTTCCTCTGCATGAATGCCTGAGTAGATTTGGAGCGGTGTTTTGGATCATTGTCTTGCTGAAAGATCCATCCCCTGCGTAACTTCAACTTTGTCACTGATTCATGAACATTATTGTCAAGAATCTGCTGATACTGAGAGGAATCCATGCGTCCCTCAACTTTAACAAGATTCCCGGTGCCGGCATTGGCCACACAGCCCCAAAACATGATGGAACCTCCACCAAATTTTACTGTGGGTAGCAAGTGTTTTTCTTGGAATGCTGTGTTTTTTGGCTGCCATGCATAACGCCAAACAACTCAATCTTGGTTTCATCAGTCCACAGAACCTTCTTCCAAAAAGAAATTGGCTTCTCCAAATGTGCTTTTGCATACCTCAGTCGACTCTGTTTGTGGCGTGCTTGCAGAAACGGCTTCTTTCGCATCACTCTCCCATACAGTTTCACTTTGTGCAAAGTGTATTGTATAGTTGACCGATGCACAGTGACACCATCTGCAGCAAGTTGATGCTGCAGCTCTCTGGAGGTGGTCTGAGGATTGTCCTTGACTGATCTCACCATTCTTCTTCTCTGCCTTTCTGATGTTTTTCTTGGCCTGCCACTTCTGGCATTAACAAGAACTGTACCTGTGTTCTTCCATTTCCTCACTATGGTCCTCACAGTGAAAATTGACAGGTTAAATCTCTGAGACAGCTTTTTGTATCCTTCCCCTGAACAACTATGTTGAATAATCTTTGTTTTCAGATCATTTGACAGTTGTTTTGAGGAGCCCATGATGCCACTCTTCAGAGGAGATTCAAACAGGAGAACAACTTGCAAGTGGCCACTTTAAGTAACTTTTCTCGTGATTGCATACACCTGGCTATGAAGTTCAAAGCTCAATGAGGTTACAAAACCAAAAAAAGTGCTTTAGTAAGTCAGTAAAAAGTAGGTAGGAGTATTTAAAACAAGAAAATGATAAGGGTGCCCATACTTATGCACCTGTCAAATTTTGTTTGAATGCAGATTGCACATTTTCTGTTAGTACAATAAACCTCATTTCAAGGCAGAAACATTACTGTGTCCAACAGTTATTACTGTAGATATATGAAACTAAAATAGCTGTTGCAAAAAAAAACAATTTTGATAAAACATTAAGCTTAAGATTAATACGGGTGCCCAAACCTTTTCATATAACTGTATCCCCCGTCAGATGCCTGGTGTATCTGTGATGTCCAAATCCTTGCTTTGCAGGCATACGTTGCATTGTTTTGTTTGCTAGCCTTGGTCTACTCAGTATTTATTGGTTTTAAAAAAAAAGACCTCATATTTAAATAGTCTATTATCTCCATCAGACACCTGGTGTATCTGTGGTGTCAAAATCCTCGCTTTGCAGGTATATGTTGCATTGTTTTGTCTGCTTGCCTTGGGCTAATCATTATTTAGTGGTTTATTTATTTATTTTTTTTAAAAGGCCACACATTTAAACAGTTTGTTATCCCCGTCAGATGCCTGGTGTATCTGTGGTGTCCAAATCCTCGCTTTGCAGGCATACGTTGCATTGTTTTGTCTGCTAGCCTTGGTCTACTTATTATTTTGTGATTAAAAAATATATATATATTTTTTAAAAGACAACATATTCAAACTGTCTGCTATTTCCTTCAGACACCTGATGCATCTGTGGCCTCCAAATACTTGCTTTTTAGGCATACTGATCACATAAAAGTTTTCTGCAAATTAATCCATTTGTATTGAACTTTTCAATTATTTTAGTAGTCCTTTTAAAATCGACAAGGCAAGGGGCTAGGGACAGGGAAGTGGACGTGATGCTGATGGTGCATGCAGAGGATGAGGCCGTGGCCAAGCTGAAAGTGGGCCACAACAAAGACCAACATCTTCTCGCTCGAACTTCCTGTCCCAGTTTCCAGGGGACTACAGCACACCACTATTGAAGCCAGAGCAGTGTGAAACGGTTGTTGGTTGGATAACTGATAATGCTTCCGGTCTCTTAGCCACCACCACCACATCTTCCACACGGTCAAGTCTGAGTCACCGTGAGTGTGGCCAGGATATTCCTCACCCTGATCCTCCTTCCTCCCACCATGCCGAGTGCCCTGAGACAACTGATCCCACACTTGGACACTCTGAAGAGCTGTTCAGTTTTCCCTTTAAAGATTCCAGACTCTTGGCTGGTCAACTTGAAGTGGGGCATGATGAGATCGCATTTAGTGATGCCCAAAGATTTGAACAGCCACGGTCACATGAAGGCGATGGTGGGAAAGTGTCACAAGAGGTGGACGATGATGAGACACAATTGCCAGAAAGTCAGAAGGAGGAGCAGGGTGTGGATGTGGAAGACGAGGTGGTAGATGACATAGTAACTGACCCAACCTGGCAGGAGTACATGCAGAGTGAGGACAGCAGCACACATGGGGAAGGAGGCATATCACCTCAACAGGCAGGAAGAAGCAGTGTGGTGGCTGCAGAGAGGAGTGCATCTGTTCCCCATACCACCAACATGACAGAAGTTACCATTCCAACTGTTAGATCTTCCAGAGTCTGGTTATTTTTTAAAGACTCTGCCGGTAACCTCAAACAGGCCATTTGCAGGACCTGCCATGCCCGCATCAGCAGGGGTAGCAAAACTACCAGCCTGAACATCACCAGCCTGATCAGGTACATGGCAGCAAAGCACCCAACTTTGTGGGCTGCACCCCAGACTCCAGGAACATTGTCTGCAGGTGACACCACTGATTCTTCCACTGTTTTGCATAGAAGCCAATTCCCAGTTCACCGTGTATGTGAAGATGCCTCGTGCCCTGCACCTGTTGTTGTCTGCAGTCAACCAGCACCATCATCAAAACCGTCCACGTCCTTGTCTCAGCGCAGCCTTCAGTTGTCTATACCATAGATATTGGAATGGAAGCGGAAATACCCAGCCAATACCCCACAGGCCACAGTACTAAATACTCAAATTTCTCATCTGCTTGCACTTGAAATGTTGCCTTTTAGGCTCATTGAGACAGAAGCTTTCCACAACCTGATGGCTGCGGCCATCCCAAGATACTAGGTCCCCAGTCACCACTATTTCTCCCGGTGTGCCATACAGGCATTACACCAGCACGTGTCGCACAACATTACCCGTGCCCTGAACAATGCTGTTACTGGGAAAGTACACCTAACCACTGACACATCGACAAGTGCTTGTGGGCAGGGACGGTACATCTAATTGACGGCACGCTGGGTGGAAGTCGGGACCCAGTCAGACCTTGGGATGGAACACATCCTCCCGATGCACCAAGGATTGCGGGCCCTACATCAATCAGGGTTGCCCCCACAGTCTACAGCTCCTGCACCTCCTCCTCCTCTTCAGACTCCATCTATGAAATAAGCACATCAATCAGAAGCAGGAAGCACTGCAGCACTGCCTCAGCCAAGCGGCATCAGGCTGTGCTGAAGCTAATCTGCTTAGGTGACAAACCGCCCAATGCTCAAGGGTTGTGGACAGCGCTGAAAGAGCAGTCAGATTTTTTTATGACACCGCTGAACTTACAGCCAGGCATGGTCATGTGTGACAATGGCCAGAACCTGGTGGCAGCTCAGCTCTGAGACAAGGTGAGCTCACACACGTACCTTGCCAGGCCCATGTGCTTAACCTCGTCGTTCAATGTTTTCTCAGAAGCTACCCGGAGCTGCTGGATCTGCAAGTGAAAGTACACTTCCTGTCTGCCCATTTTAGAAAGTCACCTACAACTTCAGCCACCCTTGCCGTGCTTCAGCAGCGTTTGCAGCTCACGGCTCACCGACTGGTCTATGTTGTCCCCACGTGTTGGAACTCTACACTGCATATGTTGGACAGGATTTGTGAGTAGAAGAGGGTTTTTGTTGACTACCAGCATCAACAAGGCCGTCATTATTCAGTTCAGACTCCACACAAAAGATCGCAGGAGTGGACATGGATGTCAGACATATGTACCATCCTCCAAAACTTAGAGGACTGCACCAAGATTGTGAGCGGTGATGACGCCATAATTAGCATCACCATCCCACTTTTCTGCGTTCTGAAAACCTCTCTGCTCACAATTAAAGAGGATGCATTGCAGGCAGAGCACGAGGACATGGAACAAGGAACCATACAGGGTGATTACACTCAGCCCAACCTCATGTCATCCCAATGAGTATTGGTA
Source organism: Ranitomeya variabilis (assembly GCF_051348905.1). Classification (NCBI taxonomy): domain Eukaryota; kingdom Metazoa; phylum Chordata; class Amphibia; order Anura; family Dendrobatidae; genus Ranitomeya; species Ranitomeya variabilis. The sequence continues at coordinate 513,492,886 of NC_135233.1, read as the reverse complement.
GATAATGAGGAGGAGGAGGAAGAACAGGAGCTACTCTCATGCGCTATAGACTTTACTCCAAGCACAGCTGTCATACCGTCTGTTCAGCTTGCATGGCCTGAGGACAGGGAGGAGGAGGAGAACAGTATGTTCAGTTGTCCTGTTGGTGAGGACATGGACGTCTTGCCTGTTAGCAGTCTGGCACGCATGGCTGACTTTATGTTGTGCTGCGTTTCCCGAGACCCACTCATTAAAATTTTTGGTGACACTCATTACTGCAATAATAAACACACTGGCGCTACTGTAAAGTAAACCCAAGTGCTGCAGGTATTTCGGCAGATCCGTGCATAAGCTGCCAAGGAAACAAATAAACAACTTAAAATATTAAATACCGCGCTACGAGGGAGTAATAACTAATTTGGATAAAACTTCAGATTAGTTTCCAATGCACCTTAACGACATTCACTTAGTGCAGTGGAATAAATGATCAGTCCCAATGTGCAAACAATCGTGGGTTGCCACTACTTAAAACTACGATCAGGGTAAGTCGCCGTTATGTGTACTGATTTGAGCTAGGGTAAGCAGAACATGAGACACATACCGCGGAGATGCTGCTGTTAGCTCAAAGTTAAATGCAGTACCAGCAGCACGCGGTGCTACTCACCTAATGGACCAGGGTCTGCTAGTTGGAGTGGTCCTCTCGGTGATGGTCGACCAGATGAGCACACCAGATAACGCTGTTCCAGCTGGGGGGCCGGAAGCTAAACCGCAGTACAGAGCCAGGAAACGTCCCGGCCGGAGACGCTCCTGGTTGTGCTGGAAAAAATGGCCGGCGCTGCCAGGCAGCGTGTGACGTCACAGGCCTACGGAGTCCCACTAGGACAAAAGGCAAACCAACGCGTTTCGGAGTGTAACGCACTCCTTCATCAGGGTACCCTGATGAAGGAGTGCGTTACACTCCGAAACGCGTTGGTTTGCCTTTTGTCCTAGTGGGACTCCGTAGGCCTGTGACGTCACACGCAGCCTGGCAGCGCCGGCCATTTTTTCCAGCACAACCAGGAGCGTCTCCGGCCGGGACGTTTCCTGGCTCTGTACTGCGGTTTAGCTTCCGGCCCCCCAGCTGGAACAGCGTTATCTGGTGTGCTCATCTGGTCGACCATCACCGAGAGGACCACTCCAACTAGCAGACCCTGGTCCATTAGGTGAGTAGCACCGCGTGCTGCTGGTACTGCATTTAACTTTGAGCTAACAGCAGCATCTCCGCGGTATGTGTCTCATGTTCTGCTTACCCTAGCTCAAATCAGTACACATAACGGCGACTTACCCTGATCGTAGTTTTAAGTAGTGGCAACCCACGATTGTTTGCACATTGGGACTGATCATTTATTCCACTGCACTAAGTGAATGTCGTTAAGGTGCATTGGAAACTAATCTGAAGTTTTATCCAAATTAGTTATTACTCCCTCGTAGCGCGGTATTTAATATTTTAAGACACTCATTACTGGTTGGTGACACTTTTAGACCTACGCTACAAGGAGAACTTTTAATCTCTTCTTCCAAAGGCAGACAGGTGTACTAATATGTTGCAGTTTTACTAAAAAAATTCCTATCTGAGAATGCTGGCAGCAGACGTCAGAGTGTGTTGTACAACCAAGGAGTCCAAGTGAGGGAGACTGAAGTACAATCCAGCTCAGGGAGGGGAACAATGGCAAAGTTTTGGGACAGTTTTCTCAGACACTCCGATCATGCCGGCACAGATGCAAGGGGTGCTGTCACAAGAAGTGCAATGTTTCTGAAGATACTGCTGGAGTACCTTGCTAATTGTACAAACGTCCTCCGTGATTCCTCTGTGCCTTTTAATTATTGGGTATCCAAGCTTGACACGTGGCATGAACTGGCTCTCTACACCTTGGAGGTCCTGGTGTGCCCTGTTCCTAGCGTTCTGTCAGAGAGGGTTTTTAGTGCCACTGGTGGAATTATAACAGATAAGCTCATCTGCTTTTCAACTGAAAATGCTGACAGGCTGACTCTTTTAAAAATGAATAAGGGCTGGATTGGGCAAGACTTCTGTACACCACAGAATGAAAACAGCAAAACATAACCTCAAATATATTATCTTTTTTGCAGAGGTGTATTCTCATGCACCTCTTCACAACCACACATGGGTATACGCTTCCTGATTTGGTGTTATCCTCCTCCTTATCCTCATCCTCATTATACATATCCATACGAAGACCAGGGTGAACATATTCCAAAAAGTCACTCATGTTTTGTGCAAGGTTGTTTTTATGATGCCCGTTAATAATTTTAAATCAAAAATGTTTTTACTCCCCCAGGGGGTAATGTTTGTCAGCCCATGCACTTAGTGTATGGGCATTACAAGTCTAGGAGAACTGCTCCTTTGTAATGGAACAGTTTTTTTTAATGAGGCCCTCCTCCATGTTTCTTCCAAGAGGGGATTGTGTTGCGTGCAAATTTGGGTCAAGGCGGCCCTTGCATTGAATGATTAAGGAAACAGTATGGCCGGACCAACTGAAGAATGTGAATGGGGCGGCCGTTGCATTCAATGCATAAGAAAACAGTATGGCAGGACCAAATGAATAATGTGAAATGGGTTTTCCTGTGGCCATCCAGTACCTGGATTCAAAGCCTTATTGGGGTGCATATGACTTGCTAGCAGGGCAGGCCTTGCAGTTAATGCATAAGAAAACGGTAAGGGATTACAAAATGAATCATGTGAAGTGTATTATCCTGTGGCCATCCGGTACTTGGGTTCAAATACTTATTGGGGTGCATATGACTTGGTAGCAGGGCAGGCCTTGCAGTCAATACATAAGAAAACAGTATGGGATTACAAAAGTACTAATGTGAAATGTATTTTCCTGTGGCCATCCAGTACCTGGGTTCAAAGGATTCTTGGGGTGCATATGACTTGATAGCAGGGCAGGCCTTGCATTCAATGCAATATTTTTGCCGAAACCCACCTGTACCTCTCGTGAAAGGAGTATTGGGGTGCTTTGTAATTCTTGGCAGCCCTGCCACTCCCTGCATAGGCAATAACAGCATAGGAGACCCTCTTTTTAATAATGGTCCTTTAAGAATATTAATGCCACCTGATGCCCCTGTAAAAATAGGCTTTGTGACTTTAAGAGTCCATCCTCCATAAAAGAAACAAGATGTGTCTCCTTATGTGTCACACAACACATGGCCAGCTAGGGTTGTTAAATGTTACAATGACATTTCCCAGTGAATGCATTTGTATTGGTTGAAAGTAATGTTAAAGTTGAAAAACGCATCAAAAATGCTGTGTGTGAACATATCCCAAGTGGTGGAGGAACATTTATATCTGGGGTTAGTTATTTTGCCTTATGTACGAGTCATTACCCTGGAAAGGATGTACTTTAACATATTTCCCAGCAAAATCCATTTTGGTTTCGTTTTTGTATGTTTTTCGGTGCACCTGTATAAATGGCGAGAAACTCTGATAACATTGCTTACAGCTGTGACCTAGGAGTCAGAAATGCATCCAGGGGCGATCCCCATTATGTTCCCATGTCATTTGAGCAGTGTTTCCATCATTTTCAGATGTTTTTAGACCTTAAAAGGACCCCTGGGGGATCGCAGTAAAAATACTCGGGTTTCCCATAGGCTTACATTGGGCTTGTTGCTCGGGTCGAGTACCCGAGTATTCCAATTTGCTCAACCCGAGCAATGAGCACCCAAGCATTTTAGTGCTGTCCCATCATTAGTAATGAACTTTCTCATGATCTCACTGTGTCACACCGATGACTTGCACTGGCGCTATCATCAACCTACTCACTGCGGTCCCCGCTCTATTGTCCCCAGTCATGCGCTGCCTTGCTGAGCTGCCTCTTATAGTATTTCCAACTCTGATGCAGTCTCCTGCTTCTCATAAGTCTCTCCCTGGCTATAGGGAGGCACGGCTACTTCCTGCAGTCATTTAACCCCATCATTTAAAAAAAAAAACTGACCATCACATCCAAACATAGACTAAGTGGGAACAGGTGCTGAACCTAGAGTCACCAACTCACATGCATACAAATAAAAAAGGCAACACTCTGTAGTGCCATAGCATGCAAATCTGAAATATGAATTGCATTACTGCACTAGAAATATGAAAAATTGAGAAAGCTTAGTGCATAAATTGGCCAATTCATATGTACCTGGAAGCCATGTTAAGGCGTTTCTCTTTTCCAGGACCTAACACTGCCATTCCTCTCTTAGAATAAAGTCTTCATCTGAATGGGAACCTGATGTGAGTCCTCTCTTAGATGACTAAAATCTATCTCTCTCTAGAGATGAAGACTTTATTCTAAGAGAGGAATGGCAGTGTTAGGTCCTGGAAAAGAGAAACACTTTACGTGGCTTCCAGGTACACATTAATTGGCCAATTTATGGCTAAGCTTTCTCAATTTTTTATATTTCTAGTGCAGTAATGCAATTCAATTGCCATATTTCATATTTGCATGCAATGGCGCTACAGAGTGCTGCCTTTTTTGTTTTGTATTTAACCCCATCATGTCCTGCAGCGGTGAGGTTCTCTGGCCTACCCTTAAGTAGCAGTGGGTTTATTAAGAAGTTCCTCTCACCACTCATCACCTGTGTTGTTTTACTAATTAAGATGTGCTGTGTATATTTATATTCCTGAAAAAAATTTGAAGATTTTAGTCCACTTAGTGCTGGATATCTTTTCAACATTAACGTCTGAAAAGTTAATGTGACGGTGCAACTGTAGGATGACTATACTGCAAGACTGCTGAGCTGGAATTCCCATTCCCAACAAGTAGCCATGTAGCTGTAAGTGATACAGATTAGACAAACTATAACTGTACATCTGCTAATTATATTATGATACAAAGTAACTTTATATGCTCATACTAGAACATTTGGGAAAACAATGTAGTCAACCTCTTTTTGGTTAAAAATCATTGGCAATTGATTGCTTTAGTCATCAATGGAACATAGATTAATTGTCTTTCTAAGTGAAAGCAAAATGAAGATGAAGATGTTTTGCCTTTTGGATATGCAGATTAATTTAGTTTCTTAAAACTAAATTGCAGTTTTCATGGAGCAAAATGTTTTATGAAAACAACTACAAAATTTGTACACAAAGGATGAGCTGTTACTTGGAAACAAACTATTTAATGGCTGTGATATATTTTGAGATGCTGAAGAACACTGTATTAAATTTTTAAATAAGAGAAGTATTGCTATACAATGTGTGCAGAATTACTAGGCAAATTGTATTTTAGAGGATTATTTTTTATTATTGATCAAAAACTATGTTCTCAATCAACCCAAAATATCAAAGCTTAATATTTTTGGTAGTTGGAGTGGGGTTTTTTAGACTTGGCCATCTTAGGAGGATATATTTGTGCAGGTAACTATTACTGTGCAGAATTATTAGGCAACTTAATACAAACCAAATATATTCCCATCTCACTTGTTTTTTGTTTTCACCAGGTAAACCAATATAATTGCACAAAATTTGGAAATAAACATTTCTGACATGCAAAACCCCCCCAAAATTAGTGACCAATATAGCCACCTTTCTTTATGATGACACTCAACAGCCTTCCATCCATAGATTCTTTCAGTTGCTTCATCTGTTTTCGATCAACATTGCATGCAGCAGCCGGCCTGTCACCACAGCCTCCCAGGCACTGTTCTGAGAGGTGTACTGTTTTCTGTTGTGAAATTGGATTCTGGGCTCCACCGGTGGCCACTGGTGGAATTGAACTTGTGTGCATCATCCTCTCTGTTCACCTGTTCCCATCAGGATGTGGGAGTCTCTATATAACCTTGCTCCTCTGTCAGTTTCATGCCGGTCAACAATGTAATCAGAAGCCTTTCTTTGCATGTTCCTGCTACTAGACAACTCCCAGCTAAGTTGGACTTTTGTCCTTGTTTGTTTTTGCATTTTGTTCCAGTTCACAGCTGCTGTTTCGTTACTGTTTCTGGAAAGCTCTTGTGATCTGAAATTGCCACTCTGGTGTTATGAGTTAATACTAGAGTCTTAAAGTAATTTCTGGATGGTGTTTTGATAGGGTTTTCAGCTGACCATGAAAGTGCCCTTTCTGTCTTCCTGCTATCTAGTAAGCGGACCTCGATTTTGCTAAACCTATTTTCATACTACGTTTGTCATTTCATCTAAAATCACCGCCAATATATGTGGGGGCCTCTGTCTGCCTTTTGGGGAAATTTCTCTAGAGGTGAGCCAGGACTGTATTTTCCTCTGCTAGGATTAGTTAGTCCTCCGGCTGGCGCTGGGAGTCTAGGGATAAAACGTAGGCACGCTACCCGGCCACTGTTAATTGTGCGGCAGGTTTAGTTCATGGTCAGTTTAGATTCCATCTTCCAAGAGCTAGTTCTTATATATGCTGGGCTATGTTCTCTCACCATTGAGAATCATGACAGTTTGACCGGCCCAAAAGGGTTAAATTATTGGCTGAGAAAGGAGAGAAAAAAGAAGTCTGCTGAAAAATTTTTTTTTTTTTTTTCTCTAGTTCTGGGTTGTGCTTCTATTGTGGTGATTCAACTCATGTTATATCAGCATGCTCTAAGCGTACTAAGAAGCTTGACAAGTCTGTTTCAATTAGCACTTTACAGTCTAAGTTTATTCTATCTGTGACCCTGATTTGTTCTTTATCATCTATTACCGCGGACGCCTATGTCGACTCTGGCGCCGCTTTGAGTCTTATGGATTGGTCCTTTGCCAAACACTGTGGGTATGATTTGGAGCCTTTGGAAGCTCCTATACCTCTGAAGGGGATTGACTCCACCCCATTGGCTAGTAATAAACCACAATACTGGACACAAGTAACTATGCGTATTAATCCGGATCACCAGGAGATTATTCGCTTTCTGGTGCTGTATAATCTACATGATGTTTTGGTGCTAGGATTGCCATGGCTGCAATCTCATAACCCAGTCCTCGACTGGAAAGCTATGTCTGTGTTAAGCTGGGGATGTAAAGGGACTCATGGGGACGTACCTTTGGTTTCCATTTCATCATCTATTCCCTCTGAGATTCCTGAATTCTTGTCTGACTATCGTGACGTTTTTGAAGAACCCAAGCTTGGTTCACTACCTCCGCACCGGGAGTGCGATTGTGCCATAGATTTGATCCCGGGTAGTAAATACCCTAAGGGTCGTTTATTTAATCTGTCTGTGCCTGAACACGCTGCTATGCGAGAATATATAAAGGAGTCCTTGGAAAAGGGACATATTCGTCCTTCGTCATCTCCCTTAGGAGCCGGTTTTTTCTTTGTGTCTAAGAAAGATGGCTCTTTGAGGCCGTGTATTGATTATCGGCTTTTGAATAAAATCACGGTCAAATATCAATATCCGTTACCACTGCTGACTGATTTGTTTGCTCGTATAAAGGGGGCCAAGTGGTTCTCTAAGATTGATCTCCGTGGGGCGTATAATTTGGTGCGAATCAAGCAGGGGGATGAGTGGAAAACCGCATTTAATACGCCCGAGGGCCACTTTGAGTATTTGGTGATGCCTTTTGGTCTTTCAAATGCCCCTTCAGTCTTCCAGTCCTTTATGCATGACATTTTCCGCGATTATTTGGATAAATTTATGATTGTGTATCTGGATGATATTCTGATTTTTTCGGATGACTGGGACTCTCATGTCCAGCAGGTCAGGAGGGTTTTTCAGGTTTTGCGGTCTAATTCCTTGTGTGTGAAGGGTTCTAAGTGCGTTTTTGGGGTTCAAAAGATTTCCTTCTTGGGATACATTTTTTCCCCCTCTTCCATCGAGATGGATCCTGTCAAGGTTCAGGCTATTTGTGATTGGACGCAACCCTCTTCTCTTAAGAGTCTTCAGAAATTTTTGGGCTTTGCTAACTTTTATCGTCGATTTATTGCTGGTTTTTCTGATGTTGTTAAACCATTGAGTGATTTGACTAAGAAGGGTGCTGATGTTGCTGATTGGTCCCCTGATGCTGTGGAGGCCTTTCGGGAGCTTAAGCGCCGCTTTTCTTCCGCCCCTGTGTTGCGTCAGCCTGATGTTGCTCTTCCTTTTCAGGTTGAGGTCGACGCTTCTGAAATCGGAGCTGGGGCGGTGTTGTCGCAGAGAAGTTCCGACTGCCCCGTGATGAGACCTTGTGGTTTTTTTTCCCGTAAATTTTCGCCCGCCGAGCGGAATTATGATATTGGGAATCGGGAGCTTTTGGCCATGAAGTGGGCTTTTGAGGAGTGGCGTCACTGGCTTGAGGGGGCCAGACATCAGGTGGTATTGACTGACCACAAAAATTTAATTTACCTTGAGTCTGCCAGGCGCCTGAATCCTAGACAGGCGCGCTGGTCGTTGTTTTTCTCTCGGTTTAATTTTGTGGTGTCATACCTACCGGGTTCTAAGAATGTTAAGGCGGATGCCCTTTCTAGGAGTTTTGAGCCTGACTCCCCTGGTAATTCTGAGCCCACAGGTATCCTTAAGGATGGAGTGATATTGTCTGCCGTTTCTCCAGACCTGCGGCGGGCCTTGCAGGAGTTTCAGGCGGATAGACCGGATCGTTGCCCACCTGGTAGACTGTTTGTTCCTGATGATTGGACCAGTAGAGTCATCTCTGAGGTTCATTCTTCTGCGTTGGCAGGTCATCCTGGAATCTTTGGTACCAGGGATTTGGTGGCAAGGTCCTTCTGGTGGCCTTCCCTGTCACGAGATGTGCGAGGCTTTGTGCAGTCTTGTGACGTTTGTGCTCGGGCCAAGCCTTGTTGTTCTCGGGCTAGTGGATTGTTGTTGCCCTTGCCTATTCCGAAGAGGCCTTGGATGCACATCTCGATGGATTTTATTTCGGATCTGCCTGTTTCTCAGAAGATGTCTGTCATCTGGGTGGTGTGTGACCGTTTCTCTAAGATGGTCCATTTGGTTCCCTTGCCTAAGTTGCCTTCTTCTTCCGAGTTGGTTCCTCTGTTTTTTCAAAATGTTGTTCGTTTGCATGGTATTCCGGAGAATATCGTTTCTGACAGAGGGACCCAATTCGTGTCTAGATTTTGGCGGGCATTCTGTGCTAGGATGGGCATAGATTTGTCTTTTTCGTCTGCTTTCCATCCTCAGACTAATGGCCAGACCGAGCGGACTAATCAGACCTTGGAGACATATTTGAGGTGTTTTGTGTCTGCGGATCAGGATGATTGGGTTGCTTTTTTGCCATTGGCGGAGTTCGCCCTCAATAATCGGGCCAGCTCTGCCACCTTGGTGTCCCCGTTTTTCTGTAATTCGGGGTTTCATCCTCGATTTTCCTCCGGTCAGGTGGAATCTTCGGATTGTCCTGGAGTGGATGCTGTGGTGGAGAGGTTGCATCAGATTTGGGGGCAGGTAGTGGACAATTTGAAGTTGTCCCAGGAGAAGACTCAGCTTTTTGCCAACCGCCGTCGTCGTGTTGGTCCTCGGCTTTGTGTTGGGGACTTGGTGTGGTTGTCTTCTCGTTTTGTCCCTATGAGGGTTTCTTCTCCTAAGTTTAAGCCTCGGTTCATCGGCCCGTACAAGATATTGGAGATTCTTAACCCTGTGTCCTTCTGTTTGGACCTCCCTGCATCTTTTTCTATTCATAATGTTTTTCATCGGTCATTATTGCGCAGGTATGAGGTACCGGTTGTGCCTTCCGTTGAGCCTCCTGCTCCGGTGTTGGTTGAGGGTGAGTTGGAGTACGTTGTGGAAAAGATCTTAGACTCCCGTGTTTCCAGACGGAAACTCCAGTATCTGGTCAAATGGAAGGGATACGGTCAGGAGGATAATTCTTGGGTGACTGCCTCTGATGTTCATGCCTCCGATCTTGTCCGTGCCTTTCATAGGGCTCATCCTGATCGCCCTGGTGGTTCTGGTGAGGGTTCGGTGCCCCCTCCTTGAGGGGGGGGTACTGTTGTGAAATTGGATTCTGGGCTCCCCCGGTGGCCACTGGTGGAATTGAACTTGTGTGCATCATCCTCTCTGTTCACCTGTTCCCATCAGGATGTGGGAGTCTCTATATAACCTTGCTCCTCTGTCAGTTTCATGCCGGTCAACAATGTAATCAGAAGCCTTTCTTTGCATGTTCCTGCTACTAGACAACTCCCAGCTAAGTTGGACTTTCGTCCTTGTTTGTTTTTGCATTTTGTTCCAGTTCACAGCTGCTGTTTCGTTACTGTGTCTGGAAAGCTCTTGTGATCTGAAATTGCCACTCTGGTGTTATGAGTTAATACTAGAGTCTTAAAGTAATTTCTGGATGGTGTTTTGATAGGGTTTTCAGCTGACCATGAAAGTGCCCTTTCTGTCTTCCTGCTATCTAGTAAGCGGACCTCGATTTTGCTAAACCTATTTTCATACTACGTTTGTCATTTCATCTAAAATCACCGCCAATATATGTGGGGGCCTCTGTCTGCCTTTTGGGGAAATTTCTCTAGAGGTGAGCCAGGACTGTATTTTCCTCTGCTAGGATTAGTTAGTCCTCCGGCTGGCGCTGGGCGTCTAGGGATAAAACGTAGGCACGCTACCCGGCCACTGTTAATTGTGTGGCAGGTTTAGTTCATGGTCAGTTTAGATTCCATCTTCCAAGAGCTAGTTCTTATATATGCTGGGCTATGTTCTCTCGCCATTGAGAATCATGACAGTTTTCCCTCCCTGTAGATCTCACATTTTATGAGGGACCACAGGTTCTCTATGGGGTTCAGATCAGGTGAACAAGGGGGCCATGTCATTATTTTTTCTTCTTTGAGACCTTTACTGGCCAGCCTCGCTGTGGAGTAGTTGGAGGCATGTCCTGCATGAAAATCATGTTTTTCTTGAACGATACCGACTTCTTCCTGTTCCACTGCTTGAAAAAGTTGCCTTCCAAAAACTTGCAGTAGGTCTGTAAGTTGAGCTTCACTCCATCCTCAAACCAAAAAGGTGCTTCAAGTTCATCTTTGATGATACCAGCCCATTCCAGTACCCCACCTCCACCTTGCTGGTGTCTGAGTCAGAGTGGAGCTCTCTGCCCTTTACTAATCCAGACTCTGGCCCATCCATCTGGCCCATCAGGAGTCACTCTCATTTCATCAGTTCATAAAACCTTTGAAAAGCCAGTCTTATGATATTTCTTGGCCCAGTCTTGACGTTTTATCTTATGTTTCTTGTTCAAATGTGGTAGTTTTTCAGCCTTCCATACCTTGGCCATGTCCCTGAGTATCAAACACCTTGTGCTTTTTGTTACTCCAGTAATGTTGCAGCTCTGAAATATGGTAAAACTGCTGGCAAATGGCATCTTGGCAGCTTCATGCTTGATTTTCCTCAATTCATGGGCTGTTATTTTCTGCCTTTTTTGCCCAATACGCTTCTTGCGACCCTGTTGGCTATTTGCCGTGAAACACTTGATTGCTGGTGATGACGCTTCAAAAGTTTGGCAATTTCAAGACTGCTGCATCCTTGTGCAAGACATCTCACAATTTTGGACTTTTCAGAGCCCGTCAAATCTCTCTTCTGACCCATTTTGCCAAAGGAAAGGAAGTTGCCTAATAATTAAGCACACCTTATATAGGGCTTGGATGTCATTAGACAACACCCCTCCTCATTACAGAGATGCACATCACCTGATTTACTTAACTGGTAGTTGGCTCTCAAGGCTGAACAGCTTAGAGTAGGACAACATGTATAAAAAGTATCATGTGATCAAAATTTAACTTGCCTAATAATTCTGCACACAGTGTAGAATATGCTTTAAAGAGCAATAGCTGAACTAAATAATAAAAATACTGCATTCATCTTTAAGATAACTCTCCCAGTAATTCATTTTCATATCTAGGTGAAGGAGCCACCAAATAATGGAGTAAAATATTTTCAAAAGACAACTCATTTAAGAAAACTACTTTATATTTACCAGACTTCCTGTAATCCAAAAGAGAAAAACTGGAGAGGCTGAAACCTGGAAATAGGGTCATATCTGGGTAACGGTATAGAAGGATATGCATGATTGCGGGCACCTGGACGGGCGGTGTGCACACAACAACTCATAGGGCTTAAGGCTGCTGCAGACCCATGAGGAGATAAATGCATAGAACTGGAGAAACAAATGGGTTACTCTGAGCTGTCGTTGAGATGGAAGGAAGCCAATCCAATTTCAGATGGTTTTATTCATTAATGCGGTTTGAAGTATATAACTTCTTCATCAGGGCAAACCTTATATACATTGAAGGAAGTTGATTAATAAAACTCCCTGAAATCGAATTGTCATCCTTTACTTTTTCTCCAAGGTAGGGCAGAATAACCCATTTGTTTCTCCTGTTCTTTAGATTTCCTGTAATGGAATTTGGAGCTATAATATATTGTCATACTTTTTAGCAGTTCACCAATCTAAAAGAATATTTTTTTCATACGAATTTGCTCTTGGTTTGTCCTTGTCAAACCAGGTAATCCAAAGTGAAAGCTGCTTTTCCAGAGTAACATATGAGCAACCTCCTTAAAGGTCATCTGTCACCAGGCTTCGGCTATGTAATCTGGGAGCAGAATTATATAGAGGAGAGATCCTATTTCCAGAGATATATCACTTACTGGGCAGCATGGTGTCATTTTGATAAAATCACACTTTTGTCTACTGCATATGTAGCAGTTCTCTGAATGTCGAGCTCTGTATAACCCCACCTACACTACTGATTGGCAGCTTTCCATGTACACTGTGCAGAAAACTGCTAATCAGTGGTAGGGCAGTTTATATTATGATAAGTATAATAGTTAGAAGTAATAATATCATTCAAGGTGGGCAACCTGTTTAAACAGGGATATTCAGTTTAGACTAAGTGATACACCTAAAGAAGGGTTGAAAGCAAATCTATCGCCATCAGGCCCGGACTGACAATCTGTCTCACCGAGCAGACTCCTCACTGACCATGCTTCCCGTCCACTCAGTGGGCTGCCCCTCCCTCCTCTGGAAAATTTTACAGATAAGTTATTTCTGATGGTTGAGACACCAAAGAAAATTAGAATTGCTGTTCCCCCCTTGTGGCCATCGTTTACAACTACATCTCCCATAGAGTCAGCTGGGAGATATTTTGCTTTGTTGTGAAGCCACTGCTTCTCAGAGAAGAGGGAGGATACCCATTGCCTGAATGTAGGAATGAGGCCTAACACTGGATGGCCATCCATCAATCAGTGCTAGGCTTGATTTCTGCAGTTCCACCAGGGTGATTATGCAGTATGTGTTCATACATGTAACAGCAGCTGCTCAAGTGCTGCTCAAAATGTCTAACAGCTTGTGAAGAAAAGGGAATGAGTCTTAATCAATAGGCATATTGCTCACAAATGAGTGAGTAGGCAAACCGTAACAAAAAGCTTAGTAGGTGCACAAGCATGGATTAGTGTGGAAAAGAGAGTCATACAGATACTCTTGGCCTAACAGATGTCAATGATCTGAAGTCTATCAAAGAAAGCAGGTAGGTATAGCAATGTGACAGAAGTGTTGCGCTTCACTGATGTGTACAGTGTTAGCATGGCCTAGTGCAGGGGTCCCCAACCTGTAGCTCGGGAGCCACGTGTGGCTCACGGTCCCATGAATTGTGGCTCGCGGCTGTCTGCCAGCTTGGTGCATTAGCTCCAGATTTAGTAAACTGGTATGAAGAGCACATCTCAAAATGGTGAACTTTGTGAGTAGTCCTGCACAGAAGAGCAGACCTGGGTACACTTCTAATGGTCTTGGGGGTTTAGAGATAATTAAGTATGGTGTGCTGGAGACAGGATGATACTACAAGTCAGAGGAGGTGCTTGAAGATGGTTGTGACTGTTGGGAGTGCGTGATGGGAGAATGCTGAATGTGGTGGGGTTTGTTGGGAACCCCTGGATCTTGGTATACTGCTTTGGGGTTATTTGTGTGGAAAAGCTTTGGTTATCATTATAGCCTTAATGGGGGCTTTGGTTGCCAATACTGTGAGGGGGGCAGTAGCTGGATGTGGCTCGCGACCCTCTTGCAAAGCTGAATGTGGCTCTCAAGGTCAGAAAGGTTAGGGACCACTGGTCTAGTGTATAAGTGAAAATGCTTTAGCTACTTCTGTGTCTTGTGCCCAATATATTAGTGGCAACACTGTGTGAGGGGTGCATGAGGTATATTTCTAGTGTGTGAGTGGCGAATGAAGGATATAGCTGTGGTTTGGGTGAAGTATGGAGCTTACCGTATGTCCAGTGTTTGAGTGACATCTTATATATATATTTATATATACACTGTATGTACAACCCTTTCTGCAAAAAAATTGGGATGTTGTGGAATATGTAAAGAAAGCAAGAGTGATGATTTAGGAATATCTTTTACGCATTTTGTATTCAGAACATATGAATCCAAACAACCCTGAGGATAGGGAAAAAAAGGGAACAACGCCGCGCACGATCTAAGTGCAGTAGAAGCTAGGTGTAAATTGTACGCTTATATAATTGCACCCACCTAGTCAAAGGTAAAAATGAAGCATTCAAAGGGGATCCAAGAGAAATTCAAGGGGAACGGTCTGCAGATCGGTCAGGCTGGGCACACGGAAAAGGCCCTCAGACATTCGTGGTAAAACAATAGATAGCAAGGAAATTCCCAGTATGTAGCCGGTATGTAGTTCCCGTATAGAGATTCTCATAGATGTTATATATAAATATCTGCTTTATTGAGGTAATAAAAAACTACAGGACAACGCGTTTTGAGTCCTACACCCTGGAGTCTTCTTCAGGTTAATAAAAAATAGATAATATGAAAAGATCGGCCACACTCTCTTTTTATACATTCAACTTCCAAAGGATCAAATAGGGTGGAGTACTGGAGGAGCTCTAGTGCCCCACCCAGATAAATGGAAAAAACCACCCTATACAAAAGTGACAAATCCTCCCAGGATATGTTCTCATTAATGCACTAATTTACTTTACCTGTATCTATACTGTGTATACACTATGTATAAGGAACTACCACATAAAATACCATAAAAAGCAAAAAATAAAAACTTTTCTAAAAAATTAAAAAAACTTTTCCAAAACATGTTTTTAAAAAATTACCTACAAAATCACCCCCAATTTTTTCCCCTTCCTTTTCCTTTCTTTCACTCCTCCCTTCTTTATCTTTACTTTTCTCTTTTTATTTCTTTCCCTTTTCTCTCTCCTATCAATTTCTCAAAAATAATCATAAATATTCATAACAAAATAATTAAAAAAGAGCTATTCAACTAATATCAAAACCATTATACTGTCCCTTCTACAATATTAGTCAGACTTTCTCTACCACATCATTCAAACCACTGGGAAACAAAGTTTGAAGCTCATAAATCCAGAAAGATTCTTTCCTGTTTAGCACTTGGTTCCAATTTGGTATGTTTTCAGGAACATGTTCTACAGGAATCACTGTATTATTAAACTTTTTTTTGTGTTTAATAAACAAGTGTCTGGATAAACTGTGTTGGGTTATTCTGTGACTAGTGGTACCCACCAGACTGGGAGCTCGGGTGCTAGTTCCTAAACTTGTTACTTAGTTGCTTCCTTCTGTGTGCATGTGAGGGTCTCACATTATTTATTCCCTAATTTTCCCCTCTGGCTGACAGTTATAACATTAACTTGTGTTAAAACCTTTACTCAAAGGAAAAAAAATCTTAGTTTCCCTCTTTGATTTCTATTCTTTGACCTCGGTCAGTATAGTGACATATCTTTTGTCCGACAGAGAAGAGTTGATCTTTTATATTGTGACCATAAGAGCATACATACTGCAGAAAATAGATAATGACTGAGTGACTCTAGAGAGAGGAAATTACTGCTGTACAAACTGTGCCCCACTGGGAACTGCTGATCTGTGATGGCCCAGGTACTGACCACCACAGTACAACATATGATGATTCGCTAGATTTCATAGCTGCAAGGCATTATTGAGAGGCCCGTACAGCAACCTAGATGATGTTAGCTCCCTTCTATGATGCTTTAGCAGTGTGGGAAACAGTGACAGACACATTTTTTTTTACCTTTTCTTTTGCGCACCGCAAATCCAATCTCAAATTATTCGAATTACCTTGACACCACATAAATCAGGAAATGCTACTCGATTTTGATCCTCCATGGATTGACCCGCTCATCTCTCCTACGTCATGCTCCTGCTTTTTTGGGGGCCTTTCTGTTTTGATGCTGCATCCCAACCATCCTCACCATCCCTGCATCTGTCATTGGCCTCTTTTTTACAACTTCTTTGCTGTTACGTATGGACCCTACGGGACAACATCATTTATTTTAAAAAACAAACTTCCTCATCTTCCTTTATTGATATTTTAGCATCTAGCATGAATTCCCTAGTTAAGGCCCTGAGTACGATTGAGCCCTTGCCAAGTCTGGACACAAAACCCCCCATTTTTTTTAAACAAATATCATTGGCTTCTTTTAATCAAATTTTTAATACAAATCGGCTTCTTGATCATTTTTTGGGAAATTAAAGGGAATCTGTCAGTAGGATGGTCCCTCCTAAGCCATCTATATGGACATGTAGGTCATAGGCAGCTGAATAAAATGATACCTTGATAGTTTACCTCATCAGATGTCTTCTGTGTGGGGCTACTCTCACCTTCAAACATTGCTTCTGAAGAATGGCATACTGCTAATGATGGATCTTGTATGGCAGCAGATTGAGTATAAATGGCTCTGTGCTGAGAAGTCCTACAATCTTGATGCACAAACTGTCTACTATTTGCATATAGCAGATACAAAACTTTTCCTTTTTGTCTGTATATTTAATAAAAGTTGATAACGAGCAAAATAAAAATTAATGAAATCTGCTTTCCATGTTTCCAAATGAGTTATAAAGCATACCCAGAATGAATAATCTTTCTCTGGGTCTTCATACTTTCCAAATATAATGATATATAATATGCTTTTGACTATGTGGCCTACAAAACTCTTCGTGCTCGTCTTCATTGTTGTAATTTTTTAAGTGCTATTCCATGCTTTAATGAAGTGAATGACATTTATACACATCCGCATTGCTGGTCAAAGAAAAATCAGCAAATTCTGATAATAAAAATAATTAATCTGTGTTGTTTGTCGTTTCGTGTGAGTCATCCTATACCACCTACTTGGAAGAAAAGATATATAAGCCATTAGTTGGGATTTTCCACATAGTGACATGGTTTAACAATAGCAGATGCGGCCAATTAGTGCAGTAGCAAAAAAGATAGAATATTCTAATTATTCTATCATGGAAAATAAAGGGTAAGTGAAACAAAGTTGAGAAAGAGAGAAAAAAAAAAAAGTATTGCCCACCATCTGGTGTAAGTAAACATTGTCAAAAATGTATCAGCGACCTTGATTTGCAGTAAAAAAATCATTAAGAAATTATATATAGGAATGTTGAGTGTTTATTCCTCCTAATCAGTTTAAAGCATATGAAAGGGAGGGGTGCTACCTATTCCAGTGTGACAGTGGTTAGTAAAGTTATAATAATAATAATAATAATAATTTTATTTATATAGAGCCAACATATTCCGCAGCACTTTACATTATAGAGGGGACTTGTACAGACAATAGATATTAAAGCATAACAATAAACACAGATCAAAACAGATACCAAAGAGGAATGAGGGCCCTGCTCGCAAGCTTACAAACTATGAGGAAAAAGGGGAGACACGAAACGTGGATGGTAACAATTGCTATTGTTGTTTGGACCAGCTATAGTGTAAGAAACGGGTGTTCATGTAATGCTACATGAACCGGATATCAGCCTAAGTATGTAACAGTACAGATACAGACGGCTATTAAATGCATAAAGCATATGAGAACATGATATGAGGAACCTGATTATGGTTTAGGTTTTTTGAATGGGTCACACAGGGATAGTTAGGTTAATGCGTTGAGGTGGTAGGCCAGTCTGAACAAATGTGTTTTTAGGGCACGCTTAAAACTGTGGGGATTGGGGATTAATCGTATTAACCTGGGTAGTGCATTCCACAGAATTGGCGAAACACGTGAAAAGTCTTGGAGACGGGAGTGGGAGGTTCTGATTATTGAGGATGTTAACCTCAGGTCATTAGCAGAATGGAGAGCATGGGTAGGGTGGTAGACTGAGACCAGGGAGGAGATGTAGGGTGGTGCAGAGCCAAAGAGTGCTTTGTGGATAAGGGTAATAAGTTTGTACTGGATTCTGGAGTGGATGGGTAGCGAGTGTAATGACTGGCACAAGGTAGAGGCATCGGTATAACGATTGGTGAGGAATATGATCCTGGCTGCAGCATTCAGGACAGATTGGAGAGAGGAGAGTTTGGTAAGAGGGAGGCCAATTAGTAGAGAGTTCCAATAGTCCAGACGAGAATGAATAAGAGAAACAGAGTTTTTGCAGAGTCGAAAGTAAGAAAAGTTTGAATTCTAGAAATGTTTCTGAGGTGCAATTAACAAGAGTGAGCCAGTGATCGGATGTGGGGGGTGAAAGAAAGCTCAGAATCAAGAATGAACCCAAGGCAGTGGGCATGCTGCTTGGGAATAATGGTGGAGCCACACATGGAGATGGCAATGTTGGGCAAAGGTAGGTTAGTAGAGGGAGAAAACACGAGGAGTTCAGTTTTTGACAGGTTCAGTTTTTGATAGAGGAAGGACATGATGTTCAAGACAGCGGTAAGACAATCACTTGTGTTTTCTAAAAAGGCAGGAGTAATATCGGGGAAGAAGTGTATAATTGTGTGTCATCAGCATAGAGCTGGTACTGGAACCCAAATCTACTGATTGTTTGTCCAATAGGGGCAGTACACAACGAGAAGAGGAGAAGGCCTAGGACTGATCCTTGACGAACCCCAATGGTAAGGGGAAGATGAGAGGAGGAGGAACCAGCAAAAGATACAGTGCAAAAGCTGTCAGAGAGATAGAAGGAGAACCAGGAGAGAGCGGTGTCCTTGAGGCCGATGGAGTTTAGCATAGTGAGGAGGAGCTGACGATCCACAGTGTTGAATGCTGCAGAGAGATCCAAGAGAATTAGCATGGAGTAGTGACCATTAGATTTAGCTGTTAGTATATCATTAGAAACTTTAGTGAGGGCAGTTTCAGTAGAGTGTAAACAGCAGAAATCAGATTGAAGAGGGTCGAGAAGAGAGTTATCTGAGAGACAGTTCTAGTCTTCTGCCTTTTGTTATGAGAACATATGTGAGTGAAAGTGGTCTACTTAGTTGACCCTCTCCTGCATGTCTCCTTGTTGGCTCAGCAAATCATCTTATATGTCTGAGATTTTCTTCACTTTCAGGTATCTGAGTATGAAAAGGTTGGACATGTCAAGTTTCAAAATGACTCATCTTTTTGTTCTTACCAATGATATGCTGTCACCAGATTTTCCCTCACGCTATCTAACACATGGGCATTGTACCCAGCCATGCATGCATAGTTGTTGGCTGAAGAGTTATTCATTTGATACCCATCTGTCATGTATGTATAAGCAGGTTACGGAATGCAGTATGGACAAAAAGGCAGGTCAAGGGTCAACAAGGGGATTTAATTTAACAAACAGTAAATTCCCACAGGGAGATATATATATAAACAAGGGTATGAAGTAAATTACTAACACAGAATATACTAAAAAGGAAAAAATGCAAACTATGCAGTTTACACTTTGGGCTCCTGTCATGGATGTGCCGCTGTCCGTAACTGGGACCACTAGATTATGCCCAAAGGGGATTTATCACAGTTCCGGGAAGAATGGGAGAAAACTTCTCTGACGTTGACGTGTCCTTCGGTGGTCCTGACGATGTCGGTGCTCTCCGGTGGTCCTGATGATGGTGTTGTCCTATTTTGGTCCCGGTGATGGCTTCGATAGTCTGTGGCTCCAGCATGGGCACTTACCACAACAGATGAAGGAAGGGGAATAATCTCTTCTCTCAACGGTGAGAGCCCTTACACTAGTGGGGCCTATGACACTGTGCTGACACTGTTTATAATGGCCAGCCCGGTCCGCTGCATTGTACTGTTCAGCGCCTGTATCCCGTATACAGACCTTGCCTCTCATGGTCAGTACTGCTGACCAGGACAGGTTTGTTAACGTAGTCAGCTGTGTCAATAGTCTCGTAAATGTTCGGGGACAGCGGTGTTAGTGTGGACAGCGGTATCTCCGGTGTGTCAGTGGGACCCCATCTGTCGGCTCCTGTCAGAGCGTCCTCTCATCCTCGGCTCCAGTCAGCGCCGCCTCATCACCTCACAAGTGATCTTTTCTGACATGACTCCCACACGCGTGCCATTCCACCCTGAAGTCTTTGAATATCTGCATGCGCATTCACTGTCTTGTTAGCCATGCCCCCTTCTTTCGAGCACAGGGAGCACTCTGACACCCCAAGCTCTCCCCCTGTATCCTAGGTGACAGACCCGACGGTTCTGGACTAGTGTTGAGCATTCTGATACCGCAAGTATCGGGTATCGGCCGATATTTGCGGTATCGGAATTCCGATACCGAGATCCGATACTTGCCGCATATCGGATACCGGAATCGGAAGTTCTCAATTCAAACAGCACGAATTCAGCCAATGAGGACTGATTACAAGTGTGGGGACATCCTGTTCAGCATGGTGGGCATGAAACTACTGGCAAGGCTGTGATTGGCTGCTGAAATGATGTCATGCTGCAGTTTAAAAGTCGCTGGCGCCATTTTGGGCTCACTCTGCTGTGAATTCAGTTAGGCATAGGATGCTGTGTTCTGACTGAGGGCCAGTTGAGATAGCGATTTGCTTCTTTGTGCTTTTCCCAGGCTAATTTAGCAACCGCTGTGTGTTCACCTTGCTTTTGCCTTGCAGCGCTGTTTTCACAGCGATCTGCAAGGTCTCTGTGTGTGTGTGTGTGAGTGAGTGCAGCCCACTCTGTAGTCTGTGTGCAGCCATAGCCGGTTGTATCAAGCTCAGGGTGGTTCACTGACTCATACAGTTCTATCCATTCCATTGTCCTTTTTTGCAAATAGTGCAGGCTGCTGCACATTTTTTCAAATAATTCCTATTAGTGGCTTTCCACCCGTATCCAGCTAAATTGTGGAAAAACACTACATAGGATAACGTAGAGGAGGTTTTTGGGGCCTTGCAGCACCGTTTACGGCTGTCTGCACGGTCTCCATGTGAGTGCAGCTCGCCCTGTAGTCTGTGTGCAGCCACAGCCGGTTGTATCCAGCTCAGGGTGGTTCACTGACTCATACAGTTCTATCCATTCCATTGTCCTTTTTTGCAAATAATTCCTATTAGTGGCTTTCCACCCGTATCCAGCTAAATTGTGGAAAAACACTACATAGGATAACGTAGAGGAGGTTTTTGGGGCCTTGCAGCACCGTTTACGTCTGTCTGCACGGTCTCCGTGTGAGTGCAGCTCGCCCTGTTGTCAGTTCAGCCCCCCAAAAATAAATAAATAATAAAGTTCACCAAACACACCACTTTACAGTTGTGTAGGCCACATTAGCTCATATTAAAGTCTAGTCCACACTTTAGAAAATTAGTGTTTCTTATACCTGTTAGGAGCTGTTCAGGAATAAGCACACTAAGCCGTTAGTACTTTTCTGCTTATCTTTATCAGTCAACCAAGATGAAGAAGGCAGGGAGTAAGGCACGTGGGCGTGGGCGCGGAGCAGGGAGAGGACGTGGGGATTCTGTGCCTGCTGCGGGCACCGGTGACTCATCATCACCCAGTTTCAGCAGTGAACAGTCCTTCAAGCGCAGCTTTGTCGGAGAGCGCCGTACACCGCTGCTGCGTAAAGACCAAATTGAAGCCGTTGTCGGATGGATGGCAGCTAACGCGTCGACTTCAATTAGTGCCGCATCCTCTCAGACACAGAGCACTGGAGAGCACCCATCTGTCTCTTCGCCACCTGCCAAATTGCCCAGGCAGACAGAGAGCCCAGGACAGGAGCCGTCTCTACTTCTGTTCTCTGAATCTCTTGGCTTGGAAACAGGGGGCCAGCCAAGCAGCATTGGAGAAATGGAAGAAGAGGCAGTGTGCAGTGATGCCCAACAGCTTTTTCTCTCTGAGTCTGAAGAGGCGGGTGGGCCAGTGCCTCCGGTCACTACACCGCAGGACGCATCCGCTGATGACACTCAGGTGCCACTTTCTGATGCGTGCTGTGCTGCTGAGACTACCCAGGAGGAGCAGTTGGTGGCAGAGGGTAGTGTAGATGATGAGGTCCTTGACCCATCGTGGCGTGAGGGACAGGAAGGTGGTGGGAGCAGCTCTGAGGAAGAGATTCCCCGAACGGGCCAAAGAGGGAGAGGGAGTGGGAAGACTGCGGATCCTGTAGCCTCCACTTTGGCACGCGTTAGGAGCTTGTCTCTTCCAAAAGCCAAAAAGGGTGCTCCCAAGACTTGCAGTGCCTGGTCCTTTTTTGACACAGTTGCAGATGACATTTGCTATGTCAAATGCAAGGTGTGTCATCATAAAATCAAAAGAGGGAAAAATGTCAGCAACCTCAATACCTCCAACATGTGGAAACATGTGCGGACCAGGCACCTGGCGGAGTTACAAAAACACACTGAAGACCTAGGCCAACCAACAGCGGCAGCTACCACCTCTTCAGCTCGTGTTGCCTCTTCCTCCAGCTCACACACAGCTGGTTCGGCTTCCTCCCAGGATCGCCATGGAAGAACCTCTGGCACTGTTGTCCAGAGACCCACTGTAATTCCACCCGCAGCACCACGTTCCCAGTCATCCTCACACTCCCAGCCCAGTCTACAGCCATCGGTAGTACAGGCATGGGAGAAAAGGTGGCCTTTCTCGACAAACCACCCACGAGCACGGGCTCTGACTGCAGGCATTGCCAAACTTCTGTCACTGGAAATGCTGTCATTCAGGCTGGTGGAGACTGACAGCTTCCGTGACTTGATGTCATTGGCAGTCCCACAGTACAATGTGCCCAGCCACTTTTATTTCAGCAGGCAAGCCGTCCCTGCCCTGCACAAGCATGTGGAGGGACAAATAAAACACGCGCTACTGAACGCCGTCAGTAGCAAGGTCCACCTCACCACCGATGCGTGGACCAGTCACCATGGACAGGGTCGATACCTTTCCCTCACTGCCCATTGGGTTAATGTTGTTGAGCCGGGTACAGATCGTGCGAGTGGCGCAGGACGTGTCCTGCCCACTCCAAGGATTGCAGGAATCCAGTCTGTACGCATTGACTCCTCCTCTTACACAAGTTCATCAGAATCATCGCTGCAGGAGCCGTCACAGTCCACCTCCACATGGACCCGTGAACGTTTACCTGTTACGACCGACATGAGCACAGCCGTGGCCAAACATCAACAGGCCGTCTTGAAATTAATTTATTTGGGGAATCGAAGCCTCACAGCGCAGGAGCTCTGGAATGCCATCAAGCAGGAGAGCGATGTGTGGTTTGTGGCAGCGAATCTCCAGCCAGGCACGGTAGTGTGTGATAAAGGCCGAAATCTGGTGGCAGCTCTGGGCCTCGGCAACCTCACTCACATCCCATGTCTGGCACATGTGCTCAACTTGGTCGTGCAGAGTTTTTTGAGGGACTATCCAGATCTTGATGCACTGCTGCAGAAGGTCCGCCTAGAGTGTGCTCACTTGCGGCGTTCCATCACGGCAAAATCGCGCATTGCGGCTCTGCAGCGCCGATTCCGCCTTCCGCAACATCGCATCATATGTGACCTACCTACCAGGTGGAATTCCACGTTACATATGTTGGAGCGGTTGTGTGAGCAGCAGCAAGCAGTAATGGAGTACCAGCTGCATCAGGTGCAAAGAAGTCGCACTCCGCGCCGTTCAGACTTCACAACCACAGAGTGGGCCACTATGAAGGACGTCTGAAAGGTTTTGTATCCCTTCGATTATTCCACGCGGATGGCGAGTGCAGATGATGCACTAGTCAGCATGACTGTCCTCCTTATCTGCCTGCTTGAAAAATCACTGCAAGCGCTAAGGGATGATGTTGTGGAAGAGGTGGAGGATGAGGATTCACCATTTCCATCATCTTCTGGACAGTCAGCGCCACGTGGTTCCTCACAAACGCGTAGGCAGGGGACACTTTGTGAGGAGGATGAGGAGGAGTCAATGGAGGAGGAAGACATCGTTCCAGAGGAGGGAGTTACACAATTGTCCAGTAGTCAGTGTGTACAGTGAGGGTGGGGTGATGACGAGCGGGCAGAGATCATGCCTCAAGCAGGGGACAGCGTTTCTTGGCCAGTTGGCAGTCTGCAGCACATGGTTGATTACATGTTGCAATGCCTGAGAAACGACCGCCGCATCGCCCACATTCTCAACATGTCTGATTATTGGGTGTTCACCCTCCTCGATCCTCGCTACCGGGACAACGTACAAAGCCTCATCACACCATTGAACCGGGAGCGTAAAATGCGGGAGTACCAAGAAACACTTGTGAATTCCATCATCTTCTCCAGTCCAACTGAGAGAGGTGCTGCTAGTGCTTTACAAAGCAGCTCAGTGCGTCCAGGCGGTGGAGGA
This sequence comes from Ranitomeya variabilis, assembly GCF_051348905.1. Lineage (NCBI taxonomy): Eukaryota > Metazoa > Chordata > Amphibia > Anura > Dendrobatidae > Ranitomeya > Ranitomeya variabilis. Next base: position 513,468,511 of record NC_135233.1, on the reverse strand, counting down.
GGCTCTGCACAAAGAGGGAGCAGAAGCAGTGCCTCTGCCCAAGGCAAGACCAGTATGGCCCAACTGTGGCACAGTTTCTTGTGCCCACCACAAATGTCTACACCATCACAGATGGCTCCAGTCAGCAGGAGGCAACGGTTCCTTCAGATGGTGACAGATTACATGTCTTGCCCTCTTGCTGTACTCCCAGACGGCTCTTCCCCTTTCAAGTTTTGGGTCTCTAAGCTGGATACATGGCTAGAGCTAAGCCAGTATGCATTGGAGGTGCTGGCTTGCCCTGCGGCTAGTGTATTATCGGAACGCGTCTTTAGTGCTGCAGGTGGTGTACTAACAGACCGTCGCATGCGACTATCCTCCGATAACGCTGACCGGCTTACTTTCCTGAAAATGAACCAGGCCTGGATCTCGCAGGAATTTGCCACTCCTCTTCCTGATTAAATAATTGGGTGACTGTCTACAGTATCCAGGTCTCCTGTTGTGTTCATCTTTCTACCACCATCGTGTTGAGCGATACCGTCCGATACTTGAAAGTATCGGTATCGGAAAGTATCGGCCGATACCGGCAAAGTATCGGATCTAATCCGATACCGATACCCGATACCAATACAAGTCAATGGGACTCAAGTATTGGATGGTATCCCTGATGGTTCCCAGGGTCTGAAGGAGAGGAAACTCTCCTTCAGGCCCTGGGATTCATATTAATGTGTAAAATAAAGAATTAAAATAAAAAATATTGCTATACTCACCTCTCCGACGCAGCCTGCACCTTACCGAGGAAACCCGGCAGCCTTGTTTGCTTAAAATACGCGCGTTTACTGCCTTCCGTGATGTCACGGCTTCTGATTGGTCGCGTGCCGCCCATGTGACCGCGACGCGACCAATCACAACAAGCCGGGACGTAATTTTCATGTCCTGAATGCCTAGAATTAGGCATTCAGGACCTGAAAATTACGTCACGGCTTGTGATTGGTTGCGTGGCGGTCACATGGGCGGCACGCGACCAATCAGAAGCCGTGACGTCACGGAAGGCAGTAAACGCGCGCATGTTAAGCAAACAAGGCTGCCGGTTTCCTCGGTAAGGTGTAGGCTGCGTCGGAGAGGTGAGTATAGCAATATTTTTTATTTTAATTCTTTATTTTACACATTATATCGATCCCGATACCGATTCCCGATACAACAAAAGTATCGGATCTCGGTATCGGAATTCCGATACCGCTAAGTATCGGCCGATTCCCGATACTTGCGGTATCGGAATGCTCAACACTACACCTGAACTGTAATTCCTGGGCTCCAAAACGGCCAGTTGAGGCTCAGAAGTGCCGTCTGCACAGTCAAAACATACGACCCAGTGTTATTGGGTGTCAGTAACGTCAGCTGATCCCCAGCTGTGTAGCCGGCAATGCGTCCTGCGATTGCCACGCTGACACAACAACTGAAATGTAAGGGAACCTGTCCCCCCCCCCTAGGCATTTGTTACTGAAATAGCCACCTTGTGCAGCAGTAATGCTGCACAAGGAAAAGGTAACTATTTTTGGTTAGCTCCTTGCACACGCAGAACTTAACACTTTTAAAGTGTGTCCACTGATACCGTAAAACCATCCTGGAGGTGGGACTTTCCTTTGTAATGTGGCGCAGCACACCCGTCATTCCTACCCCCTTGGCGCCGTGCGCCGCCTCCTCCGCGTTGTTTAATTCTGTCCCGGAGCCAGCGCTGTTATGTTATCCCTTGGCCAGGCACACTTTGCGGTGCCCATCTTCTGACATCATTTGGTGTCAGGCTTTCTGCGCCTGCGCGGCCACGCTGGCCAAGATCCCGCCTCGCAGTGTCTTCTGATTTAATCACACTGCAGGCCTGGGATCCATGGGCATGCGCAGTGCATATCTTCACCTCAGGCTGCTGTCACTCATCTCCCTCCACCTTCTTCAGACTGTGCGCCGTCAGCTGATCCCTAATAGCATGCCACGGCCGTGACACAGCACAGTCTGAAGAAGCCGGAGGGAGGGGAGTGAGCGAGGATATGCACTGCGCATGGCCACGGATCCCAGGCCCGCGGTGGGATTACATTAGACGACACTGCGAGGCGGGATCTGGGCCAGCGCGGCCGCACAGGCGCAGCCAGCCTGACACCAAATGATGTCAGAAGATGGGCAGCGCTAAGTGTGCCTGGCCAAGGGATAACATAACAGCGCAGGCTCCGGGACAGAATCAAACAATGCTGAGGAGGCGGCGCACGGCGCCAAGGGGGTAGGAATGACGGCTGTGCTGCGTCACATTACAAAGGAAAGTCCCACCTCCGGGACGGTTTAACGGTGTGAGGGGACACATTTCATAAGTGTTTAGTTCTGTGTTTGCAAGGAGCATAATGAAATGAGCCACCTTTTCCTTTGGCATCCTTTGTGATGCAAAAGCTGGCTCTTTCAGCTACAAACACCTTTTGGGGGGGTTAAAGGTTCCCTATCGACTTGCTCCAATCAGGCTTCAGCCTAAACGGTGTTCCTCTGCTCCTCCTGCTGTCCCTGGGCTCCAACACCGCTAGTTGGTGCCTGGAAGTGCTGTCCGCACAGTCAACAGTCACTCCTCTGTTATTGGGGTTCAGTAACGTCAGCTGCTCCCCTGCTGTGTGTGCTGCAATACCTCCTATCTGATCCTCCTGCTGTTCCTGGGCTCTAACACTGCTAGTTGGTGCCTGGAAGTGCTGTCCGCACAGTCAACAGTCGCTCCTCTGTTATTGGGGTTCAGTAACGTCAGCTGCTCCCCTGCTGTGTGTGCTGCAATACCTCCTATCTGATCCTCCTGCTGTCCCTGGGCTCCAACACCGCTAGTTGGTGCCTGGAAGTGCTGGATGCACAGTTAACACTTGCTGCCATGTTATTGGGGTTCCGTAATGTCAGCTGCTCCCTTGCTGTGTGTGCTGCAATACCTCCTATCTGATCCTCCTGCTGTCCGTGGGCTCCAACACCGCTAGTTCGTGCCTGGAAGTGCTGTCCGCACAGTCAACAGCCGATCCTCTGTTATTGGAATTCAGTAACGTCAGCTGCTCCCCTGCTGTGTGTGCTGCAATACCTCCTATCTGATCCTCCTATCTGATCCTCCTGCTGTCCCTGGGCTCCAACACCGCTAGTTGGTGCCTGGAAGTGCTGTCCGCACAGTCAACAGTCGCTCCTCTGTTATTGGGGTTCAGTAACGTCATGTCATGATTCTCAATGGCGAGAGAACATAGCCCAGCATATATGAGAACTAGCTCTTGGAAGATGGAAACTATACTGACCATGAACTAAACCTGCCGTACAACTAGAAGTGGCCGGGTAGCATGCCTACGTTTTTTAACCCTAGATGCCCAGCGCCAGCCGGAGAACTACCTAATCCTAGCAGAGGAAAAGACAGTCCTGGCTCACCTCTAGAGAAATTTTCCCAAAAGGCAGACAGAGGCCCCCACATATATTGGCGGTGATTTTAGATGAAATGACAAACGTAGTATGAAAATAGGTTTAGCAAAATCGAGGTCCGCTTTCTAGATAGCAGGAAGACAGAAAGGACACTTTCATGGTCAGCAGAAAACCCTATCAAAACACCATCCAGAAATTCCTTTAAGACTCTAGCATTAACTCATAACACCAGAGTGGCAATTTCCGATCACAAGAGCTTTCCAGACACAGTAACGAAACAGCAGCTGTGAACAGGAACAAAATGCAAAAACACACAAGGACAAAAGTCCAACTTAGCTGGGAGTTGTCTAGTAGCAGGAACAAGCACAGAAGGCTTCTGATTACATTGTTGACCGGCAAGAAACTGACAGAGGAGCAAGGTTATATAGCGACTCCCACATCCTGATAGGAGCAGGTGAACAGAGGGGATGATGCACACAAGTTCAATTCCACAAGTGGCCACCGGGGGAGCCCAGAATCCAATTTCACAACAGTACCCCCCCCTCAAGGAGGGGGCACCGAACCCTCACCAGAACCACCAGGGCGATCAGGATGAGCCCTATGAAAGGCACGGACAAGATCGGAGGCATGAACATCAGAGGCAGTGACCCAAGAATTATCCTCCTGACCGTATCCCTTCCATTTGACCAGATACTGGAGTCTCCGTCTGGAAACACGAGAGTCTAAGATCTTTTCCACAACGTACTCCAACTCACCCTCAACCAACACCGGAGCAGGAGGCTCAACGGAAGGCACAACCGGTACCTCATACCTGCGCAACAATGACCGATGAAAAACATTATGAATCGAAAAGGATGCAGGGAGGTCCAAACAGAAGGACACAGGGTTAAGAATCTCCAATATCTTATACGGGCCGATGAACCGAGGCTTAAACTTAGGAGAAGAAACCCTCATAGGGACAAAACGAGAAGACAACCACACCAAGTCCCCAACACAAAGCCGAGGACCAACACGACGACGGCGGTTGGCAAAAAGCTGAGTCTTCTCCTGGGACAACTTCAATTTGTCCACCACCTGCCCCCAAATCTGATGCAACCTCTCCACCACAGCATCCACTCCAGGACAATCCGAAGATTCCACTTGACCGGAGGAAAATCGAGGATGAAACCCCAAATTACAGAAAAACGGGGACACCAAGGTGGCAGAGCTGGCCCGATTATTGAGGGCGAACTCCGCCAAAGGCAAAAAAGCAACCCAATCATCCTGATCCGCAGACACAAAACACCTCAAATATGTCTCCAAGGTCTGATTAGTCCGCTCGGTCTGGCCATTAGTCTGAGGATGGAAAGCAGACGAAAAAGACAAATCTATGCCCATCCTAGCACAGAATGCCCGCCAAAATCTAGACACGAATTGGGTCCCTCTGTCAGAAACGATATTCTCAGGAATACCATGCAAACGAACAACATTTTGAAAAAACAGAGGAACCAACTCGGAAGAAGAAGGCAACTTAGGCAAGGGAACCAGATGGACCATCTTAGAGAAACGGTCACACACCACCCAGATGACAGACATCTTCTGAGAAACAGGCAGATCCGAAATAAAATCCATCGAGATGTGCGTCCAAGGCCTCTTCGGGATAGGCAAGGGCAACAACAATCCACTAGCCCGAGAACAACAAGGCTTGGCCCGAGCACAAACGTCACAAGACTGCACAAAGCCTCGCACATCTCGTGACAGGGAAGGCCACCAGAAGGACCTTGCCACCAAATCCCTGGTACCAAAGATTCCAGGATGACCTGCCAACGCAGAAGAATGAACCTCAGAGATGACGCTACTGGTCCAATCATCAGGAACAAACAGTCTACCAGGTGGGCAACGATCAGGTCTATCCGCCTGAAACTCCTGCAAGGCCCGCCGCAGGTCTGGAGAAACGGCAGACAATATCACTCCATCTTTAAGGATACCTGTGGGCTCAGAATTACCAGGGGAGTCAGGCTCAAAACTCCTAGAAAGGGCATCCGCCTTAACATTCTTAGAACCCGGTAGGTACGACACCACAAAATTAAACCGAGAGAAAAACAACGACCAGCGCGCCTGTCTAGGATTCAGGCGCCTGGCAGACTCAAGGTAAATTCAATTTTTGTGGTCAGTCAATACCACCACCTGATGTCTGGCCCCCTCAAGCCAGTGACGCTACTCCTCAAAAGCCCACTTCATGGCCAAAAGCTCCCGATTCCCAATATCATAATTCCGCTCGGCGGGCGAAAATTTACGGGAAAAAAAACACAAGGTCTCATCACGGAGCAGTCGGAACTTCTTTGCGACAACACCGCCCCAGCTCCGATTTCAGAAGCGTCGACCTCAACCTGAAAAGGAAGAGCAACATCAGGCTGACGCAACACTGGGGCGGAAGAAAAGCGGCGCTTGAGCTCCCGAAAGGCCTCCACAGCATCAGGGGACCAATCAGCAACATCAGCACCCTTCTTAGTCAAATCAGTCAATGGTTTTACAACATCAGAAAAACCAGCAATAAATCGACGATAAAAGTTAGCAAAGCCCAAAAATTTCTGAAGACTCTTAAGAGAAGAGGGTTGCGTCCAATCACCAATAGCCTGAACCTTGACAGGATCCATCTCGATGGAAGAGGGGGAAAAAATGTATCCCAAGAAAGAAATCTTTTGAACCCCAAAAACACACTTAGAACCCTTCACACACAAGGAATTAGACCGCAAAACCTGAAAAACCCTCCTGACCTGCTGGACATGAGAGTCCCAGTCATCCGAAAAAATCAGAATATCATCCAGATACACAATCATAAATTTATCCAAATAATCGCGGAAAATGTCATGCATAAAGGACTGGAAGACTGAAGGGGCATTTGAAAGACCAAAAGGCATCACCAAATACTCAAAATGGCCCTCGGGCGTATTAAATGCGGTTTTCCACTCATCCCCCTGCTTGATTCGCACCAAATTATACGCCCCACGGAGATCAATCTTAGAGAACCACTTGGCCCCCTTTATACGAGCAAACAAATCAGTAAGCAGTGGTAACGGATATTGATATTTAACCGTGATTTTATTCAAAAGTCGATAATCAATACACGGCCTCAAAGAGCCGTCTTTCTTAGACACAAAGAAAAAACCGGCTCCTAAGGGAGATGACGAAGGACGAATATGTCCCTTTTCCAAGGACTCCTTTATATATTCTCGCATAGCAGCGTGTTCAGGCACAGACAGATTAAATAAACGACCCTTAGGGTATTTACTACCCGGAATCAAGTCTATGGCACAATCGCACTCCCGGTGCGGAGGTAGTGAACCAACCTTGGGTTCTTCAAAAACGTCACGAAAGTCAGACAAGAATTCAGGAATCTCAGAGGGAATAGATGATGAAATGGAAACCAAAGGTACGTCCCCATGAGTTCCTTTACATCCCCAGCTTAACACAGACATAGCTCTCCAGTCGAGGACTGGGTTATGAGATTGCAGCCATGGCAATCCCAGCACCAAAACATCATGTAGATTATACAGCACCAGAAAGCGAATAACCTCCTGGTGATCCGGATTAACACGCATAGTCACTTGTGTCCAGTATTGTGGTTTATTACTAGCCAATGGGGTGGAGTCAATCCCTTTCAGAGGTATCGGAGCCTCCAGTGGCTCCAAATCATACCCACAGCGTTTGGCAAAGGACCAATCCATAAGACTCAAAGCAGCGCCAGAGTCGACATAGGCGTCCGCGGTAATAGATGACAAAGAACAAATCAGGGTCACAGATAGAATAAACTTAGACTGTAAAGTGCTAATTGAAACAGACTTGTCAGGCTTCTTAGTACGCTTAAAGCATGCTGATATAACATGAGTTGAATCACCACAATAGAAGCACAACCCATTTTTTCGTCTAAAATTCTGCCGCTCGCTTCTGGACAGAATTCTATCACATTGCATATTTTCTGGCGTTTTCTCAGTAGACACCGCCAAATGGTGCACAGGTTTGCGCTCCCGCAGACGCCTATCGATCTGAATAGCCATCGTCATGGACTCATTCAGACTCGCAGGCACAGGGAACCCCACCATAACATCCTTAATGGCATCAGAGAGACCTTCTCTGAAAATCGCCGCCAGGGCGCACTCATTCCACTGAGTAAGCACAGACCATTTGCGGAATTTTTGGCAGTATATTTCAGCTTCATCTTGCCCCTGAGATAAGGACATCAAGGCCTTTTCCGCCTGAAGCTCTAAATGAGGTTCCTCATAAAGCAACCCCAAGGCCAGAAAAAACGCATCCACATTGAGCAACGCAGGATCCCCTGGTGCCAATGCAAAAGCCCAGTCTTGAGGGTCGCCCCGGAGCAAGGAAATTACAATCCTGACCTGCTGTGCAGGGTCTCCGGCAGAGCGAGACTTCAGGGACAAAAACAATTTGCAATTATTTTTAAAACTTTGAAAGTGAGATCTATTCCCCGAGAAGAATTCAGGCAAAGGAATTCTAGGCTCAGACATAGGTGCATGAACAACAAAATCTTGAAAATTTTGTACCTTTGTGGCGAGATTATTCAAACCTGTAGCTACACTCTGAAGATCCATTTGAAACAGGTGAACACAGAGCCATTCAAGGATTAGAAGGAGAGAAAGAGAGGAAGGCTGCAGTATAGGGAGACTAGCAAGTGATTCAATTAAGAGCACACTCAGAACTAGAGGAAAAAAAAAAAAAAATTGTAGCAGACTTCTTTTTTCTCTCCTTTCTCAGCCAGTAATTTAACCCTTTTTTGGGCCGGTCAAACTGTCATGATTCTCAATGGCGAGAGAACATAGCCCAGCATATATGAGAACTAGCTCTTGGAAGATGGAAACTATACTGACCATGAACTAAACCTGCCGCACAACTAGAAGTGGCCGGGTAGCATGCCTACGTTTTTTAACCCTAGATGCCCAGCGCCAGCCGGAGAACTACCTAATCCTAGCAGAGGAAAAGACAGTCCTGGCTCACCTCTAGAGAAATTTTCCCAAAAGGCAGACAGAGGCCCCCACATATATTGGCGGTGATTTTAGATGAAATGACAAACGTAGTATGAAAATAGGTTTAGCAAAATCGAGGTCCGCTTTCTAGATAGCAGGAAGACAGAAAGGACACTTTCATGGTCAGCAGAAAACCCTATCAAAACACCATCCAGAAATTCCTTTAAGACTCTAGCATTAACTCATAACACCAGAGTGGCAATTTCCGATCACAAGAGCTTTCCAGACACAGTAACGAAACAGCAGCTGTGAACAGGAACAAAATGCAAAAACACACAAGGACAAAAGTCCAACTTAGCTGGGAGTTGTCTAGTAGCAGGAACAAGCACAGAAGGCTTCTGATTACATTGTTGACCGGCAAGAAACTGACAGAGGAGCAAGGTTATATAGCGACTCCCACATCCTGATAGGAGCAGGTGAACAGAGGGGATGATGCACACAAGTTCAATTCCACAAGTGGCCACCGGGGGAGCCCAGAATCCAATTTCACAACACGTCAGCTGCTCCCCTGCTGTGTGTGCTGCAATACCTCCTATCTGATCCTCCTGCTGTCCCTGGGCTCCAACACCGTTAGTTGGTGCCTGGAAGTGCTGTCCGCACAGTCAACAGTCGCTCCTCTGTTATTGGGGTTCAGTAACGTCAGCTGCTCCCCTGCTGTGTGTGCTGCAATACCTCCTATCTGATCCTCCTGCTGTCCCTGGGCTCCAACACCGCTAGTTGGTGCCTGGAAGTGCTGTCCGCACAGTCAACAGTCGCTCCTCTGTTATTGGGGTTCAGTAACTTCAGCTGCTCCCCTGCTTTGTGTGCTGCAATACCTCCTATCTGATCCTCCTGCTGTCCCTGGGCTCCAACACTGCTGGTTGCTGCCCGGAAGTGCTGTTTGCACAGAGCCAAACACCTCACCAATGTGTTAGTGGGGTTCAGTAACATCAGCTGCTCCCCTGCTGAGTATCCGGCAACGTGTCATGTGACCGCCACGCTGGCACAACTAAAACTTAAGGTAACCTGAACACCCCCAGGCGTTTGTTACTGAAAGAGCCACCTTGTGCAGCAGTAATGCTGCAGAAGGAAAAGGTGGCTCTTTTAATTATGCTCCTTTCAAAGGCTGAACTACACACTTATGAAATGTGTCCCCTCACACCGTTAAACCGTCCCGGAGGGACTTTCCTTTGTAATGTGACGCAGCACAGCCGTCATTCCTACCCCCTTGGCGCCGTGCGCCGCCTCCTCAGCGTTGTTTGATTATGTCCCGGAGCCTGCGCTGTTATGTTATCCCTTGGCCAGGCACACTTAGGCTATGTCTCCACGTTCAGGATGGCCGGCGGTATCGCCGCAGCGGCGAAGCCGCTCGGCGCTAAGCCCCGCTCCCTTTCTGGGACGCGATCATGCCGGATGTGTTAACTCTTCACATCCGGGATGATCGCTCTGTCCCATAGGGCCCTGTGATATGCCTTGTGGGGACGCTGCGTCCCCGCAAGGTGTACGGACATGCTGCGATCTGAAAAGACGCGCAGCATGTCCGGAGTCGCAGGGCCGCCGCGTGCGGGTTTCCACGCATAGTGGAGATGGGATTTCATAAAATCCCCTCCACTATGCTGGAACATCTGGACGCTGCTTGTTTGACGCTGCAGCTCTGCGCAGCGTCAAACAAGCAGTGTTTCCTGACCGTGGAAACATACCCTTAGCGCTGCCCACCTTCAATATCTTTGTAACTTCGAACGTCATAAAAAAAAAAAAAAATCCTGCTATTCTATTTGATTGGGCTAAACCTCTATGCCTTTAATGTCTCCGCCACCTCCCCCAATACATCCTACATTATTCTTAGTTGTTTTCCTTCATGTAGAATGAACCTACAAGAAAATGTCCCATTGACTTGCATTGGTATCGGGTATCGGCGAGATCCGATATTTTGCCGGTATCGGCCGATACTTTCCGATACCGATACTTTCCGATATCGGAAGGTATCGCTCAACACTATTCTGGACCCATTATGGATGAGGCAAACCTGGTTAGTTTCTCCCCCTTAAATATGGTCAAGTTAAGTGACAATTTTCCCCACAGGTTACAGCTGATCGCTGTAACACCAGCAAAGAAACACTTTGTGATCAATTTATTGTAAAGGAGAGTGGAGCGCCCCCACTGCCGCAGGGCCTCTCTGTCTCGGTTCTGGGGTTGTCACGGTGGCTAGACCCAGTCCGTGACCCTGCTGAGGGGCGTCCAGTGAAAGTGGAGAGTGGTGATGTTGTGGTGTGGTGCAAGTCGCGATGAATAACGAGGACACCAGGTTGCAGTCTCTTTACCTCTTTACTGAAGGCTTCTGGATCCTCAATCCGGAATACGGTTAACAGGGCTTTCTGAGACCGGCCGGTCCGATGGCACCTCCAGAGTTCCCTTTGCAGGTGGAAATCTGTGCCTACCTTCTAGGGCTTGTGTGTTGTAGTCCTTCCCTGCTTAGCACCACGGGATAGTCCTCACAACTGTTGTGTCTGTTTCTGAAGTTCCCTCACAACTGTTTCTGATGTTCGTCTTCGTCCCCCAGATGATATGGCTAGGACGCACCCGTATGACGGGTAGGCCTGGAGGTCTTCCGGGACCCTAGAGTCGCCCCTCTCCAACTATTGCCCCCTATGTCTGCTTAGGTGATTTGGGTGAGACAGCCCGCCTATAGCTGACTGTCCTGCCGTAGGTTTGAAGTAAGGCCTGGAGCTCAATACTTCCTCGGCGTTTCCGGCCACCAGCTACGCGCCTCAGTAGGATGTTGCCTCGTCTTACAGCACGACTCCTACTGGTGTTTCTCCTTGTTGCGTTGATCTCGTTTCTCACTCTTCACAATATACCTCGCTTCTTGTCCTTTCTTGGGGTACCGCCGCAATGAAGTGCAGGTGCGGTCCCGTAACGTTCTTTCTGTTCGCTAGGCCTCTGTCAGGATCCCACCCCTGACAGGGACCCCCTTGAATCTTCCCCTGCAACACCCTCTGCCACAGGATGTTGCCTGGTTTCAACCCAGTCAGCTTCTCCCTAACTTCCTATCTAACCCCCAGTTTTACCAGATTGTGAGAAGTGGCCTAATACATAGCACCCTTAGCTCCCCCTGGAGGCCAGACTGTGAAGTGTATTGGTGTCTGTGATACCTGGTCAGGTGAACTCCTTCAGTGCCATCAGACGTACCAATACCCCCCTTAGTGGCGGAGCATCAGTACTGCAACGACCAGGACTCTGGGGCGCTGCAAAAGTAGAGATAGAGCAAAGCAAACAACCCACTAAAGGCAAATCATATTTGATGAGTTGCTTCATCTAATTGTTGACACTAGGAATCCAGCTGTCCTCTTCCTAGAGAAAAAGTAATTTGCAAAAGCTTTTGTTCCTGGGATTATTGCCTGACATAGAAGTCTCCATGAATTAGCTGGCTGCCCCTTTACACTGTTCCTTGAATGTATAGTAGTCAAGATTCACACGTTTATGAAACATGGTTAGTGCCTGAATCACAATTATCGGCCAGACCATTAGCTCTTCTGACATGATCTAACTGGTTCAAATATGTCTATGAGGCAGTTAGCTCACATCAGTAGACCTAGCAGTTGTGCAGGGTATGCCTTCATTGTATCGCATTGTATTGTTTAATATTGTTTACAACATATTTAGTTTCAAGAACGTTTGAAACTGGCCAGGAGGTAAGGATATACTCGTATAGTTATAATGACCTCTGTGTATGATTACTGCTGGGTCAGCAGTCAAAATTTATAATGTGTGGACTCTTTGTCATAGTTTTCCATCACTACTATAATTGTCAAGAATTTCTAGATACAGTATATAAGACCGGCTTTGGTCTTGATGACGGGGTGTGTTGAAGTCCGAGGCACCTGATTAAGAGGCACATGCCTCTTAAAGGGAACCTGACACCAGGTATTTGCAGCCTCATCTGCTAGCAGTATAACGGAGGAAAAGAGATTCCAGCAAAGTATCAGTTAGTTTGCTGGGTGCAGCAGTTATGGCCCAATCAGAATTTTTAAATGTGGCACGTTGCAGACCTACACACAGCTAAGTCACAACTTTCTATGCACATTGTCTGCTGACAGTGAGCTGCTTATTAGAGGAGAGGGCATGTGTTGGACGACTACTCACACACCAGTCCTGTCTGTGATAATGACTTGGTGATAAAACCTTCATTATAAGCATACAACAGCACACAGACAAATAAATGAAACACCACTGAAATCAGTATCTCAGCTGCTACTTCATGATGACCTCAGATTATAGGGCAAAACCTTGCTGGCAGATTCCCTTTAATAAATCTGGTGTGTCTGAATATTGCCTGAGCCTTTGTGCGCTTTCCATAAATCTTACACCAGTCAGGTAAGAATTCTAGCGTAAGGTACCCACAGCTTATCTTGAATTAGATGACCTGTGGCATCATGCCCCTGTCCCTCCCAAGCTTCCCACATTTTGGCAAAACTAGGCAAAACTGGCATAGAACACCAAAAGTTGCAAAATTGCACAAAATGTTTACGTCTTTTCAAAGTGTTTTTTGCCCAAGTGTTTCTCACAAAAAAAAAACTTTGATGAATCAGGGTCTTTTTGGTGCCGGTGGAAGCAGTTATGGTGCAGGAAAAGAAGTGAGATGGGATGTGACAGAATCTGCATGTCCTATTGGGAGGAAACAAATCAGAAAAGGGGTGGAAAGCCAGGCAGTGCAGAAGTAGATGTGATTTCCAAGCAGGGTGAAAACTGCCATGCTGTTAGCTAGTAGATCCGATTGGAGTGAGTACCACCAGGCACTGTAGTTTGCTTACTGTGCTAAGTATTGCACCTATGGCTCGGGCGCATGACCAATTTTTTGGACAAGTACTATCCATGGTTTTCACAGACAGCACTCGCATGTGACATTCTATGGAGCTGTGTACATATCCAATATAACTCACTCGGTCCGAGTGGTCAGCGCAAATAATCTGTGACATGTCCAATTGTAATCCGATTTTCAGATCAAAATCAGCTATGCAAGTCTATGGGTCCATGAAAAAAATCAGACCACACTTAGATGACATCCAAGTTCAGTCCGATTTTCATAGACTAACAGAATAGAGAAGGTGGAGAAATCGTTTCCTTTTTTTCTCTCCATGTCTGAGAAACACTGATGCCAATCTGATCAAGCTCTGATCTGAGTCTGATTATAATAATGGTTGTGTGACCCTGCCCTTAGAGAAAATAACAACAGATTGTGAAATGGACAATCTGTCCCCTAAGCTGTAATTAAAAACTTTGACATGTTATCACAGAGTCCTCCACGGTGTCCTGCATTGAGTAATTAAAAATTCTTTGCGATTAACATCTTTTATAAAATAGATTTCCCTTTTATAAAAAAATAATTTTTTGATATAGTGAGAAATAGTAAAAAAAAGTCAGATCTCAGTTCTACATTCTGTGTTCTTTACTAAACAGATTGCTACATTATAGTAATTGCTGCATTATGTTATAAGAAGCTGTAACCATTTATTGTAATCAGATTCATTGATGGCTAATCTACTTTTAATGTAATTGTAGTTTATTTCTATTTTCTAATTAGTTTACAACTTCATTTCAAATGTTAATTATTTCAGATACATTTGTATTAATTGTATAACATAATACGCATGTTACTCATCATTTCAACATCTTTTCAAATGGCTAGCTTTCATGAGGTATTACTTTGAATCGTTGGTGATGGGTCAGATTAATACAATTACCGGTGCTTCTCGCAAAATTAAAATATCAACAAAAAGTTAATTTGTTTCAGTTCTTCAATACAAAAAGTGAAACTCATATTATATAGAGTCATTACAAACAGAGAGATCTATATCAAATGTTTATTTCTGTTAATGTTGATGATTATGGCTTTATAGCCAATGAAAACCCAGAAGTCATTATCTCAGTAAATTAGAATACTTTATAACACCAGCTCGAAAAATGATTTCAAAATCTGAAATGCTGGCCTACTAAAATGTATGTTCAGTAAATGCACTCAATACTTGGTTGGAGCTCCTTTTGCATCAATTACTGCATCAATGAGGCATGTCATGGAGGTGATCAGCCTGTGGCACTGCTGAGGTGTTATGGAAGCCCAGGTTGCTTTGATAGCAGCCTTCAGCTCATCTGCATTGTTGGGTCTAGTGTCTTGCATCTTCCTCTTGACAATACCCCATAGATTCTCTATGGGGTTAAGGTCAGGCGAGATTGCTGGTCAATCAAGCACAGTGATACTGTTGTTTTTAAACCAGGTATTTGTACTTTTGGCAGTGTGGACAGATAGAGGAAAATATGTGTAAGTGGGTTAAGAGCTGCCTCAGGGATAGGAAACAAAGGGTGGTTATTAATGGAGCACACTCGGTCTGGGTCGCGGTTAACAGTGGGGTACAATAGGGGTCAGTATTAGGCCCACTTATTTTTAGCATATTTATTAATGACCTTGTAGGGGGAATACAGAGTAAATTTCAATATTTGCAGATGATACTAAACTCTGCAGGGTAATCAATACAGGGGAGGACAATTTTATATTACAGGATGATTTATGTAAACTAGAAGCTTGGGCTGATAAATGGCAAATGAGCTTTAATGCGGGTAAATGTAAAGTCATGCATTTGGGCAGAAGAAATAAGATGTATAACTATGTGCTTAATTGTAAAACACTGGGCAAAATCGTCAATGAAAAAGACCTGGGTGTATGGGTGGATAACAAACTCATATTCAGTGGCCAGTGTCAGGCAGCTGCTACAAAGGCAAATAAAATAATGGGATGCATTAAAAGAGGCATAGATGCTCATGAGGAGAACATAATTTTACCTCTATACAAGTCACTAGTTCGACCACACTTAGAATACTGTGCACAGTTCTGGTCTCCGGTGTACAAGAAAGACATAGCTTAACTAGAGCGGGTGCAGAGAAGAGCGACCAAGGTTATTAGAGGACTGGGGGGTCTGCAATACCAAGATAGGTTATTACACTTGGGGCTATTTAGTTTGGAAAAGCTAAGGCTAAGGGGTGATCTTATTTTAATGTATAAATACATGAGGGGACAGTACAAAGACCTTTCTAATGATCTTATGGAACTCTCTGCAGTATGATGTTGTAATGAGTGATTCATTACTAAAATTTAAGAGGCGACTGGATGCCTTTCTTGAAAAGTATAATGTTACAGGTTATATATACTAGGTTCCTTGATAGGGTGTTAATCCAGGGAACTAGTCTGATTGCCGTATGTGGAGTCAGGAAGGAATTTTTTCCCCAATGTGGAGCTTACTATTTGCCACATGTTTTTTTTTTGCCTTCCTCTGGATCAACATGTTAGGTTAGGCTATGGGTTGAACTAGATGGACGTAAAGTCTTCCGTCAACCTTAAAAACTATGTTACTATGCTACTATGTTACTTTTTTCTACCGCACTTTTTTTCTTCCACTCAACTGTACATTATTTTGCTTGGCTACAGCAATCTGGGAACAGCCAGCTTCTTTAGCAGTGATTAGTGAAGAGCGAATATATTCGTTACTCGAGATTTCCTGAGCACGCTCGGGTGTCCTCCCAGTATTTATGACTGCTCGGAGATTTAGTTTTCATTGCCTCAGCTGAATGATTTACAGCTATTAGTCAGGCTAAGTACATGTGGGGGTTGCCTAGTTGCTAGGGAATCCCCACATCAATCAATCATAATCAAGCTGGCTAATAGCTGTAAATCATTCAGCTGCGGAGAAAAAAACTAAATCTCTGAGCACTAAAAAATACTCGGCGCACACCCGAGCGTGCTCGGGAAATCTCCAGTAATGAGTATATTCGCTCATCACTAGCAATGACCTTTTCTTGCTTACCCTCCTTGTAGAGTGTGTCAATGACTGCCTTTTGGACATCTGTCAAGTAAGTGGTCTTCCCCATGATTGTGGAGCCTACTGAAACAGACTAAGGGACCTTTTTAAATGCTTAGGAAGCCTTTGCAGGTGTTTTTTGTTAATTATTCTAATTTACTGTGATAATGACTTCTGGATTTTCATTGGCTGTAAGCCATAATCATCAACATTAGCGAAATAAACACTTGAAATAAATCAAGTTTGTAATGACTCTGTATAATATGAGTTTAAATTTTTGTATTGAAGAACTAAAATAAATTAACTTTTCCATGATATTCTAATTTTGCGAGAAACACCTATGTATCTTTGTCTTTTTTGTTAGATGTGATTTGTATACTGTGAAATTTAAGTTTAGGGAAGCCTAACAGTGATGTATCCTGGGCTGTTATATTTCTGTCAGTTTCTTTGTAAGTCGCCTTTTTTTGGCTGATAAAATATGAGGTCATCAGGTTATTGCAAGTTCTGATATTTGCAAATTTCAGTACAAATCTCCTTTTTTTATTTAGGTACAAAATACTTAAAATGTTGAGTAAAATTTGTAAAAAGACATAAATCAATGTGACACATTCATTCTTGCTCGGGATGTGTCAAAGTTGATCATAAGTTTGTATTCCCAAATTCTTCTATCTCTCTGGGTGTGAAGTTACTAGGGATGAGCAAGCACTAAAGTGCTTTGGTGCTCGTTGCTTATAATGAGCAATTTCTTATACTTGCAAGCTCGTTTTGAGTAATGAGTGTAATGGGTGTTAATGGGAAAACTGAGCTTTTATCTAGCAAACTCTACAAAGAAGTCTGGGGGTAGTGAAAATGTTCAAATAGATGAAGTGCTGAATGGAAGGAGAACAGCATGGGGAAGACCCCTGGAAGTATCTATGACTCCCAGATTGCTGCTGAGAACAATGGTGTAACACTTTTACTCCACTTCAAGGACTGACAATAAAACATTCCATACTTACAAGAAGTTGCATTTTACAGGAAAAAAGATGCTAAGAAACATTTTTTCCTGTATAATGATTTGTATATAAGGCAAAATAAAAAAGGAAGTAAAAAATATATTTTTTATTACTGCCAAAAATAAGGGACTCAGATACACCCTGGATTAGACATAAAGGAGGGCCTCATTCACATTCTGTTGAAATTGTCATATATTGGTACTCCTCGACTCATAAAGATTATGCATTTTGAGGGTTCTATACAATGGAAATGTACTCCAGGCCACGGAATAGTCTATGGGTGAGCAACATAATACCGATAAGGGTATGTGCACACGTTAACTAAAATTTATGTACCATTTCTGCATCTCTTGACAGGAAAAACTCAGCAGCAATAATGCATGTTTTTGGTGCAATGTTGCTGCTTTTTTGCCCTGTGTTTTCGTAGAGTGAAGTGACTGGTGAAAAACTCAGGGCAGAAAAGCACAGAAAATTGATATGCTTCAGAATATTTTCTGCACCCAATCTTCATTCAAAAATATTTAAAGTGTGCATGGCATTTTGGGTACGTTCCCACGAACCAGAAATAGCAGCGCTTTGGACGCAGCATATGTTTGCTGCATCCAAAGCGCTGCCATCTATTGAACGCAGGTAAATCCACATGTGCTCACTGAACCGTACGGCTTCACAGCATCCAATACATTCTATTGATTAAATTTATGTTGCAGACATTAGTGTCTCTGCAATAGAAATTGCCTTGCTGCTGTCTTGAAAGATGGTGCCGCATGTCAGTGTCCGAGAATGATGTGCACGGGTGATGTGCTCATACACGCATAGTTGACATGGGATTTCTAGAAATCCCATCCATTATGCTGTATCTTCTGGTCACTGCGGGTTTGATGCTGCATAAATACACAGTGTCAAACCGGCAGGGATTCCTGATCATGGGAACGTACCCTTTAGGTTTCTCATTCACTTTGCAGTCATCAGGTTTTGTTTCAGGTTTTGTCAGAAATCTGCGTGACAAAAACGCACCTAATCTGCAATGTGTGCACACAACCTAAAATAATTTTGAACACGTTATTGGAGGCTTATCTAGCAATTAACTTTACCCAAAAAGATTTGATACCCTATGACGAGCAATTTGATACCGATAAATTTGGAACAAGTTTTTCAGACTCTAATAGCAACGAATAGTGATGAGCGAATACATTTGGCACTATTCCTTACTCGCACAAATAGTATGGTGTACGGGCTATTCATTGTTCAGTGAGTAATTAGATATTCACCTCAGTATATTAGAGTGACCTGCCCAGCATGTTTGGTGCTTTATTTGCAGCTAATTAACATGCTGGGGTAGCTTGCCAATCACAATAATGCCGTCGCCATCTTTCTTGTGGCATTACTGTGATTGCCTGGCCTTACTACATCATAGGAGGATATTTAAGCCCTGCCAGATGCATCTTGCGCACATTGCATACAGAAACAGCATAGTGAGAGCCTCGTGTCAGCATAGGGAGATTGAAAGCAGCATACAGGGAGAGCTTCTGAGTCCAAAAAGCTCTTTTAAGAGCTACTTAGCGTGAAGATTAGTTCTCTGTTTAGAGTATGGAGAGATGTAATACCAGGGATAGTTCAAAGCAGACTGTGTGCTAGCATTGCAAGTGCATGCTCCAGATCTCTGCAAGGTTGCATTGTGTATAGCGTAGGAACAGATTGTGGAGTAGGAATAGAGAGGCAGGGTTTCATATCCAGTACCAGCATACAGTATACTACAGCTCGTTTTAAAGCTAAATATTCCTCAGTAGCAGAATATACTAAACAGCTTTTTTTAAGAGCTACATAATATTCCTCGCCCATTGATGAAATAGGGTATATTTATCAAAATGTTGTGTGACTGGCATAAAGCATGCTCACATATGCAAACATCACTATTTACCAGTAATTTACCTGTGTCTGCTGATGGCGTGTGTAATAAAGGCGATATAAAAAAAAATCACTCTGCTATTGGTGAAATAGCGCACATTTATCTAGCAGTTGTGCCACTGGTGTAAAGCCTGCTGACACACGCAAACATCACTATTTACCAGTAATTTACCTGAGTCTGCTGTTGGCGTGTCTAATAAAGGTGATATAAAAACAAATTGCTCTGCTATTGATGGAATAGCGTACAATTATTTAGCAGTGTTGCGACTGGTGTAAACCTTCTGACATATGCAAACGTCATTATTTACCAGTAATTTACCTGAGTCTGCTGTTGGTGTGTGTAATAAAGTCGATATCCCAAAAATATTACTCTGCTATTGGTGAAAGAGCGTACATTTATCTAGCAGTGTTGCAACTGGCGTAAACCTGCAGACATACGCAAACATCACAGATCTACCTCTCTGGCCCTGACATCACTTCTCTGCTGTCCAGAATCCTGGAGTGTCTATCAGCCATACTCCTTCTTCTCCTCTTGCTTCCTCAAACTCAATGTGGACAAATCTGAACTCATTAGCTTTCCTCCATCTCACAGATCTTCCTTACCTGATCTATCTGTTACAATAAATGGCATAACGCTTTCCCCTGTACAAGAAGTCTGCTGCCTTGGAGTAACCCTTGACTCTGCCCTGTCCTTCAAACTGCTCATCCAAGCTCTTTCCAACTCCTGTCACCTCCCGAACAAAAATATTTCCAGAATCATCCTTTCCTCAACTATCAATCTACTAAAATGCTTTTGCATGCCCTCATCATCTCCTGCCTTGACTACTGCAGCATCATCCTCTGTGGCCTCCCTGCTAACACTCTTGTACCTCTCCAGTCCATCCTTAAAGGGACACTGTCAGCCCCTCCAGCCGCTATAAACTAAAAGAGCCACATTGTGCAGCAGTAATGCTGCAGTCTAACAAGGTGACTCTTTTATTTTTTGTTGCTGATATTCCCACAATAAAGGTATTTATAATTTTGCTCAAATACCTATCTTTGTACCTGGAGGCAGGTCTGAAGCCTCCTCTTTGAAGCGCCCAACTGCCGTCAGTCATCTCTTCTGGGGCGATTGTCGCCGCCCCCTCAGCGCTGTTTTCGTCCGAAATCCGGCGCCTGCGCTCTGCTCTTCTCCCTGGAGCAGGCGCATAGAGCATTGGCCATCCTAGCTCTGATGCCGGGTTCCGGTCTGCGCCTGTGCGGGCAATGCGGCCACCCTGTTACTGAATCCCCGCCCCGCACTGTGCATAATGCATAACACAGTGCGGGGATTCAGTAACAGGGTGGCCGCACTGCCCGCACAGGCGCAGACCGGAACCTGGCATCAGAGCTAGGACGGCCAATGCTCTATACGCCTGCTCCAGGCAGAAGAGCAGAGTGCAGGCGCCGGATTTCGGACGAAAACAGCGCTGAGGGGGTGGCGACAATCGCCCCAGAAGAGATGACTGACGGCAGTTGGGCGCTTCAAAGAGCAGGCTTCAGACCTGCCTCCAGGTACAAAGATAGGTATTTGAGCAAAATTATAAATACCTTTATTGTGGGAATATCAGCAACAAAAAATAAAAGAGTCACCTTGTTAGACTGCAGCATTACTGCTGCACAAGGTGGCTCTTTTAGATTATAACGGCTGGAGGGGGGTGACAGTGTCCCTTTAACTCTGCTGCATGACTAATTCATCTCTCTCATTGTTATTCCTCCTCTTCTCCCTTCTGAAAATCTCACTGGCTCCCGTTCCCGCAGCGTATCCGGTACAAATTACTAATACTGACCTACAAAGCCATCCATAACCTGTCTCCTCCATATATCTCTGAACTAATCTCCCGATATCTCCCCTCACATAATCTTCAGTCCTCCCAAGACCTCCTTCTCTCCTCCACATTTATTCGCTCCTCACCTAATCGCCTCTAAGATTTCTCACGAATATCCCCCATCCTATGGAATTCTGTGCCCCAACATGTCCGTCTATCAACCACATTCGGATCTTTCAGACGGAACCTAAAAACCCACCTCTTTAAGACTACTGGAGCTACTGCCTCACCAACACCGGAGCTACTGCAACTCCCCAATCTACTGTCTTCTTCCCCACCATCCTGTAAAATGTAAGCCCGCAAGGGCAGGGTACTCTCCCCTCTGTATCAGTCTGTTATTGTTAGTTTGTTTACTGTAAGTGATAGCTGTAACTTGTATGTAACCCCTTCTCATGTACAGCACCATGGAACCGATGGTGCTATATAAATAAATAATAATAATATTTAATCAGTAATTTACCTGAGTATGCTGTTGCCATGTGTAATAAAGCTGATGATTAAAAAAAAATACCCACACATTGCTATATGCAGGGAATTTGTACATAACACCTCTGTGAGGGTACATGTGACAAATAAAGCCACCACATTTTTTTCATAACGCATTCATTGTGGAAAGAGTGACATTAAGGAATGGGGACATGGATGTGGTGGGGCCTGCCAAGACCTGTTGACATATCAGAAAGTGAAGTTATCTCAATCTGGCTTCCTGTCAAAATTCAGTCTGCGCGCTATACCACTGTCAAACCCAGACAAGTGTGAGAATGTTGTGGGTTGGATGGCAGACAAAGGCTTCAGGGTGTTAACAAGCAGAACCACTAAGTGTTCCACATGGTACAGTCTCCGTAGCCAAGATGCTGGGTCTCAGGATCCTCAACTTTGTCCTCCTTTCTTTCCCCATCAACAATCCCAGGAGACATATGACCCCAATGCTGGCCACTCCGAGGAACTGTTTATGTTCCCTTGTAATTATTCTGGCCTCTCACCGTGCACCATAAAAAAGAGGGTCATAAGGAGGTGGAGGGCAGTGATGCACAAACAACCATGCTTTCTGCACGGCCAGAAAAAAGCCATGTTGGGGAACATCAAGTCATGTCAGAGGTGGAGGATAATGACGATACACAGTTGCCATCAGGTCAGAATAATATCAAAGCCCAGAAGGAGTATCAGATTGATGAATTTGAAAGTAATGTGGTCAATGATGAGGCCACTGATCCAACCTGGCATGGTGGCACACATAGCGAGCACAGCAGTGCAGAGAGGGATGGATCTGTAGCAAGAAGAGGTAGTAGTTCGATCAGAGGGAGAACTCGGTCAACTGTTCCACAGAGACCCCCCAGTCAACTAGATAACAGGCCAAGAGTATGCTGTTCCTCTGTATGGCAGTTTTTTTCTGAAATTGCTTCAGATACAACAACTATAATTACGTTCACAGAAAGACCTCCAGTGAAAAATATGACATATTAAAATATATCCTTTATTACATATTTTCTAAAAAATCTTAACCAGTGCATTATTCAAAACCTTCACCATTATAAAATACATACAATAGAAAAGCAATATGTAAACATATAACCCAGACCCATTGCCTCACACTTGGGATGGGTAACACTCTACTCAATCTAAAAACATACTGACCAACTATGCAATTATTAAACTGAGCGCTGAATCAAAAAAGTGTTGTTTCTTTTTTTGTTTAAAAAGTTATAGCTTTATTAATACAAACATTATACACGTAATTAAAATAGTGCCTCTGAACCACAAAAATCACAGTAATGGCAGGTAAGCGCAAAAAAATAGTAGCAGGTAAGTGCTAACATTCCAAATAGAAAAGTTGCAAAGCATTTAGTTGTTAATATTTATAAATAGAGCATGCTGAGAAAATATCTCAATTTTTATATCAGATCGACTATCTTAGATTATTTGCACAATATTTAATTATTAATCTTTATATTTATTGATTACTATCCAAAAATTACTAGTACCCAGGAGTAATCCCTGAAATGTGCAAAGAACTGCATAATACATTAGACAGTCCTATAAACTTGATCTGAAAAACAATAAAATGCTCACTAAATGATGTGCACTCAATGCATCACAATATGTAGATCCAGTACATTGAAAGTTATTCTAACACAAATGCCCTCCCAAAGTGAATCATAAGACCACAGCTGTGTCTGTGCACCTCAAAACCGCACGAAAATATGCAGATTTCAATAACAAATCTATCAGCTCAGCAAGGCTCCTGCACTCCAACATTGCTGATAACAAAGATTGGCCCAAACACAATAATTAAGCTGTGGAAACTAATCAATACATATTACCTGAATGCGTGGTGCTCCCTGCTTACAGCCACATGGCACGCTAATCCTTGCCAAACCCCGACGCGCGTTTCACGACAGCTTCCTCCTGGGAAGCTCATAAATAGAGATACACCCAGATACATCTATAAGATAAGTAATCTATTTAATATGATTTCTCAGATATCCAACGATTCTACCCATAACCAAAACCAGTCACTAGTCTATCCACAAAAAATCATAGGTGTATGCACAACAACTGGCACCATATCGAGAGGGGACCTGCCCTAATGTGCTGAGGACTATATCGGGGTGTATAATCTATGAATAAGCTAAGTAGTCGCATATGATATATTTATCTACTCCTGATGAACCTCATGGGCAGAGGAGAAACGTGTCAAGTTGTGGTGGACATACTTATGGAGTTGTTGTGCATACACCTATGATTTTTTGTGGATAGACTAGTGACTGGTTTTGGTTATGGGTAGAATCGTTGGATATCTGAGAAATCAAATTAAATAGATTACTTATCTTATAGATGTATCTGGGGGGTGTCCGGGGGTATCTGTTTATGAGCTATGTGTGAATGAACACTTGGGAGACTGTTGTGAACTATACTTTTTGGCTCCCTCTTGTGGTCACTAGTGATTTGGCACTTGGATTGTCTTTTACCAGTTTTGTGCTCACCTGCTTCGTTAGGCCTGGGGTGTTGCTATTTAAACTTCCTGGATTCTCAGTCCAGTGCCTGGCTTCGTTGTAATCAGTTCACTTCTGTTTGCTCCTGTCTTCGGGTCCTGGTTCTTTGCAAGATAAGCTAAGTCCTGCTTTCGTACTCTTGATCATTTGCATTGTTCATATTTTTTGTCCAGCTTGTACAATATGTGATTCCTGTTATTGCTGGAAGCTCTAGGGGGGCTGATATTCTCCCCCCACACCGTCAGTCGGTTTGGGGGTTCTTGCATATTCAGCGTGGATATTTTGCAGGGCTTTTTGCTGACCATATAAGTCTTCTTACTATATTCTGCTATTAGTCAGTGGGCCTCTCTTTGCTAAATCTAGTTCATTCTTACGTTTGTCCTTTCTTCTTACCTCACCGTTATTATTTGTTGGGGGCTTGTATTACTTTGGGGTCTTTTCTCTGGAGGCAAGAGAGGTCTTATTTTCCCTGATAGGGGTAGTTAGTTCTCCGGCTGGCGCGAGACGTCTAGAATCAACGTAGGCACGTTCCCCGGCTGCTGTTAGTGTTTGCGCTAGGATCAGGTATATGGTCAGCCTAGTTACCACTTCCCTATGAGCTGGTATTTATGTTTTGCAGACTTTGCTGTAATCTTTGAGGTCCCCTGCCATTGGGATCATAACAGGAGACCCATTAACAAGAACTTTTAGAAAATTCCAGTAGTACTGTAACCATTTTTTGCACAAAGAGGCACTAAAGCACCTTATGTTGGAAGAAGTCCTCAAATTTACAAAATTAGGGACATATTCGGGATAGCCATCGAGGAGCGGGGAGCCATTTATGCAAATTAATAGTGTGCCAACCTCCGCAGACAGGCAGGATCATAACAGGGATAGCCTATAATGACCCCTAGTTACAAGAGATTCTACCATTTTGGCACACCACATGTATGTTAATGATTTTTTCCTTACCCCACCCCATAGGGTTATATAGGGGTAGAAGGGACAGACGACGGTGAGCGGGGGCGCCATTTGCGCAGGTATAGGGTGCCAACCTCCGCTCGTAGGTAGGGTGCAAATAATGCAGTATAGGGCCAGACACCACCTTGGCCTTTTCTATTGTATGTATTTTATAATATTTTATAAATTTATAATTTTTTAGAAAATATTTAATAAAGGATATATTTTATTATGTCACATTTTTCACTGGAGGTCTTTCTGTGAACGATTTGTCATTAAACTTGGACCCCATACCAAGCTGAGAAGAGACAAGAACACAGCCTATCTGAGCACCACCAGCATGCAACAGCACATGGCAGCCAAGCACACCAGTAGGTTGGTGGAAAGCCAGGGTACAAAATATTTGTCTGAGGGAGTAACCACTACCACTTGCCCAGTGTTACAGCCTTCCCAATCTGCTATCCAGGAAGCAGACACTGATGCCTCCTCCACACAACATGCAGTTGCACACAAAAAGAATGGGAATTATCACCCAAAACCTAGCAACAGTCTCAGATAAATCTACCAAATGCCTACTCAAATGTCAACCACCAACAGCCTACAGCCATGCAGCAAAAGCTACTCTGGCAATGAGTGCTAGCCAGGGCCAAGATTATATAGGAGAAGAGAGTGGCTGACAGTGAACACTTGTGGCTTAATGCAGCAAAACTTCCTGGAATTCTCAACTGGGCAGACTAACCCCTTGAGAGCACATGTGCTGTGCCATGGGTAGACTCATCCCCAAACTCCACAATGTTCACTTTGTGTGCTGTCAGTGAAATGCACCGTCCCTGGCCACAAGAGCTTGTCCATGTGTCAGTCGTTAAGTGGACAATGCCAGTAAGGGCATGGGTGATGTTCCTGGACACGTGCAGGTACAAAGTGAGTATACCACACGGAGAAAAAGTGGCAGCTGGGGATGAAATACTGAGGGATGGCTGCCGCCATGAGTTGGCAAAAATCCTCCGTGTCTACCAGCCTAAATGCCAACATTTCCATGGTAAGTAGCCTGGAAATGTGCACATTTAGCATTTGGACCTGTAAATGGGTGGGTGGTTGGGAAATTTCTTTCTCGTTCTGAGGCCTGGGGTAAGGATAGCTAAATGGTGGGCTGGGACAAGTATTTGTTAGTTCCTGATGATGGTATGTCAGAATGTGCAAGGATAGGTGCAGGGCAAAAGGTATCTGCACCAATGTTTTTGACATAGGATCGGGAAGCAGCTAGCACAGGGGATGAGGCAGTGGTGTTGACATGATCCAGGTCGGGGTTTGCTTCTTACATAGTTACATAGTTATTAAGGTTGAAAGAAGACTTTAAGTCCATCTAGTTCAACCCATAGCCTAACATGCCCTAACATGTTGATCCAGGGGAAGGCAAAAAAACCCCATGTGGTAAGAGTAAGCTCCACCTTGGGGAAAAAAATTCCTTCCCGACCCCACATACGGCAATCAGACTAGTTCCCTGGATCAACGCCCTATCATGGAATCTAGTATATATAACCTGTAACATTATACTTTTCCAGAAAGGCATCCAGTCCCCTCTTAAATTTAAGTAATGAATCACTCATTACAACATCATACGGCAGAGAGTTCCATAGTCTCACTGCTCTTACAGTAAAGAATCCGCGTCTGTTATTATGCTTAAACCTTTTTTCCTCCAGACGTAGAGGATGCCCCCTTGTCCCTGTCACCGTTCTATAATTAAAGAGATCATCAGAAAGGTCTTTGTACTGTCCCCTCATATGTTTATACATTAACATAAGATCACCCCTTAGCGTTCGTTTTTCCAAACTAAATAGCCCCAAGTGTAATAACCTATCTTGGTATTGCAGACCCCCCAGTCCTCTAATAACCTTGGTCGCTCTTCTCTGCACCCGCTCCAGTTCAGCTGTGTCTTTCTTATACACCGGAGACCAGAACTGTGCACAGTATTCTAAGTGTGGTTGCACTAGTGACTTGTATAGAGGTAAAATTATGTTCTCCTCATGAGCATCTATGCCTCTTTTAATGCATCCCATTATTTTATTTGCCTTTGTAGCAGCTGCCTGACACTGGCCACTGAATATGTGTTTGTCATCCACCCATACACCCAGGTCTTTTTCATTGACAGTTTTGCCCAGAGTTTTAGAATTAAGCACATAGTTATACATCTTATTACTTCTACCCAAGTGCATGACCTTACATTTATCCCCATTAAAGCTCATTTGCCATTTATCAGCCCAAGCTTCTAGTTTACAGAAATCATCCTGTAATATAAAATTGTCCTCCTCTGTATTGATTACCCTGCAGAGTTTAGTGTCATCTGCAAAAATTGAAATTCTACTCTGAATGCCCCCTACAAGGTCATTAATAAATATGTTAAAAAGAAGAGGGCCCAATACTGACCCCTGTGGTACCCCACTACTAACCGCGACCCAGTCTGAGTGTACTCCATTAATAACCACCCTTTGTTTCCTATCCCTGAGCCAGCTCTCAACCCACTTGCACATATTTTCCCCTATCCCCATTATTATCATTTTATGTATCAACCTTTTGTGTGGCACCGTATCAAAAGCTTTTGAAAAGTCCATATACACTTCGTCTACTGGGTTCCCTTGGTTCAGTCCGGAACGTACCTCTTCATAGAAGCTGATCAAATTAGTCTGAAATGATCGGTCCCTAGTAAACCCGTGCTGATACTGGGTCATGAGGTTATTCCTCTTCAGATACTCCAGTATAGCATCCCTTAGAATGCCCTCCAGGATTTTACCCACAGTAGAGGTTAAGCTTACTGGCCTATAATTTCCGAGTTCAGTTTTTGTCCCCTTTTTGTTTATTGGCACCACATTTGCTATACACCAGTCCTGTGGTACAGACCCTGTTATTATGGACTCTTTAAAGATTAAAAATAATGGTCTTTCAATGACTGTACTTAATTCATGCAATACTCGGGGGTTTATCCCATCCGGGCCCGGAGATTTGTCAATTTTTGTGATTTTTAGTCGCCGCCGTACTTCCTGCTGGGTTAAGCAGGTAACATTTAATTGGGAATTTTTATCACTAGTCATATTGGCTGCCATGGGATTTTCTTTTGTAAATACTGATGAAAAAAAGTCATTTAGCATATTGGCTTTTTCCTCATCCTCATCCACCATTTCACCCAGACTATTTTTAAGGGGGCCAACACTATCATTTTTTAGTTTCTTACTATTTATGTAGTTAAAGAATATTTTGGGGTTATTTTTGCTCACTCTAGCAATGAGTCTCTCTGTCTCAATCTTTGCTGCCTTGATTTGCTTTTTACAGAATGTATTTAATTTTTTGTATTTATTTAATGCCTCCTCACTACCTACTTCCTTTAATTCTCTAAATGCTTTCTTTTTGTCACTTATTGCACCCCTTACAGCTTTATTTAGCCATATTGGTTTCCTCCTATTTCTAGTATGTTTATTCCCATACGGTATATACTGTGCACAGGTCCTATCCAGGATGCTAATAAACGTCTCCCATTTTCTTTGTGTACTTTTATGTCTCAGGATATCGTCCCAGTTAATTGCACCAAGATCCTCTCTCATCCGTTGGAAATTTGCCCTCCTGAAGTTTAGTGTCCTTGTCACCCCTCTACTACACATCTTATTAAAGGAGACATGAAAACTTATTATTTTGTGATCACTATTCCCCAAGTGACCCCAACCCTTATATTTGATATGCGGTCTGGCCTGTTGGTTAATATTAGGTCTAGCAGTGCCCCTCTTCTTGTTGGGTCCTGAACCAGTTGTGAAAGGTAATTGTCTCTCATAGTTGTCAAAAACCGATTACCTTTACTGGAGCTGCAGGTTTCTGTTCCCCAATCTATTTCAGGGTAGTTGAAGTCCCCCATAATAATGACTTCTCCTTGAGTCGCCGCTTCATCTATTTGCTTTACGAGGATATTCTCCATTGCTTCCATTATTTTTGGAGATTTATAACAAACCCCTATCAGTAATTTATTATTTTTCCCCCTCCCCTTATCTCCACCCACAGGGACTCTACATTTTCATTAGATTCACCTATATTATCACGCAGGATGGGTTTTAAGGTCGATTTTACATACAGACACACCCCACCCCCTCGCTTATCTGTACGATCATTTCTGAAAAGGCTATAGCCCTGCAAGTTAACAACCCAGTCATAGCTCTCATCCAGCCATGTTTCAGATATCCCCACCATATCATAATTATGTTCCAACAACATTAGTTCTAATTCATCCATTTTGTTGGCGAGGCTTCTGGCATTAGTATACATGCACTTGATGTTCCTCTCTGTACCTCTATTCTTTCTTAAATTACTAACTGTTCTAACCCCACCCCCCATGCCACCGCCACCCCCAACTTCATTATTTGTGCCCAGGTCTCTATCTGCACTATCTTCCCCCCCTATAAAATGAATACCCTCCCCCCCAATCCCTAGTTTAAACACTCCTCCAACCTTCTAGCCATTTTCTCCCCCAGCACAGCTGCACCTTCCCCATTGAGGTGCAGCCCGTCCCTAGCGTAGAGCCTGTAGCCAACTGAGAAGTCGGCCCAGTTCTGCAGGAACCCAAACCCCTCCTTCCTACACCAATTCTTGAGCCACTTATTAACCTCACTAATCTCCCGTTGCCTCTCTGGCGTGGCACGTGGTACAGGCAGTATTTCGGGAAATACCACGTTGGAGGTCCTTGCTTTCAGCTTGCAGCCTAATTCCCTGAAATCATCTTTAAGGACCTTCCACCTACCTCTAACTTTGTCATTTGTGCCAATGTGCACAATGACCGCTGGGTCCTCACCAGCCCCTCCCAGTAATCTGTCCACCCAATCAGCGATGTGTTGGACTCGAGCGCCAGGTAGGCAGCACACCATTCGACGATCCCTGTCTTTGTGACAGATTGCCCTATCTGTTCCCCTAATAATTGCTTTCCTTTCCCCAGCCTAGTTATGGTGGGGTTAACCTTTCCTGCCTCTCTTTGGTTCGTGGGTGGCTATTTATTGGTGCCATTTCGGGTAGCATTTGTCAGTGATAGTTCCAGTGTCTGGCTTGAGCAGCTGACCTGTATACCTTAGTGATCCTCCTGCCTCTGACTATCCGTGTTTGTGCCTGAACCGTTCCTTATCCCTGACTTAGTGTGTGTTTGGTAGTTCCCTACAGTGTATGACTCTGCTTGAATTCTGAACCGTGCCTCCTGCTTTCCGTCTCTGTTACTAGATTTCCCGTCTGGCATTGACTCTTTGGCTCATACCCCGACTACGTCTTCTGTCTTACGCTTTGGATCCCGCGCTCCTGTCTTGTTCCGATTTCTGGCTTGTCTCTGACCACGCGCATTGTTGTGACCTCTGGTACTTTGTCTTCCTGTTTGTTGCTGATTGGCCTGTCTGACTACTCTGCCACCTCCTAGTAGCACTCCTCACTTTGCTCTTTGGTGCGACATGGTGAGTGCTACCTGTTTCCCCTTACCTGTGCCCCCTGGTGGAGGTTGCATGCAACTGCCTTGCATTTGCATTACAGGTGTCACCTGATAGCACCAATCATGGACCCAGGCATTTGACTCACCGATTCGGGTGCTTACTTGACATATTCCTGATCATGCTGGTGGTGGTTAGGTTCTTAGTGGTCAGGCCCCTGCTGAACATTGCATGGATAGTTGCAAATGGGCATTTTGTTTGTCTCAGAACTCTCTTTATAAAAGTCTCAAACTAGAGAACACCTAATCTTTTGATGGAAAAAATCAGTTGCCCTCCTTCTTACTCTGATCCCCCCACTACCTTTTCCTGTCTGTTTTGGTGATACCAATCTCTGCCCCTCAGCGTTGCTGACCTCACTCTGCATGCCAGTGTGACGCCCGTGAGACCGAGGTACCCAGCGCCAGATCAATGAGGTCCGTCTCTTGAGGGGGATGTCACTAGTGGCTTGACCCGGTGCTGTGGCCTCAGGCGATGCACAGTGTAAGGGATATCATGAAGGAACAGACACTTACTTGATCAGCAGCAGGTCCTCTCAGCTGTGATGACCCCGATCCTGGATCGATGGCTATTGTCCAAATGAAAGACTGAGGCGCTGAAACGTTTAACCAGTTTACTTTAACAAAAAGGG
Source organism: Ranitomeya variabilis (assembly GCF_051348905.1). Classification (NCBI taxonomy): domain Eukaryota; kingdom Metazoa; phylum Chordata; class Amphibia; order Anura; family Dendrobatidae; genus Ranitomeya; species Ranitomeya variabilis. The sequence goes on along the minus strand of NC_135233.1, from coordinate 513,437,469 downwards.
ATTTGCAACCAATACTGTCACCGGAGTCTGTTTAAGAACTCTGAATTACTTTGATCCTGTCAGGATTTCCACCTCTTATTATGCGCAGTTTCTGTATGGCCCTGCTACTGTATGTGAACTGGCTGCCGACCCAATCTGTCTCTTCTGTGCTCTGGTTCGACGGACAACCCGAGTCCTTTTTTTGTTGGCTTACCCCCTCTGGGAGTACCGCTGAACTCTGTGTCTGTTGCTGCGTCTTACCCTGGTGAAGCTGATATCACCTCACTTCCTTCCGGTTGCTGTATTATATCTAATGAATATAGCCACGGATCCGGTATCCGTCTCTGTGCCTATTCTGGGTAGAGGTTATTGCTACCCGGTTCTCACAATGTCCTTTTTCTCTATTCCTACTATGGGTATTACGGGCCTATAATCCGTCATAGGTAGTGTTGAGCATTCCGATGCTGCAAGTATCGGGTATCGGCCGATACTTGCTGTATCGGAATTCCGATACCGGGATTCCGATACTCTTGTGGTATCGGGTATCGGGTATCGGAACAACATTAATGTTAAAATGTGTAAAATAGAGAATTAAAATAAAAAATATCGCTATACTCACCTGTCCGACGCAGCCGGGACCTCAGCGCAGGAACCGGCAGCGTTGTTTGTTTAAAATTCCCGCTTTTACATGGTTACGCGAAGTCCCGGCTTGTGATTGGTCAGGGCGGCCATGTTGCCGGGCCGCGGACCAATCACAGCAAGCCGTGACGAAAATACGTCACGGCTTGCTGTGATTGGTCCGCGTCCCGGCAACATGGCCGCCATTAACCAATCACAAGCCGTGACGTCACGGGAGGCTGGAAACGCGCTCATTTTAAAAAGGGCGCGTGTCCAGCCTCCCGTGACGTCACGGCTTGTGATTGGTTGCGTCGCGGTCAACCAATCACAAGCCGGGAGGCTGGACACGCGCCCATTTCAAAATGAGCGCGTCCAGCCTCCCGGCTTGTGATTGGTTGATCGCGGCGCAACCAATCACAAGCCGTGACGTCACGGGAGGCTGGACACGCGCCCATTTCAAAATGAGCGCGTCCAGCCTCCCGGCTTGTGATTGGTTGATCGCGGCGCAACCAATCACAAGCCGTGACGTCACGGGAGGCTGGACACGCGCCCATTTTAAAATGAGCGCGTGTCCAGCCTCCCGTGACGTCCCGGCTTGTGATTGGTCAGGGCGGCCATATTGCCGGGACGCGGACCAATCACAGCAAGCCGTGACGTAATTTCGTCACGGCTTGCTGTGATTGGTCCGCGTCCCGGCAACATGGCCGACCTGACCAATCACAAGCCGGGAATTCACGTAACCAAGTAATAGCGCGATTTTTAAACAAACAACGCTGCCGGTTCCCTCGCTGAAGTCCCGGCTGCGTCGGACAGGTGAGTATAGCGATATTTTTTATTTTAATTCTTTCTTTTACACATTTATATGGTTCCCAGGGCCTGAAGGAGAGTTTCCTCTCCTTCAGACCCTGGGAACCATCAGGGATACCGTCCGATACTTGAGTCCCATTGACTTGTATTGGTATCGGGTATCGGTATCGGATTGGATTCCGATACTGTGACGGTATCGGCCGATACTTTCCGATACCGATACTTTCAAGTATCGGACGGTATCGCTCAACACTAGTCATAGGGCTGTTAGGAGTTCAGTTATACGACCTCTCACTTTCAGCTCCTCAACCCAACTGCCAATCCTTTTCTCAGACCAGAATAGATCAAGGGGAGTCTCTGGAGCTCCCCCTTCTGGCCGGAGATGGTAGTGCAGTCTTGCTATTTTAATATTTGTATTTGGTGTCAATAACTATTTTTGTGGCAAATACCCCTAGGGGCGCCACACCAGCTTCCACAGTTGGATTGTGACCACATCATTCACCACCTCGTCTTTCAACAATGCACGCTTGTCCTCCTGACTTGGTGACTGAACAACAACACTTAGCGACAACTGTGTCTTATCATCATCCTCCTCCTTATCCTAAACTTGTCATTCCCCACTGTCATGTTCTTATGGCTGTGGCTGCTCTACGTTTTGGGCATCTCTAAGCAGCATATCGTCCTGTCTCTCTTGGAGCAAGCAGGTTGAGAGATCACAGTCATGAAATGTAGTGGTAAAGATTTTCTTGGAGTGTCCTAGTGAGGGATGACTAGTCTCCTGGGACTCAAAATGGTGGGAGGAAGAAAGATCATGGTGAGGAAGAAAGATCAGGGTGAGGATTAAGTGATCTAGACTTTAGACTTGTGAGACTGGACCAAGTAGAAGACTCTTTGACGCTGCCAAGTCTGGTGGAAGCATTATCTGCCCTCCAACCGATCACCTGTTTGCGCGTCTCTGGTTTCAGAAGTGGTGTACCATGCATCCCTGCAAAGTGGGACAGGAACCTATATGTTGTGGATGGGCTGGTTTCTTGTGCTATAGCAAGAGGCATAGAAGCACCTGACCCATGTCCTCAGGATCGGCGTGCACCATCATCACTACTTCAGCTTCCCCGTCCCTTAATGCGCACCTTACGCATTTTGTAATTGCTCAGTCTCTTGAAATCAAGTTTCTTTTTAATAAAAGAAAAAAGTGGTCACATGTAGCAATCAAAGAGGTTTTTGTGAGTTTACTTTACCATAATTTAGCAGAAAGAACACAAGTGTATGAATGAAAATTCATATTTAATTTAATTTAATTTTAAATTATTCAATGCTCAGTTTTAGAGATCACTGAAATGTTCACAGATCACATAACACTGTATGCCTGAGTAATGGAGATCTACAAATTTTTTAAAAGCTTTTTATCAGTTTGAGGGATAACAGAAATATTCACAGACCACGTAACACTATTTCTGAGAAATGGAGGCACATACATTTTTTAAAAGCGTTTTAGCAGTTTTAGAGATCACAGAAATGTTACTGCATACTGTAGAACATTGCATGGCTGAGAAATGTAGCCCAGGAAAATGTTTAAATGATGTTTGAGTGTGCTATCCAAGGGGTATAGTTTCTCCTTGCAGAGAGTGAAATGTCAAGCATGCTGAGATAAGGAGACTTTAATGCCGCAATGCTCCTCTGGGAAATTGTCTCTTCAGAGAGGAGGAGGACTAGAACTTTAGTGCCACCTATAAGAAGAAGCAATCCTAGAAGTCAATGTCATCCCTTTAACGAGCCTTGTTACATGACTTTGGATAAAAGCCAAAACTCAAGCACCACCCAATGCTCACTGAGTAATGAGCAAATTCGAACACCGTGATGCCTGAGTGATAATCGAGTATCACTGAGCACGGTCACTCATCCCTAGAAGTCACCTTTTAATGTTAGTAATCATTATCTTGTCTGTTGTCATTATAAATTGACAGGTTTTACATTTTTTTCTGGTTGCAGGGAAACATTCCTATTCTTGTTGGAGAGGACTGGGTGCTACTGTCAATGATGCATCCTCAATTTGGGGTCTTCCTAAAACACAGAAGTGGGGGGGTTGGAAATATAGATATTAATCAGACATCTTTTTGTAATAAAGGCTGTAATTTCAGTGCAGCTCCCTTAAACACTTTCAGATTTGGATTGTAGGTGATGACTAATGGCACCTGGTTGCCTTCTTCTTTATTTTTGAAATAGTTCCTTGATATTCTGGTGGCTCTTGCAATCTAGTTTTCAATTGTTTTTGTGGAAATTCAGAGTTCAGAAAATTCTTATCTATCAAAATATAAGAACAATTAACAAGATCGGTAAACTTTGTCAATGAAAAAAAAAATCAAGAACACCAATATTACGTTTTTTTGATTGACGCAATTCCACAAAAAATGTTGCAACAAGCGATCCAAGTCATATCAATCTCAAAATTAAATATAAACGTCATCTCATGCCACAAGACAAAAAGCTATGAAACAGGTCATTCGGCCTCAAAATTTAAATGCTACGAGTCTCGTAAAATGGTGACAAAACCCCCCCAAAATGTTTTATGTTTTTGACAAACTACTGTTTTTTTTAAGACAAAAAATGTAAAAAAAAAGCTTGGTTGGGTATCACCACAATTGTATTGGTGAGGAGAATCATATTGCAAGGTAATTTTTAACATAAAATATCTGGGATCCATGAGATAAAGAGACTGTCTTATTCTCAACAGTTTTGACGATTTGATTCAACCATTAAAGCCTACTGCAATCTGTCTAAATCATATTAAACATGGAAGACTTTGCACTTTAGAGTTCCATCCAAGCTGTGTGTATGTATATATATATATATATATATATATATATATATATATATATATATATATATATATATATATATATATACTGTATATATATATAATTCTTTATTATATCAAGGAAAAAAGTACAAACAGTTAGAAAATAGTTACCTATTACAATTAGAGATGAGCGGTGTTCAAATCGAACTGTTCGCCAATTTCAAATTCGAGATGTTTTGAGCTGTGTTCGAGTCGTTCGACGAACTCAAACAATTTGCTCAACATTTGGCTGTTCGAGTTTCTGTTCGATAACTGTTCGTTCACCAAAAGCCTAACTTGATTTTCACATTAAAACTGTTTATCATTGTTACTAGACTGTTTCAGTGTATAGAGTGCAGGGGGGGGGAAAGATCTGTGCTCAAATAATGCCGATCTCCATTTTTTTTTCTTTCCCGCATTTACAGTGAGGCGGTGCAGTCTCTCAGCCTTTCAACAGTGCACACACACAGCAAAGTGCATGTGATGCACACAAGCAAGGGCATGTGTCTTTGTCTGTGCATGTCACATGTCCTTGCCCTATAAGAACCAGCCATTTTCCCCGTCGCCACCATTTCCTCACTGCTGCAGCTTAGTGTTAGACGGCACCGCTGCTGTTGTGGGCGCTATACAGTATAAGAGTGTGAATTGCAAGAAAATTTGCAGTTAGATAGAGAGAGATAGGTTTAGGGATTCGGGACTAGTTGTAATATCAGCCCTTTTGAGGGTAGGTTACAGCAGTTCATAGCACTGTTTGCCAGGCAGGTCTGAGCCAGTGCTGTGCAAGTGTTTGTCACAGCATTTGGTGTAATCTAGCTCAGCCAATCCTTTTGGGCTAGTAGCATTGTCTGGTAGTCATCTGAGTAGCCCGCCTGTGAAGCTAGCTAAACCGCCTGTGTAGCTAATAATTTTTTACTGCATCTAACCCAGTAAAACCTTTTGGGCTTAGTAGCAGTGTCTGCATGCCAGCGGTGTAGCCCGCCTGTGAAGCTAGCTACACCGCCTGTGTATCAAAATTGTTACTGCATCAAACCCTGTAAATTGTTTTGGGCTTAGTAGCAGTGTCTGCTCGTCAGCGGAGTAGCCCGCCTGTGAAGCAAGCTACAATGCCTGTGTATCTAATATTTTTTTACTGCATCTAACCCAGTAAATCATTTTGGGCTTAGTAGCAGTATCTGCAAGTCAGCGGAGTAGCTTGCCTGTGAAGCTAGCTACACCGCCTGTGTATCTAAATTTTTACTGCATCTAACCCAGTAAATCATTTTGGGCTTAGTAGCAGTATCTGCACGTCAGCGGAGTAGCCCACCTGTGAAGCTAGATACATCACCTGTGTATCTAAATTTTTACTGCATCTAACCCAGTACATCGTTTTGGGCTTAGTAGCAGTGTCTGCACCTCATTGGAGTAGCCCGCCTCTGAAGCAAGCTACACCACCTGTGTATCTAATAATTGTTTACTGCATCTAACCCTGTAAATCGTTTTGGGCCTAGAAGCAGTGTCTGCATGTCAGCAGAGTAGTCAGCCTGTGAAACTAGCTACACCACCTGTGTATCTAAATTTTTATTGCATCTACCGCACTAAATCGTTTTGGGCTTTAGTAGCAGTGTCTGCACGTCAGTGGAGTAGCCCGCCTGTGAAGCTAGCTACACCGCCTGTGTATCTAAATTTTTACTGCATCTAACCCAGTAAATTGTTTTGGGCTTAGTAGCAGTGTCTGCACATCAGCGGAGTAGCCCGCCTGTGAAGCAAGCTGCACCACCTGTGAATCTAAATATTTACTGTATTTAACCCAGTAAATCGTTTTGGGCCTAGTTGCAGTGTCTGCACGTCAGTATTGTAGCCCGCCTGTGAAGCTAGCTACACCGCCTGTGTATCTAATAATTTTTTACTGCATCTAACCCAGTAAATCGTTTTGGGCTAGTACCACAATTTGGCCACTCAGCTCTGCTCGGTTTCCATCCATTGTTTTTTGTGCCAACAACTACAGAGTTGCCAATCAGTTAAGCACCAAAATGAGTGGCAAAAGGCCTGCTGCTGGTGAATAGGTGTCTTGGAAAGGGAAAAAAAGGTTGTGTCCGTGGGGTAGGTTGTAAAGCAACAGTAACATCTGCAGAAGAAAGACCATCTTCCAGCCAAAGTAAGATGTCTACTTCTTTTCGTAGACAATCTGATATGTTCGCTACGAGCATCGCTACAAATTCCAGATGAGGCACAAAAACAGCAGGTGCTTGAACGGATATCAAGTGCTCGTGCAAGTGGGCTCTCCTCCACCTCATCTTCAACATCACAAATACTCCAGTCCTCAGAAGTGTCACCCCAATCGCACTGCACTTGCTTCCTCACAGCTCCCAAGTCTCCAGCCGCCCGTCTGAGTATGGGGTAACACAGATGGTTGAGTCTGCAGAGCTGTTTACGCATACTATAGCCTGGCAATCAGAGGTCTGCTCCAGAGCTTCTGTGAATCCAGACGAGGAAATGATCTGCACTAATGCCCAGAATCTTTTGTGAGTCAGATCCAGGCCCAGATGAAGAAGGTTCTGAGCATAATGTGGACACTAGTTCCCAAACTGTAACTCCTGTTGCATTTTATGCTATTTCAGCCATTTTTTGAGTAAAACAAATGAGTTATAATTTCTTTTGAGACTATTTATTGCATCTACTATTGTTTATGAAGTAAACAGTTGCTTTAGGTGCAGATGTATACATGCTTTCAGTACAAACCATACGCATTGGCTTTCAGTACAGTTCTGTGCAATTTTTTTTTTCTGTATGTTATTTACCCTGCTTTTTTAATTTTCCTTGTGCTGGTTCTCTGTGCAAAGCAGACCTTGTGGTGTTGGAGCCCAGGGGGGTGGTGTCTGGTGTCTCTTTTTCTTATCTTATCAGTAAGTAAGCAATTCAGCCAGCCATTTCAAATTCAAATGCAAATGAGCTTTATTGGCAGGGCTAAGTACCCAAAGCATATGGTAAAAACACGGGGTGGGGAAGGGAGGCATATAGAGGTCCAGGATATATCAGACTCCTTTGTTGAAAAAACAAGCCTGAGCTTCCACAAGGTATTCTCAGCAAAAGAGGTGGTGTACATAGTTACATGTTTTATTTCACTCAAGACTAGTGTTGAGCATTCCGATACCACAAGTATCGGGTATCGGCCGATATTCGCGGTTTCGGAATTCTGATACCGAGTTCCGATACTTTCAGTGTATCGGAAACCGGAATCGGAAATTCCCATCATGCAAACTCCCGTTTTTTTATGAATCAGCCAATGAGGAATGATTTGAAGTGTGGGCACATCCTGTTCTGCATGGTGGGCACGTAACTACTGGCATGGCTGTGATTGGCTGCTGAAATGATGTCACGACACCCTTTAAAAGTCGCCACCGACATTTTGTGCTCACTCTGCTGTGAATTCAGTCAGGGACAGGACGCTGTGTTCTGACTGAGGGCCAGTTTAGAGATTGCGATTTGCTTCATTGTGCTTAATCCAGGCTAAATCAGCAACCGCTGTGTGTTCACCTTGCTTTTGCCTTGCAGCGCTGTTCACAGCTGTCTGCAAGGTCTGTGTGTGAGTGCAGCTCACTCTGCTGTCTGTGCATAGCCACAGCCGGTTTTGGTCAGCTCAGGGTGCTTCACTGCCTCATACTGCTAAATCCTTTTTTTTTTTAATTAGTGCAGCCCGCTGCACATTTTTTCAAATATATCCTATATTAGTGGCTTTCCATCTGTATCCTGCTAGATTGTGGAAAATCACTATATAGGATTAGATAGAGTAGCTTTGTTTGGCCTAGCAGCGCCGTTCGCGGCTGTCTGCACGGTCTGTGTGAGTGCAGCTCACTCTGCAGTCTGTCTGCAGCCACAGCCGGTTGTGTTCAGCTTAGAGTGCGTCACTGCCTCATACTGCTAAATCCTTTTTTTTTTTGCAATTAGTGCAGCCAGCTGCACCTTTTTTCAATAATATCCTATTAGTGTCTTTCCATAAGTATCCCGCTAGATTGTGGAAAAACACTATATAGGATTAGATAGAGGAGCTTATCTTGGCCTTGCATCGCCGTTCACGGCTGTGTGTGAGTACTGCACTCACTTTGTAGTGTCTGTTCTGCAAAACAAACCCAAAGTTCACCAAACACTCCACTTTACTGTTGTGTAGGCCACATAAGCTCATAATAAAGTCTAGATCACACTCCATAAAATAAGTGTTTCTTATACCTGTTAGCAGCTGTGCAGAAATAAGCGCACTAAGCACTTTTCTGCCTATCTTTATCACTCAGTCTATCACGATGAAGAAAGCAGGGAGTAAGGCACGTGGGCGTGGGTGTGGAGCGGGGAGAGGACGTGGGGATTCTGCGCCAGCTGCGGGCACCGGTGACTCATCATCCCCCAGTTTCAGCAGGGAGCAGACCTTCATGCACAGCTTTGTCGGAGCTCGCCGTACCCCACTGCTGTGGGACGAACAAATTGAAGCCGTTGTCGGATGGATGGCAGCTAACGCATCGACTTCAATTAGTGCCACATCCTCTCAGGCACAGAGCACTGAAGAGCAACCATCTCTTCACCATCTGCCAAATTGCCCAGGCAGTCAGAGAGCCCAGGACAGGAGCCATCTCTACTTCTGTTCTCTGAATCTCTTGGCTTGGAAACAGGGGGCCAGCCAAGCAGCATTAGACAATCAGAAGAAGAGGCTGTATGCAGTGATGCGCAACAGCTTTGTCTCTCTGAATCAGAAGAGGCGTATGGGACAGTGCCTCCGGTTACAACTTCTCAGTACGCATCAGATGATGAGACTCAGGTGCCAGTTTGACAGCTGTGCTTTGTCTCATTAAAAAGGAAAGTCCAGCCTCTGAGACGCTTTCACGGTATGAGGGGAAAAATTTTATAAGTGTTTCATTCAGCGTGTGCAAGGAACATAATTAAAAGAGCCACCTTTTCCTTGTGCAGCATTACTGCTGCACAAGATGGCTCTTCCAGTTACTAACGCCTGGGGGGGTTCAAGGGTTCCCTTTCAACTTGCTCCAGTGCAGGCTTCGGCCTACACTCTGCTCCTCCTGCTGACCCTGGGCTCTAACACCGCCAGTTGGCGCCCGGAAGTGCTGGCTGCACAGAGAAAAACACCCGTCAATGTGTCAGTGGGGTTCAGTAACGCCAGCTCTTCCCCTGCTGTGTAGCCGGCAACATGTCCTGCAAACGCCACGCAGACACAAAGATGCCTCCAGTGCAGGCTTCGGCCTACACTCTGCTCCTCTGCTCCTACTGCTGACCCTGGGCTCTAACACCGCCAGTTGGTGCCCGGAAATGCTGGCTGCACAGAGAAAAACACCCGTCAATGTGTCAGTGGGGTTCAGTAACGCCAGCTGTTCCCCTGCTGTGTAGCCGGCAACGTGTCCTGCAAACACCACGCAGACACAAAGCTGCCTCCAGTGAAGGCTTCGGCCTACACTCTGCTCCTCTGCTCCTCCTGCTGTCCCTGGGCTTCAACACCGCCAGATGGTGCCCGGAAGTGCTAGCTGCACAGAGAAAAACACCCAGCCAGCAACGTGTCCTGAAAACGCCACGCAGACACAACAGACACTAAACTGCTTCCCGTACAGGCTTCGGCCTACACTCTGCTCCCCATGCTGACCCTTTGCTCCAACACCGCTAGTTGAGGCTCTAGGATGACAATCTTGAATAGGTCCCCATCCTGGTTACAGTACCGTCAGCTGGTTCCGGGCAGAGCCTTTGGCTTAGGTGCCTCCTTCTGGGTATTCGAGTTCCACCAACGTCAGGTGGTCCTTGGTAGTGCTTTCTGGCATGGGTACCTCCTGCTTAGTAACCGGGTTCCAGTAACGTCAGCTGGTCCTCGTTAGTTCCATTGGCTCTTGGACCTTCGGGTAGCCATCCGAGTTCCAGTTCCATCAGCTGGTTCTCGGCATTTTCTCAGCCTTCTTGTACCTTCTGCTACATTTCCAAGTTCAAGACCCTAAAGACAATGACCCTGAAGACCACCCCTAAGATGACAACGACACCAGAGACGACAACCCCTGAGACGACGACCCTGGAGACGACAACCCTGAAGACCACCCCGATGACGACGACGACCCTGGAGACGATGACCCTGGAGACGACGACCCGGATGACCGAGAAGCAGAAGAAAAAGAAGCTGCAGAACAAAGAGCAGAAGAACATTAAGCATGAGACTAAAAATCTGAGCAAAATATATTATCTAAATTATAAGCAGAAGAAGACTAAGCAGTGTATGGGGGTGTGTCCGCTCCTCCTTGTGGTGCCCCTGGATAAAGCCTGCTGCTGCAGGCCAAACTGAACGTGGACAAATCCTGTTGTAACTCTTTTGTGAAAGGCAGAACAGAAGGTGTAATCTTCAAACTTTTATAGATAACAACTACAGGAATGCCTGTCACAAATAAGAATATGATGAAGAAGTAGAATATGAAGAAGAATAATAGTTTAATAAAAAGAATATGAAGAATGTAACAAAAAAAATAATAGGTAGAAGATGAAGAAGATGAATAAGGTGAAGAAGAAGTTGATGTCAAAGATGCTGCTGCTGAGGATGATGAAGAAGAAAGTGTGGGAGAAGTAAAAAAGAAGGTGAAGGGCATTGAAGTAGTGAAACATCAATATCAGACAAAATAAAAAAAATCTTAACATAGTCAATATCTTTGTAACTCCGAACGTCTTAAAAAAATAATTAAAATTCCTGCTATTCTATTTGATTGGGCTAAACCTATATGCCTTTAATGTCTCCGCCACCTCCCCCAATACATCCTACATTATTCTTAGTTGTTTTCCTTCATGTAGAATGAACCTACAAGGAAATAAAGGGTTTATTTTAATTCCGATATTTTGCTCCCATTGACTTGCATTGGTATCGGGTATCGGTATCGGCGAGATCCGATATTTTGCCGATATCAGCCGATCCAATCCGATACCGATACTTTAGATTATCGGAAGGTATCGCTCAACACTACTCAAGACACAACAGTTGTTTTTTTTTTATTATTTTTACTATTTACTATTACTATTTTTTTCATGACCTGTTACGTTCACATACAGTATAATAATGCAACAGGGATTCAAAATTTTTTCTTAAGTAGCTAAAACAGCATTTTAATAGGACCGGTCAAAAATGACCAGAGCAGTACAAGTGTATAGTGGAAACGAATATAGAACAGCAGGGTTAAGAAACCCTGGGGAAATTGATGCCACTTTTTTGGAAAAAATGGAGACTCTTTTTGGAGTCCCCTTGCTGTGTTTTACATGACGTTGGCATCGTCAATTCCAGGTGGGTGGGGTCACTCCTCCCCACTTTTAACCTTAAGAAACTACATACACTAGGGCTTGGGGTAACACAGATGGTTGAGTCTGCAGAGCTGTTCACTCATACTATAGCCTGGGATTCAGAGGTCTGCTTCAAAGCTTCAGTGTCTGCTAGTCAGCAGAGTAGCCAACCCATTAAGCAAGCTACACTGCCTGTTTATCTAAGTACTAATTTTTAACTGCATCTAGCCCAGAGGAAATCCTTTTGGGCCTAGCAGCAGTGTCTGCTACTCAGCAGAGTTCCCCACCCATGGAGCAAGCTACACCGCCTGTTTATCTAATTACTCATTTTTAACTGCATCTAACCCAGAGGAAATCCTTTTGGGCCTAGTAGCAGTTTCTGCTACTCAGCAGAGTACTTCACCCATGAAGCAAGCTACACCGCCTGTTTATCTAATTACTAATTTTTAACTGCTTATAGCCCAGGCAATACTTTGGGCTTAGTAGCAGTGTCTGCTACTCAGCAGAGAACTCAACCATGAAGCAAGCTACACTGCCTGTTTATCTAATTACTAATTTTTAACTGCATCTAGCCCAGGCAATACTTTGGGCCTAGTAGCAGTGTCTGCTACTCAGCAGAGTACCCCACCCATGAAGCAAGCTACACCGCCTTCTTCCTTTCTCAATCTAGCTCTGGGGTGTCCACTCTCCCTCCAGCTCTCTCCTTCTCACAGGTGGACTACCGCGTGTATTCACACTGTGGCAAATCTTTTGGGCCCAGGCATAAGAAGTCGTCGAGGTTATGGATAATATGTGCCCCCTTAGAAACGTCCATGAAGACCCATTCGAGGAAGCAACTAAACACCTCAAATAGTGAGCAGGATATGGAGCACTCCATGGACAAACAGCGATCTACGTAGTATGCTCCTTCACAGAAGCAGCCCAATAGGCGGACACTATTCGGAGGCACATGTAGTAACCGGAACACCCCCTCAATGTCTGTTTTGGCCATTAGGGTGCCCCTTCCCAACTTCTTGACCCACCTTATTGCCTCGTCGAAGGAGGTACAGTATATAGTACTGTGCTTGGTTCCGCGTCGATGTTGTCATTTACTGACCTGCCCCTTGGATATGACAAATGGTGGATTAGTCTGAATGTATTGGGTTCCTTTTTTGGCATGACTCCCAACGGGGATATCACTACGTCTTCTAAGGAAAGTGTTCTGAATGGACCCGCCATTCTACCTAAAGATATTTCTTTTTTAAATTTTTTGTCATGACGTCTGGGTGTTGGTAGGCTGATTTTAGATTTTTACTCCAGCCTTTTTTGATTTTAGAAGGGCATGACATGCCTATACCTGTGTCTCCTCCTCCTTTTACTCCTCCACCTATTTTCGCATGACTATATGTACTTGTGACTAGTGTTGAGCGATACCTTCCGATATCCAGAAGTATCAGTATCGGATTGGATCGGCTGATATCCAAAAAAAAATATCGGATATCGCCGATACCGATACCAGATACCAATGCAAGTCAATGGGACACAAATATCATAATGTAAATAAGCCCTTTCTGTCCTTCTACATCCTTTTCAGGAGGGGGTAAGAGTGTGGGCGATGCGTAGGCAGACACTGTGCGTGTCTGTGTGTGCGGGTGGGGTCTGTGCGGGCCTGCCGGGGATCTGTACGGGCCTCTCGGGGGTCTGTACGGGCCTGCCGGGGGTCTGTGCGGGCTGCAGGGGGTCTGTGTGGGTTGCTGGGGGTCTGTGTGGGCCTGCCAGGGGTCTGTATGGGCCTGCCGGGGGTCTGTGCGGACTGCCAGGGGTCTCTGCGTGCTGCCGGGGCTCTGTGCGGGCTGCCGGGGCTCTGTGCGGGCTGCCGGGGGTCTGTGCATGTGTGCAGGCATTGGATGTAGTCCCATAATCCGGCTAATGTGTTGAATGTAAAAAAAAACAAAAAAAACATACATACTACATACATACAACATACTACATACATACATACTACATACATACAACATACTACATACATACTACATACATATTACATACATACATACTACATACATACATACATACAGTGGGGCAAAAAAGTATTTAGTCATTCCGCAATAGTGCAAGTTCCACCACTTAAAAAGATGAGAGGCGTCTGTAATTTACATCATAGGTAGACCTCAACTATGGGAGACAAACTGAGAAAAAAAAATCCAGAAAATCACATTGTCTGTTTTTTTATCATTTTATTTGCATATTATGGTGGAAAATAAGTATTTGGTCAGAAACAAACAATCAAGATTTCTGGCTCTCACAGACCTGTAACAACTTCTTTAAGAGTCTCCTCTTTCCTCCACTCATTACCTGTAGTAATGGCACCTGTTTAAACTTGTTATCAGTATAAAAAGACACCTGTGCACACCCTCAAACAGTCTGACTCCAAACTCCACTATGGTAAAGACCAAAGAGCTGTCAAAGGACACCTGAAACAAAATTGTAGCCCTGCACCAGGCTGGGAAGACTGAATCTGCAATAGCCAACCAGTTTGGAGTGAAGAAATCAACAGTGGGAGCAATAATTAGAAAATGGAAGACATTCCAGACCACTGATAATCTCCCTCGATCTGGGGCTCCACGCAAAATCCCACCCCGTGGGGTCAGAATGATCACAAGAACAGTGAGCAAAAATCCCAGAACCACGCGGGGGGACCTAGTGAATGAACTGCAGAGAGCTGGGACCAATGTAACAAGGCCTACCATAAGTAACACACTACGTCACCATGGACTCAGATCCTGCAGTGCCAGACGTGTCCCACTGCTTAAGCCAGTACATGTCCGGGCCCGTCTGAAGTTTGCTAGAGAGCATTTGGATGATCCAGAGGAGTTTTGGGAGAATGTCCTATGGTCTGATGAAACCAAACTGGAACTGTTTGGTAGAAACACAACTTGTCGTGTTTGGAGGAAAAAGAATACTGAGTTGCATCCATCAAACACCATACCTACTGTAAAGCATGGTGGTGGAAAAATCACGCTTTGGGGCTGTTTCTCTGCAAAGGGGCCAGGTCGACTGATCCGGGTACATGAAAGAATGAATGGGGCCATGTATCGTGAGATTTTGAGTGCAAACCTCCTACCATCAGCAAGGGCATTGAAGATGAAACGTGGCTGGGTCTTTCAACATGACAATGATCCAAAGCACACCGCCAGGGCAACGAAGGAGTGGCTTCGTAAGAAGCATTTCAAGGTCCTGGAGTGGCCTAGCCAGTCTCCAGATCTCAACCCTATAGAAAACCTTTGGAGGGAGTTGAAAGTCCGTGTTGCCAAGCGAAAAGCCAAAAACATCACTGCTCTAGAGGAGATCTGCATGGAGGAATGGGCCAACATACCAACAACAGTGTGTGGCAACCTTGTGAAGACTTACAGAAAACGTTTGACCTCTGTCATTGCCAACAAAGGATACATTACAAAGTATTGAGATGAAATTTTGTTTCTGACCAAATACTTATTTTCCACCATAATATGCAAATAAAATGATAAAAAAACAGACAATGTGATTTTCTGGATTTTCTTTTCTCAGTTTGTCTCCCATAGTTGAGGTCTACCTATGATGTAAATTACAGACGCCTCTCATCTTTTCTAAGTGGTGGAACTTGCACTATTGCTGAATGACTAAATACTTTTTTGCCCCACTGTACATACTACATACAGGGGTTGGACAAAATAATGGAAACACCTGGAAGCATCAACAAAAGTTAGTTTAATATTGTGTAGGTCCACCTTTTGCGGCGATTACAGCCTCAATTCTCCGAGGTATGGATTCATACAAGGTGTGAATTGTTTCTAAAGGAATTTTAGCCCATTCTGCAGTTAAAACACCCTCCAGTTCTTTGAGCGAAAATGGCGGCAGAAATCGACGTCTAACTTGAATCTCTAAAATCGACCATAAATGCTCAATAATGTTGAGGTCTGGGGATTGTGGGGGCCAGATGAGATGCTCAACTTCATTAGAATGTTCCTCGTGCCATACTTTAACGATTCTACCTGTATGAATTGGTGCATTATCATCCTGAATAATGGCGTTCCCCTCCGGGCATAGTGCTTGAACCATTGGATGCACTTGGCCGCCCAAAATGCCTAAATAATCTCGGCTGTTATTTCTTCCATGAAGGGATATCATTGGCCTGGCAGATCTCCATGAAATAGCACCCCAGATCATCACAGAACCTCCACCATGTTTTACGGTTGGGAGAAGGCAGTCTGGATGGAATGCTTCTTTCGTCTGTCTCCAAATGTACACTCGGCCAGAGGTCAGAAATAGTGTAAACGATGATTCGTCTGAGAATATCACGTTTCCACTGCTCGAGGGACCAATTCTGGAGGTTTCTACACCACTCTAAATGCTTGGAAACATTTGTCATTGAGAGCAGCGGTTTTCTAATTGCAGCTCTTCCGTGGAATCCAGATTTGTGCAGCTCCCGACAAACAGTTTTCGTGGAAACTGGGTTCTGTAGGTGTTCATTAACTCAGCAGTGATTTTCGGAGCCGTAGTCTTGCGATCCTCTCTCACAATTCACTTTAGAGTCCGACGGTCTCTCTCAGTCAACTTTGACTTTCGGCCGGACTTGTGCTTTGCTGCGGACATTTTTCCTTCTCTTTCAAACGCAGTCATTACTTTGGAGACAGTACCTCTTGACACGCCAAGCATTCGGGCACTTTCTGTTACACTAGCGCCTGCCATACGAGCACCAACAATTTGGCATCTTTGAAAATCCGAGAGGTCTGCCACTGGTATCAGGTTCTCATCAATTTTCTTATAATTATGCAAAACAAACAGTTAATTTACATACAGATATCACATAACACAAATAATCAACTACAAAACATAACCATATGTCACGGTTTGCATGTTTATCACATGTTCGAAGATTATGATGCCAAAACATTAGGTGTTTCCATTATTTTGTCCAACCCCTGTATATACAACATACTACATACATACTACATACATACTAACTACATACATACAACATACTTCATACATACTACATACAATACATTCATACATTACATACAATACATACATATAGACATACAGTACATTAAGCATAGATTACATACTCACCATTACTTGTCATTTTGTTCCCCGAAGCCAGTGTAATCTGTAAAAAAGATTAAAATAACAAACAACCAATATACTCCCTGTCCGCAGAAATCCATGAGTGTCCCACGACGATCTCCCATGGATAACGGCAGCATCAGCTGATGCGACCGCTCTCCAGGGGCTCCAGGAACACAATGACGGGAGGAAGGTATCCTTCCACACTGTATTCCTCCGCCGCTGTAAAAAAAATAGTCCCTAGTCTCACTTTTGAAACTGCTGTGTGAGAAATTTTCCCACGCAGCAATTGCTTTAAAGTGAGACTCTGAGAGGTTACTATAGTTCAGTGATGCACTGCAGGAGCCATTGTCTCCTGTCAGTGTGTCACTGAAGGTCCTATAGAGCAGTGACATCACCCAATGTCACTGTTCTATAGGGGAGATCGTCATGGGACACTCATTATTAATTGGACTACAGCGGACAGGTAGTATACGGTTTATTATTTTACGTTTTTTGCAGGTGCTGAAGTATGGTAAGTTGTTATGATCCCAAGTGGCGGAGGATCACAAATAGATCAGCAAGTGATTAAACTAAGGACGAGCTCTAGGGAGATGGTAACTGGACTGATCGCAAATCTGAACCTATCCAAAACAACTAGAGGTAGCCTGTTGTGAATTAGACTTTTTGGCTCCCTCTTGTGGTCACTAGTGATATGACTCTGGGATTGTCTTTCCTCAGTTTGGCACTCACCTGGGTCGTTAGTCCAGGGGTGTTGCTATATAAACTTCCTGGATCCTTAGTCCAGTGCCTGGCATCGTTGTAATCGGATCCTTTCTGTTTGCTCCTGTCTGCTGGTCCCGGTTCGTGCAAAATTAAGCTAAGTCCTGCTTCTTTGTTTTTTGGTTATTTGCTTTGCTCTTATTTTTGTCCAGCTTGTACTAAATGTGATTCCTGACTTTGCTGGAAGCTCTAGGGGGCTGGTGTTCTCCCCCCGGGCCGTTAGACGGTTCGGGGGTTCTTGAATATCCAGCGTGGATATTTTGATAGGGTTTTTGCTGACCATATAAGTCATCTTACTATATTCTGCTATTAGCTAGTGGGCCTCTCTTTGCTAAATACCTAGCTCATTCTTACGTTTGTCTTTTCCTCTTACCTCACCGTTATTATTTGTTGGGGGCTTGTATCCAACTTTTGGGGTCTTTTCTCTGGAGGCAAGAAAGGTCTTTCTTTTCCCTTCTAGGGTTAGTTAGTTCTCCGGCTGGCGCGAGACGTCTAGAACCAACGTAGGCACGTTCCCCGGCTGCTGCTATTTGTGGTGCTAGGATTAGATATATGGTCAGCTCAGTTACCACTGCCCTATGAGCTGGTTTATTGTGTTTGCAGACTTAGTAATTATTTCTGAGACCCTCTGCCATTGGGGTCATAACAGTAGCCGGTGAACGTGCCTAAAAAATTCTTAGACGTCTCGAGCCAGCCTGAGGAACTACCTACCCCTAAAGAGAAAGAAAGACCTCGCTTGCCTCCAGAGAAATAATCCCCAAAGATATAGAAGCCCCCAACAAATATTAACGGTGAAGTAAGAAGAAGGCACATACATAGGGATGAAATCAGATTCAGCAAAAGAGGCCAACTAGTACTAGAAAGCAGAAAATAGAGCAGGGGTCTATGCGATCAATAAAAAACCCTTACAAAATATCCATCCTGAGATTTCAAGAACCCACACACCAACTAACGGTGTGTGGGGAGAAACTCAGCCCACTAGAGCAAGCAGCAAGCGAGGGAATTACATTTTAGCAAGCTGGAACAGAAAACATGATAAACACTGCTGAACAAAAAATGAGCAAACAAAACTTAGCTTATCCTGGATGGACTGGGAGCAAGGTAGTCAGAAGGAATCTGAGTAGCACTGATTACATCGACAGCCGGCCACAAGTGGAAGTAAAACAGAGCTATATAGGAACCTCCCAGAGGATAACGAACCAGCTGATAGCAAGAGACCAGCAGGATAACAAACAAAGCCACCAGGGGGAGCCCAAAGCAAAAGTCACGCAATACCACCAGTGACCACAAGAGGGAGCCCGAAAACAGAGTTCACAACAGTACCCCCCCCTTAAGGAGGGGTCACCGAACCCTCATGAAAACCCCCAGGGCGATCAGGATGAGCCACATGGAAGGCACGAACCAAATCGGCCGCATGAACATCAGAGGCGACAACCCAAGAATTATCCTCCTGACCATAGCCCTTCCACTTGACCAAATACTGGAGCCTCCGTCTAGAAACACGAGAATCCAAGATCTTCTCCACCACGTATTCCAATTCTCCCTCAACCAGCACCGGGGCAGGAGGCTCAACCGGAGGAACCACAGGTACCACATACCTCCGCAACAACGAGCGATGGAACACATTATGAATAGCAAATGATGCCGGGAGGTCCAGACAGAATGACACAGGGCCAAGGACTTCCAGAATCTTATAAGGACCGATAAACCGAGGCTTGAACTTAGGAGAGGAGACCTTCATAGGAACGAAGCGAGAAGACAACCACACCAAGTCCCCAACGCGAAGTCGGGGACCCACACAGCGACGGCGGTTGGCAAAGAGCTGAGCCTTCTCTTGTGACAACTTCAAATTGTCCACCACATGATTCCAAATCTGATGCAACCTATCCACCACAACATCCACTCCAGGACAGTCAGAAGGCTCCACCTGACCCGAGGAAAAATGAGGATGAAACCCCGAATTACAAAAAAAAGGAGAAACCAAAGTAGCAGAACTAGCCCGATTATTAAGGGCAAACTCGGCCAACGGTAAAAAAGTAACCCAGTCGTCCTGGTCAGCAGAAACAAAACATCTTAAATAAGTCTCCAAGGTCTGATTAGTTCGCTCGGTTTGGCCATTCGTCTGAGGATGAAAGGCCGACGAAAAAGACAATTCAATGCCCAACTTAGCACAAAAGGTCCGCCAAAATCTAGACACAAACTGGGATCCTCTGTCAGAAACAATGTTCTCAGGAATCCCGTGCAAACGAACCACATTTTGAAAAAACAGTGGAACCAACTCGGAGGAGGAAGGCAACTTAGGCAAGGGCACCAAATGGACCATCTTAGAAAAATGATCACACACCACCCAGATGACAGACATTCTCTGAGAGACAGGGACATCTGAAATAAAATCCATGGAAATGTGCGTCCAAGGCCTCTTCGGGACAGGCAGAGGTAACAGCAAACCACTGGCACGAGAACAGCAAAGCTTCGCCCGAGCACAAATTCCACAAGACTGCACAAAGGAACGCACATCCCGTGACAAGGAAGGCCACCAAAAAGACCTGGCCACCAAGTCTCTGGTACCAAATATTCCAGGATGGCCCGCCAACACCGAAGAATGAACCTCGGAGATGACTCTGTTGGTCCATCTATCCGGGACAAGCAGTCTCTCCGGTGGACAGCGGTCAGGTCTATCCGCCTGAAACTCTTGCAGCACACGTCGCAAATCTGGGGAGATGGCAGACAAAATCACCCCTTCTCTAAGGATACCAGCCGGCTCTGAATCTCCAGGAGAGTCAGGCACAAAACTCCTAGAAAGAGCATCAGATTTCACATTCTTCGAACCTGGCAGGTACGAGACCATGAAATCAAAACGAGAGAAAAACAACGACCAACGAGCCTGTCTGGGATTCAGCCACTTGGTCGACTCGAGATAAATCAAATTCTTGTGGTCAGTCAAGACCACCACACGAAGTTTAGCTCCCTCGAGCCAATGTCGCCACTCCTCAAATGCCCACTTCATAGCCAACAGCTCCCGATCACCGACATCATAATTCTGCTCGGCAGGTGAAAACTTTCTTGAAAAGAAAGCACATGGCTTCATCACAGAGCCATCGGGGCTTCTCTGCGACAAAACAGCACCCGCTCCAATCTCGGAAGCATCAACCTCCACCTGGAAGGGAAGTGAGACATCTGGCTGACATAAGACCGGAGCCGAAGAAAACCGATGCTTCAGCTCCCGAAAGGCCTCCACAGCCGCAGAAGACCAATTAGTCACATCAGAACCCTTCTTGGTCAAATCCGTCAAAGTGTAACCAAATAACCTATAACTCTCAATTTACTATATAAAACAATACTTTATTATTTAAAACCATAAAACACAACCACAGACATACCAACACTAACAACCGTGCTCTCTAGCTAATGTCCTATCCTGGGGACACTGGATGCCTACTGCCTAACAGTGGAGGTTGGCACCCTACATATAACGAGATTGGCGCCCCCACTCAACGACGACTTACCCTAAATCTCCTATTACTGCCCTATATATATAAATGTGTAGCAGCCGGGCAGCCAAATATCCAACAGGAAATAAGATAAGGGTAAATAAATAATCAGAATTACCCACTGATAAGTAGGGCAAGAAATATATATATAAAGATGTTTGTTTGATAGGGTGAGAGACACAGACATACAAAGTGCAAAATTAGTGCAGAATAAAGTGCTGAAAAAGTGAACAAATATTCCTAGCTATACTGCTCCCTAGCCTCAGTACCTGCCTTGCTGTGGAGGTTGGCACCCTACTGTGCAGCGGAATAGGCGCCCCCACTCTGCGACGGCTGTCCCTTGGATGCCCTATGGGTAGCTCAAAGCAGTACCACAGACTCATATATATATTTGATAAATTTATATCAGGAAAGGCAGGAATAGATAAACACACTGATTAAATAATCAGTACCACATGTCACAGACTGACAATGCACCTATAGAGTGTATAACCAAATCAAAAATATCACAACACTCATATATATAATTTCATATGAAATATTTTAGAGAGGCAGTTCTCTCAAAGAGGCCGTTATCCCAAGAGACCAATCATATACCACTCTTATATGGGACTATCTGCCTCTTTTATGGTTCTTATCAAGATTATTATGGCACATATATATGAATAACAGTGCAATGGAGCAGTAGACTAAGAAGGGTACTCATCATAGTTCAGAAGATGTCATGGTGCGCCTCTACGCGTTTCACCTTACGGATCATCAGGAGGCTTTGATGTATGGATGTGTCATGGAAAAACCAACTCACTCATACTTATATAGATTCTGAAGTTAATAGATAATAGTAGCTACTAGAGGCATGACTCCCCCTATCTTTAGCATGTCTGCTATATCGAACCTTTAGTTAACACAGGAGTCTATTAAAAGGTATATGTTGTGCATATACTAGCCACCATGTTATTGTGGCCACTCTGGTATATACATTCAATGTACTGCATACCGATTCCTGTTATCTCTTGTGCGCCAGTTGAGCCTCGCTGTGCTTGGCGTGCGTCTCAGCTGGAGCGCATATGACCGCGCCTTCAATAGGGCGCATGACCGGAAATGGTCAGCGCTGCCCAAGACCATGATTGCGCATGCCCGAAGATATGTATTTACTAGGCGTACATTCCAGCTGGAACGCATATAGCCGCGCCTTCCCTAGAGCGCATGACCGGAAGTGGTCAGCGCTACCCAGGACCATGATTGCGCATGCCCAAATAGGTGTGTATTAATGCTTAAACAAAGCTCTGCTACAACCGGAAGTTCCCACTAAGACGCACATATCCGCGTCAGCAGCACTGATTTCTGGTATTTCTGGTTTACAATATACTTTGAGGTGGCATGGCAAGTTTTTTGTCAGGTCCCGTGAACACAGAAGCATGGGTAGAGGAAGCCAATCAGGCCTTTAGCACTAATAGCGATTTAGGGCCAAACAGCAACAGTCAGTCACTTAAATCATTATTTGGAGACCTATACGGTGATTACAAAGAACATATTAAATCTTGGTGGGAGATAAAAGCCCTGGAAAACTACATTAAAAATAGAGTGATACCCAGAGGTTTGAGAATTAACCTAAATCCATCTCCCAGGACAGCTTCACCTGAATTACTGACTAAGTGGCTAAAAGAGTCTATTGAGTCATCAATTAGATTTATGTGTTTACTCCTTGAGGAGGAAAAGAAGCTATTTGAGCTTTCCTCCAAGCAGTTGAATAAATCAATTGATAACATCTTGAAACATAAGGCAGATCCCGATTTTAATAGAAGGGAGGGCCTTCTACAAACTTCGGTTGAGAAATATCAATCTTTCATTAAAGATAGAAAGCAACAGCAGTTTCAAAGAGACCTGAAGGCGTTCAGTGAGAATCAGGCATATAGCTTTAGTTGCAATAGTGTCTCTGACATCTCTTCATCTGACATTGAGACATCTGACACAGAACGCCCTCAAGGGACTTTTACCCCGAGAGTAAACAGACGCTTTAGACAGGGATGGAGAGGCAGAGGAAAATATCATCCCAGAGGGCACCAAAGAGGGGGTCAATCACAACAGCCAGGGAGAGGCCCTCCCAATGGCAACAATGTGTCCTCATCCTCAGCATCCTCATCGGTCTCTTTTTTAGAGAGGAATGCACGGACAGGCTATTACCTACGACCCAAGGTCTGAATAGGGGCCAGATAATCAACCTCTCCAAATATGTTCTAACTAGAGATGATTATAGTCTCCTTTTGAAGGGGCTCAACTTTGTACCAACAAACAGATATGATTGTTTTAACTGGCTGAAAGACATCAATCTGTTTTGTAGAAAACTAAAGTGGAAAAAATTCTTTGCAGCCAATAATAGACTTGAATGCGAAAGACTAGGTCTGGCTAATGAGGACGTAGAGGGGTATATGGCTCTGATGGGCCTATTGGAAGAAAATAGCCAGGATAATGATCTATGTCCTTTTACCAAACTTAAAAACAAAAGTAAGAAAATGCCACCACAAGGAGATGTCACCAGTATTGATATTTTTCTAAAACTGGTAGAGAGGGATCTACGGAAAATTCCCACGGGGCCATATGGTTCAAATTTGACACAGAGGGAACATGAAGCACTGTCCAGGCTTATGAAAAGTAATGATCTAGTCATCAAGCCCTCCGACAAAGGAGGTAACTTGGTGATTATGACAATTGAGGACTATTTACACATGTGCTATACTATATTGAGAGATACTGGCACATATGAAATAGTACCCAAAGATCCATCTCTCATCTATAAGCATGAGTTAGAGAATCTGCTGACAACAGCCAAAATGAGTAACCTGATATCTAAGAGTGAATTTGAATTTCTGTTACCAACTTATCCTCTTACCGCCACCTTTTACACAACACCTAAGGTGCATAAAGGGTTAAACCCAATTAAGGGACGGCCAATAGTATCAGGCTCTGACTCTCTAACACAAAACTGTGGTGTGTACATAGATGAAATTCTGAGACCATTTGTTCAAGCTCTTCCGTCCTACATTCGAGACACCTCAGATCTGCTACTTAAATTGGATGGCATACATGTGGCTGAGGGCTCCTTTTTGGCCTCGATAGATGTGGAGGCTCTCTATAGTAACATCCCACATGACTTAGGCCTGGCAGCAGTGAGCCACTTCTTAAAGACAAGAGCAACCCAATGTATGGCACACAATCGCTTTGTACTGGATCTCCTACACTTCACACTCACGAGAAATTATTTTATGTTTGACAGGAAGTACTTCCACCAGCTCAGGGGCACAGCGATGGGGAGTCCCTGCGCCCCATCGTATGCTAATTTGTTCCTGGGCTGGTGGGAGGAAACGATTGTCTTTCCTGATGATGTGAGGTGGTGGAATCAACATGTGGGGGTCTGGTACAGATTTATTGACGATGTCTTTATTATATGGCAGGGGACGCAGGAAGCCTTTGGTAACTTTATTCAACAACTAAATGAAAATGCCATAGGTATGCTTTTTACCTGCGAAATTAACTCACAAGCACTGTCATTTCTGGATGTATCTGTCCAGATAAATGGTGATGGCTCACTAAAAACACAGATCTTTCGTAAACCTACAAGTAGCAATAGCCTACTAAGATGGGAGAGCCACCATCCGCAAGCTCTCAAACGAGGTATTCCGAAAGGTCAGTTTTTAAGATTAAGAAGAAATTGCTCAGATACTAACACATTTATAGTTCAATCAGGGGATATGAAAAATCGCTTTAGGGAAAAAGGATACCCCAGAGGTGTTGTAGAGGCAGCTTTTAATCATGCCCTTATGCAGGACAGGAATGTTCTGTTACAAACTCAGAGCAAGAGACGAACTACTGATTTGGAGACCATCAGGATCATTGGTACCTATGATTGTCAGCATACAAGAGTGGCTAAGATCCTGGAAAAACATTGGGATGTTTTATCTGCTGACCCAGACTTGACCCATATGATTGGAACAAAGCCCCAAATAACATACAGAAAGGGCCTCTCTTTAAAAGATAATTTAGTGCATAGTCATTTTAAAAGACCTGCGATCGAGGGCACATGGCTTGACAGAAAAACCTGTGGTTTTTTCAAATGTGGCAACTGTGTCAATTGTAGACATATGAAACCATGTAAATCTATCACTAGCTCATCTACTGGTAAAGAATATTATCTTCGTGATTTTTCAAACTGTAAGACCAAAGGCGTAGTGTATATTGCTACCTGTGGGTGCCCTAAAGATTACGTGGGCAAAACGAAGAGGGAATTTAGGAGGAGAGTTGGTGAACACGTAGGCGATATAAAACATGGACGTGATACGCCTATCGCCAAACATATGAATGATACACATCGGGGCAATTTGCAGGAGATTGCTTTCAGTGTAATAGAGGTCTATACGCCAAATCCAAGAGGTGGCGACTTTGATAAACTGCTGTTGCAGAAAGAATGTGCATGGATCCACCGTATAAATTGTATAGCACCAGCTGGACTGAATGAAAACCAGTCATTTGCATGTTTTCTATAATAATCTATTCATCCTCTTCTTGGTTGATTTATATTTATTTATTTTTTATATTTTGTTTATTCATTTACTTACTACTCTTTGATTGATTTATCTTTTATCTATTTTGTTCCTTCTCGCGTTAATGAGGCCACTAAAAACTTACAAAAAACTTACTGAGTGCCCCTACTATGCGATTGTTGTTTCATGAAGGGCTACCTGGACTATTGTATCTATATACATATTTGCTATGTCACTTCTACTGACCCATGTTTATAGAGGGTATACGGTATCTACCGTTAATATCAACACTTATTTCTTACATATGTTATTCTTCCTCACAAATTATTTATATAGTAATATAAATGTAGCACTAGAAAAAAATATATTCAGTTTTTAATGATGCTTCATAGCGCTATGAACATATAGGGTTATAATCGGTGCCCTATCATTATTAATATATTAGACCTTCTATAATAAAGTATTTATATGACTAATTAGAGTGCGCTTATATAAGCTCCAGAACAGGTTCCCTTTGATTAGCATTATATTTATTAACATGATAGCAGCTATCTTCATGAACCTCCCGGTTACTTAGCAACCATAGACGCTTTGCAGTGATGCCGATGAGTCCGGCGCAGTGCTGCTGACGCGGATATGTGCGTCTTAGTGGGAACTTCCGGTTGTAGCAGAGCTTTGTTTAAGCATTAATACACACCTATTTGGGCATGCGCAATCATGGTCCTGGGTAGCGCTGACCACTTCCGGTCATGCGCTCTAGGGAAGGCGCGGCTATATGCGTTCCAGCTGGAATGTACGCCTAGTAAATACATATCTTCGGGCATGCGCAATCATGGTCTTGGGCAGCGCTGACCATTTCCGGTCATGCGCCCTATTGAAGGCGCGGTCATATGCGCTCCAGCTGAGACGCACGCCAAGCACAGCGAGGCTCAACTGGCGCACAAGAGATAACAGGAATCGGTATGCAGTACATTGAATGTATATACCAGAGTGGCCACAATAACATGGTGGCTAGTATATGCACAACATATACCTTTTAATAGACTCCTGTGTTAACTAAAGGTTCGATATAGCAGACATGCTAAAGATAGGGGGAGTCATGCCTCTAGTAGCTACTATTATCTATTAACTTCAGAATCTATATAAGTATGAGTGAGTTGGTTTTTCCATGACACATCCATACATCAAAGCCTCCTGATGATCCGTAAGGTGAAACGCGTAGAGGCGCACCATGACATCTTCTGAACTATGATGAGTACCCTTCTTAGTCTACTGCTCCATTGCACTGTTATTCATATATATGTGCCATAATAATCTTGATAAGAACCATAAAAGAGGCAGATAGTCCCATATAAGAGTGGTATATGATTGGTCTCTTGGGATAACGGCCTCTTTGAGAGAACTGCCTCTCTAAAATATTTCATATGAAATTATATATATGAGTGTTGTGATATTTTTGATTTGGTTATACACTCTATAGGTGCATTGTCAGTCTGTGACATGTGGTACTGATTATTTAATCAGTGTGTTTATCTATTCCTGCCTTTCCTGATATAAATTTATCAAATATATATATGAGTCTGTGGTACTGCTTTGAGCTACCCATAGGGCATCCAAGGGACAGCCGTCGCAGAGTGGGGGCGCCTATTCCGCTGCACAGTAGGGTGCCAACCTCCACAGCAAGGCAGGTACTGAGGCTAGGGAGCAGTATAGCTAGGAATATTTGTTCACTTTTTCAGCACTTTATTCTGCACTAATTTTGCACTTTGTATGTCTGTGTCTCTCACCCTATCAAACAAACATCTTTATATATATATTTCTTGCCCTACTTATCAGTGGGTAATTCTGATTATTTATTTACCCTTATCTTATTTCCTGTTGGATATTTGGCTGCCCGGCTGCTACACATTTATATATATAGGGCAGTAATAGGAGATTTAGGGTAAGTCGTCGTTGAGTGGGGGCGCCAATCTCGTTATATGTAGGGTGCCAACCTCCACTGTTAGGCAGTAGGCATCCAGTGTCCCCAGGATAGGACATTAGCTAGAGAGCACGGTTGTTAGTGTTGGTATGTCTGTGGTTGTGTTTTATGGTTTTAAATAATAAAGTATTGTTTTATATAGTAAATTGAGAGTTATAGGTTATTTGGTTACACTTTGATTCTCTCTTGACCTATAGGTATTATTTATTTCTGGTTTACATTATCAAATCCGTCAAAGGCTTAACAACGCCAGAAAAATTAGCTATGAAGCGACAGTAAAAATTAGCAAAACCCAAGAACTTCTGAAGACTCTTAACAGATGTAGGCTGCGTCCAGTCATGAATAGCCTTAACCTTGACTGGGTCCATCTCAATAGTAGAAGGAGAAAAAATGAAACAAAAAAAGAAATCTTCTGGACTCCAAAAATACATTTTGAGCCCTTCACAAATAAAGCATTGTCACGTAGGACCTGAAAGACCATCCTGACCTGCTTAACATGAGACTCCCAATCATCTGAAAAAAACAGAATATCATCCAGATACACAATCATAAACTTATCCAGATATTCACGGAAGATGTCATGCATAAAGGACTGAAAGACTGAAGGAGCATTAGAAAGTCCAAAAGGCATCACCAAGTACTCAAAATGGCCTTCCGGCATATTAAATGCAGTTTTCCATTCATCACCCTGTTTTATACGCACAAGGTTATACGCACCACGAAGATCTATCTTGGTGAACCAACTAGACCCCCTAATGCGAGCAAACAAATCAGTTAACAATGGCAAAGGATACTGAAATTTGACCGTAATTTTATTCAAAAGGCGATAATCAATACAGGGTCTCAGGGAACCATCCTTTTTAGCCACAAAAAAGAATCCTGCACCAAGAGGGGATGAGGACGGGCGAATATGTCCCTTCTCTAAAGACTCCTTTATATAACTCCGCATGGCAGCATGCTCCGGCACAGATAAATTGAAAAGTCGTCCCTTAGGAAACTTACTACCAGGAGTCAAATTTATAGCACAATCACAGTCCCTATGAGGAGGTAGAGAATTAAGTTTGGGCTCCTCAAATACCTCCTGGTAGTCTGACAAAAACGTAGGGACTTCAGAAGGAGTGGACGAAGCAATTGACACCACAGGAGCGTCACCATGAATTCCCTGACAACCCCAACTTGACACCGACATAGCTTTCCAATCCAGAACTGGATTATGAGTCTACAACCATGGTAGACCCAACACGACGACATCATGCAAATTATGCAGTACAAGAAAGCGAATCACCTCCCGATGAACAGGAGTCATGCACATGGTCACTTGTGTCCAGTACTGAGGTCTATTCGTAGCCAATGGTGTAGAATCAATTCCTCTTAGTGGAATAGGGAATTTTAAAGGCTCCAAATCAAAACCACAGCGCCTGGCAAATGACCAATCCATCAGACTCAGGGCGGCACCTGAATCTACAAAAGCATTAACCGGGTAAGATGACAGGGAACAAATCAGGGTAACAGACAAAATGAACTTAGGCTGTAAAGTACCAATGGTGACAGATTTATCAACCTTTTTTTTGCGCTTAGAGCATGCTGAGATAACATGAGCTGAGTCACCACAGTAAAAGCACAACCCATTTTGCCGTCTATAATTTTGCCGTTCACTTCTGGACAGAATTCTGTCACATTGCATAGATTCAGGTGTCTGTTCAGAAGACACCGCCAAATGGTGCACAGGTTTGCGCTCCCGCAAACGCCGATCAATCTGAATGGCCAGAGTCATTGACTCATTCAGACCTGCAGGCGTAGGGAACCCCACCATGACATTCTTAATGGCTTCAGAAAGACCTTCTCTGAAATTTGCAGCCAGGGCACACTCATTCCACTGAGTAAGCACCGACCATTTCCGAAATTTCTGGCAGTACACCTCTGCTTCATCTTGCCCCTGCGAGAGGGCCAATAATGTTTTTTCAGCCTGGTTCTCAAGATTAGGTTCCTCATAGAGCAATCCAAGGGCTAGAAAAAACGCATCTGAACTAAGCAATGCAGGATCCCCTGGCGCCAATGCGAAGGCCCAATCTTGGGGGTCACCACGCAAAAAGGAAATGATAATCTTAACTTGCTGAACGGCATCACCAGAGGAACGAGGTTTCAAAGAAAGAAACAACTTACAATTGTTCCTAAAATTCAGGAACCTAGATCTATCTCCAGAAAACAACTCCGGAATAGGTATTCTAGGCTCTGACATACGACTGTGAACAACAAAATCCTGAATACTTTGAACCCTAGCAGCAAGATGATCCAGACTGGAAGCCAAGCTCTGGACATCCATGTCAGCAGCTGAACTCAGAGCCACACCAAGATTAAGAGGAGGAGAGAAGCAGCCACAGCAGCTAGACACACGGCAAAAAAAAAAAAAAAAAAATTCTCAAGGCTTCTTTTCTCCTGCTTCTGCCATGCAATTAACACTTTCAGGCCAGCTGTACTGTTATGATCCCAAGTGGCGGAGGATCACAAATAGATCAGCAAGTGATTAAACTAAGGACGAGCTCTAGGGAGATGGTAACTGGACTGATCGCAAATCTGAACCTATCCAAAACAACTAGAGGTAGCCGGTGAACGTGCCTAAAAAATTCTTAGACGTCTCGAGCCAGCCTGAGGAACTAGTTACCCCTAAAGAGAAAGACCTCGCTTGCCTCCAGAGAAATAATCCCCAAAGATATAGAAGCCCCCAACAAATATTAACGGTGAAGTAAGAAGAAGGCACATACATAGGGATGAAATCAGATTCAGCAAAAGAGGCCCACTAGTACTAGAAAGCAGAAAATAGAGCAGGGGTCTATGCGATCAATAAAAAACCCTTACAAAATATCCATCCTGAGATTTCAAGAACCCACACACCAACTAACGGTGTGTGGGGAGAAACTCAGCCCACTAGAGCAACCAGCAAGCGAGGGAATTACATTTTAGCAAGCTGGAACAGAAAACATGATAAACACTGCTGATCAAAAAATGAGCAAACAAAACTTAGCTTATCCTGGATGGACTGGGAGCAAGGTAGTCAGAAGGAATCTGAGTAGCACTGATTACATCGACAGCCGGCCACAAGTGGAAGTAAAACAGAGCTATATAGGAACCTCCCAGAGGATAACGAACCAGCTGATAGCCAGAGACCAGCAGGATAACAAACAAAGCCACCAGGGGGAGCCCAAAGCAAAAGTCACACAATACCACCAGTGACCACAAGAGGGAGCCCGAAAACAGAGTTCACAACAGTAAGTATGGTTAAATGAAGAATATTAAAATACTTTTTTCCTAATGTGTGTTTTATTAACCCTTTACTAGTATTAGATTAATAATGGATAGGCGTCTTATTGACGCCTCTCCATTATTAACCCGGCTTAATGTCACCTTACAATAGCAAGGTGACATTAACCCCTTATTACCCCATATGCCACCGCTACATGGGATTGGGAAGAGAGGTGCTAAGTGCCGGAATTGGTGCATCTTACAGATGTGCCATTTCCGGGGCGGCTGCGGACTGGTATTTGTAGCTGGGGTGGGGCTAATATCCATGGCCCCTCTCTAGGCAATGAATATCAGCCCGCAGCTGTCTGCATAGCCTTTCTGGCTATAAAATATAGGGGGACCCCACATCATTTTTTTTGGAGTCCCCCTATTTTAATAGCCAGTAAAGGCTACGCAGACAGCTGCGGGCTGATATTCATAGCAGGCTACTGTCATAGCTGTTTTCGTTCTGACCCAACGTCAGACATGCCAGATCACCAGAGAGGCCAAATTGTTAAATTATGGCCATCATTTACAAGCGCTATTGGAGACAATGGACACTGCACACATGTTCTGTGAGCAAGTCACTTTTATCTGATGTAATGCAGCAAGATGCAGTATTTTATATTTATGGGAGAATAAGGATAAATTGTGTATACCAAGATCCCTGTTCCCAATTAAGGCGCAAGCAACACATGGCCCCACTCACGCCTCAAAAAGTCACATGTGTGCCATGGTAAATGCCTTCTGGATCACTCCTGGTTTCCGTTACGCAGCCGCAAAACTCGTACAATCATGCCTCATCTGTGCACAGCACAACCCAGATAAGACAGTAAAAGTCCCTAAGAAAGCGACACCCAGGCCTCTCTACCCATTTCAGAGACTGCAGATTCACTACATACAGCTACCCAAGGTTGGAGTGTATGAATACATCTTAGTATGTGTAGATCTCTTCTCTGGTTGGCCGGAAGCCTATCCGGTAAAATCTGCAAATGCTAAAACTACTGCAGACAAACTAATGAAAGAATTGATCTGCAGATATGGTGTCCCAGAAACCCTAGAAAGCAATAAGGGTACACACTTCACGGGAGAAATAATGAGAGAAGTCATGCAGGCCCTGGGAATACAGCAAGCATTTCATACACCATATAGACCACAAAGTAGTGCAAAAGTGGAGAGACTAAATGGGACACTTAAGTTGAAAATTCAAAAGGCCATGGCAGACACAGGAAAGAGCTCGGTAGAGTGCCTGTCTCTTGCACTCTTTTCAGTTAGACACACTCCAAATAGAAAGACAGGTTTGTCTCCTTTTGAAATCCTGTTTGGTAGTGCCCCAAAGACTGGTCTGTACTTCCCACAGGTGCTACAAATGCACCACGGTGTTATGACAGCTTATGTCCATGCCTTGCAGGAAAGACTTAATGTGGTGCATAAACATGTGTTTTTATCCATTCCAGATCCTAATGAAAGTGCAGATGTGCATCAGCTGAATCCGGGTGATTGGGTGGTTATGCGCAGACACGTGACAAGGAGCCTTGATCCATGATTTAACGGCCCCTTCCAAGTCCAGCTGACCACATCCACCTCAGTAAAACTTGAGGGAAAGCCCACCTGGATCCACACCAGTCACTGCAAGAAGGTCCTTTTACCAGCAGAATGACTGTTCTCCTAATAACCTTGCTGGCAGTGACAGGATTACTGCATTTTACAAAGACACAGGATAAACTTTTAAATGTTGACTGGGACAACAAGCTTATTCGACATCATGCTCTTCTTATAAAGGACATGGAAGGGCAGAAACCAAAAGACTGTTGGATCTACACACACAGCCCAGTATCTGCAAGGACTATGCCATACTTAGCCTTACCTTTGGAGCCATGGCAGGTACTGACCCCACAATGCATACACAATGAGACTTGGACTCAATCTAGGTTTTGGGGAAAAGATGTGCCCTGTGATATATCTGCCTCATTGGCTATGATTGGATGGACCACTAATCCCTGGTTTCAGTTTAATATAACACGGCCTAAGGTACAAATGTGGTGGCCGGTAGAGTTGAGCGACTTTTACTTTTTTAGGATCGAGTTGGGTTTCGTGAAACACGACTTTCTCAAAAGTCGAGTCGGGTAAAATCGGCTGATTATTGCGAAAAGTCGGGGGCCGACTGAAACACGAAACCCAATGCAAGTCAATGGGGAATCAAAGTCGGCAGTGAGTGGAGGACAGGAAAACACCTACAGAGCCCATTTTAATGCCCAAAACATCAATTCCTATTACTTAAGCTTGTCAATCTTAATTTACTTTATAATAATAGTTACGCATTGAAAACGGGGGGTCATTTGGCTAAAGTTATTGGGGGGTAGGGCTGGCTCAAGATTTTCTTGGGCCCAGGAAACGCAGAATACGTCACGGCGGTGGAGCAGGGAGAGGTAAGTATTTCAACTTTGCAAGTGCTGTGATCCTGAGCAAGCAGGGGGGGCCCACTAGTTGGCATTGGCACAGGGCCCCTCATAGTACGGCGGTGTGTTTGACGGCGGGCGGCGCCTCCCACTGCCAGAGACACTTTTGCGTACTATGAGGGGCCCTGTGCCAGTGCCAATGGGTATGCCCCCCACCTGATGAAGGAACCTGCACTTTCATCTGCACCTTCCTCTTTGTCCCCGTGTAAGGCTGGTTTCACATTTGCGTTTTTTGCCGCTGCGTTTTACCGCAAAAAAAGCATGCGTTTTTTTTTCTATATTTAACATTAAAAACACATGCGTTATTTTTGCATGCGTTTTGCCACGTTTGATGACGCATGCTTCGTTTGTATGCTTGCGTTTTGTTGCGGAAATGCAACATGTAGTAATTTCTAGAGGCGATTTTTGCGGCAAAAAAACGTATTGCTGTCTATGTAAACGCATGCGTTTTTAAGCACATGCGTTTGTTTGCGTGTAAAACGCATGCGTTTTTATAGAAAAAAACAAGAATACACACTGATAAGCCACCCCCACCATCAAGGTGATAAAGGGATCCAAACCCTAACCCTACCCCTAACCCTACCCCTAACCCTAGGGATCCTAACCCTAACCCTACCCCTAACCCTAACCCTACCCCTAACCCTACCCCTAACCCTAGGGATCCTAACCCTAACCCTACCCCTAACCCTACCCCTAACCCTACCCCTAACCCTACCCCTAACCCTAGGGATCCTAACCCTAACCCTACCCCTAACCCTACCCCTAACCCTAACCCTAGGGATCCTAACCATAACCCTACCCCTAACCCTAACCCTAGCTATTTCTATTTATAGTGGGTTTTCTTGTTGATTTTGATGATTGGCAGCTGTCACACACTTCTCAGCATACGTTTCAAAAACGCAAACGCAGGAAAAAACGCCGCGTTTTTTTTACAGCATGCAAAAACACATGTGTCTAAAAATGCAGCGTTTGCACGCGTTTTTTCACCACCTGCGTTTGCGTTAAATACGCTGCGTTTTTAAACGCAAATGTGAAACTAGCCTAAGGTGTTATAGTATGCGGGAAGGGGAACCTGACTTTCAGCAGGGTCAGATTCTGGCTGTGTAGAGTGCAAGGGGAATGTAGTGGTCTGGGTCAATGTACCAACAGACTCATCTAGCAGTGGCTGGGCAATGGGCAAGATGAGGAGGAAACACAGATATAGGCCCAAAGTAAAAAGGTAGGCTAAAAGCAGTTCAAAATTGGTAACAGGAGTACACAGGCGGCATGGTTTTGTTCAGTGGTGGAAACTGTAAGGAGTGGCGCACACAGACACAGGTAGTAGGACTAAAATAAAAAGTAGGCTAAAAGCAGTTCAAAATTGGTAACAGGAGTACACAGGCGGCATAGCTTTGTTCAGTGGAGGACAACTGTAAGGACTGGCTGACACCGTTACTAGGCCCAAATAAGTAAGTAGGCTAAATGCAGTTCAAAATTGGTAACAGGAGTACACAGGCGGCATAGCTTTGTTCAGTGGAGGACAACTGTAAGGACTGGCTGACACAGTTACTAGGCCCAAATAAGTAAATAGGCTAAATGCAGTTCAAAATTGGTAACAGGAGTACACAGGCGGCATAGCTTTGTTCAGTGGAGGACAACTGTAAGGACTGGCTGACACAATTACTAGGCTCAAATAAGTAAGTAGGCTAAATGCAGTTCAAAATTCGTAACAGGAGTACACAGGTAGCATAGCTTTGTTCAGTGGAGGACAACTGTAAGGACTGGCTGACACAGTTACTAGGCCCAAATAAGTAGGTAGGCTAAATGCAGTTCAAAATTGGTTAACAGGAGTACACAGGCGGCATAGCTTTGTTCAGTGGAGGACAACTGTAAGGACTGGCTGACACAGTTACTAGGCCCAAATAAGTAAGTAGGCTAAATGCAGTTCAAAATTGGTAACAGGAGTACACAGGCGGCATAGCTTTGTTCAGTGGAGGACAACTGTAAGGACTGGCTGACACAGTTACTAGGCCAAATATGTAAGTAGGCTAAATGCAGTTCAAAATTGGTAACAGGAGTACACAGGCGGCATAGCTTTGTTGAGTGGAGGACAACTGTAAGGACTGGCTGACACAGTTACTAGGCCCAAATAAGTAAGTAAGCTAAATGCAGTTCAAAATTGGTAACATGAGTACACATTTTGCATAGCTATGTTCAGTGGAGGACAACTGTAAGGACTGGCTGACACAGTTACTAGGCCCAAATAAGTAAGTAGGCTAAATGCAGTTCAAAATTGGTAACAGGAGTACACAGGCGGCATAGCTTTGTTCAGTGGAGGACAACTGTATGGACTGGCTGACAGTTACTAGGCCCAAATAAGTAAGTAGGCTAAATGTAGTTCAAAATTGGTAACAGGAGTACACAGGCGGCATTGCTTTGTTCAGTGGAGGACAACTGTAAGGACTGGCTGACACAGTTACTAGGCCAAATAAGTAAGTAGGCTAAATGCAGTTCAAAATTGGTAACAGGAGTACACAGGCGGCATTGCTTTGTTCAGTGGAGGACAACTGTAAGGAGTGGCGCAGACAGACACAGGTAGTAAGCCTAAAATAAAAAAGTAGGCTAAATGCAGTTCAAAATTGGTAACAGGAGTACACAGGCGGCATAGATTTGTTCAGTGGAGGACAACTGTAAGGACTGGCTGACACAGTTACTAGGCGCAAATAAGTAAGTAGGCTAAATGCAGTTCAAAATTGGTAACATGAGTACACATGCGGCATAGCTTTGTTCAGTGGAGGACAACTGTAAGTACTGGCTGACACAGTTACTAGGCCCAAATAAGTACGTAAGCTAAATGCAGTTCAAAATTGGTAACATGAGTACACATTTTGCATAGCTATGTTCAGTGGAGGACAACTGTAAGGACTGGCTGACACAGTTACTAGGCCCAAATAAGTAAGTAGGCTAAATGTAGTTCAAAATTGGTAACAGGAGTACACAGGCGGCATAGCTTTGTTGAGTGGAGGACAACTGTAAGGACTGGCTGACACAGTTACTAGGCCCAAATAAGTAAGTAGGCTAAATGCAGTTCAAAATTGGTAACAGGAGTACACAGGCGGCATAGCTTTGTTCAGTGGAGGACAACTGTAAGGACTGGCTGACACAATTACTAGGCTCAAATAAGTAAGTAGGCTAAATGCAGTTCAAAATTCGTAACAGGAGTACACAGGTAGCATAGCTTTGTTCAGTGGAGGACAACTGTAAGGACTGGCTGACACAGTTACTAGGCCCAAATAAGTAGGTAGGCTAAATGCAGTTCAAAATTGGTTAACAGGAGTACACAGGCGGCATAGCTTTGTTCAGTGGAGGACAACTGTAAGGACTGGCTGACACAGTTACTAGGCCCAAATAAGTAAGTAGGCTAAATGCAGTTCAAAATTGGTAACAGGAGTACACAGGCGGCATAGCTTTGTTCAGTGGAGGACAACTGTAAGGACTGGCTGACACAGTTACTAGGCCCAAATAAGTAAGTAAGCTAAATGCAGTTCAAAATTGGTAACATGAGTACACATTTTGCATAGCTATGTTCAGTGGAGGACAACTGTAAGGACTGGCTGACACAGTTACTAGGCCCAAATAAGTAAGTAGGCTAAATGCAGTTCAAAATTGGTAACAGGAGTACACAGGCGGCATAGCTTTGTTCAGTGGAGGACAACTGTATGGACTGGCTGACAGTTACTAGGCCCAAATAAGTAAGTAGGCTAAATGTAGTTCAAAATTGGTAACA
The DNA here is from genome assembly GCF_051348905.1 of Ranitomeya variabilis. Lineage (NCBI taxonomy): Eukaryota > Metazoa > Chordata > Amphibia > Anura > Dendrobatidae > Ranitomeya > Ranitomeya variabilis. Next base: position 513,400,596 of record NC_135233.1, on the reverse strand, counting down.
GGAGTACACAGGCGGCATTGCTTTGTTCAGTGGAGGACAACTGTAAGGACTGGCTGACACAGTTACTAGGCCAAATAAGTAAGTAGGCTAAATGCAGTTCAAAATTGGTAACAGGAGTACACAGGCGGCATAGCTTTGTTCAGTGGAGGACAACTGTATGGACTGGCTGACACAGTTACTAGGCCCAAATAAGTAAGTAGGCTAAATGCAGTTCAAAATTGGTAACAGGAGTACACAGGCGGCATTGCTTTGTTCAGTGGAGGACAACTGTAAGGAGTGGCGCAGACAGACACAGGTAGTAAGCCTAAAATAAAAAAGTAGGCTAAATGCAGTTCAAAATTGGTAACAGGAGTACACAGGCGGCATAGATTTGTTCAGTGGAGGACAACTGTAAGGACTGGCTGACACAGTTACTAGGCGCAAATAAGTAAGTAGGCTAAATGCAGTTCAAAATTGGTAACATGAGTACACATGCGGCATAGCTTTGTTCAGTGGAGGACAACTGTAAGTACTGGCTGACACAGTTACTAGGCCCAAATAAGTACGTAAGCTAAATGCAGTTCAAAATTGGTAACATGAGTACACATTTTGCATAGCTATGTTCAGTGGAGGACAACTGTAAGGACTGGCTGACACAGTTACTAGGCCCAAATAAGTAAGTAGGCTAAATGTAGTTCAAAATTGGTAACAGGAGTACACAGGCGGCATAGCTTTGTTGAGTGGAGGACAACTGTAAGGACTGGCTGACACAGTTACTAGGCCCAAATAAGTAAGTAGGCTAAATGCAGTTCAAAATTGGTAACAGGAGTACACAGGCGGCATAGCTTTGTTCAGTGGAGGACAACTGTAAGGACTGGCTGACACAATTACTAGGCTCAAATAAGTAAGTAGGCTAAATGCAGTTCAAAATTCGTAACAGGAGTACACAGGTAGCATAGCTTTGTTCAGTGGAGGACAACTGTAAGGACTGGCTGACACAGTTACTAGGCCCAAATAAGTAGGTAGGCTAAATGCAGTTCAAAATTGGTTAACAGGAGTACACAGGCGGCATAGCTTTGTTCAGTGGAGGACAACTGTAAGGACTGGCTGACACAGTTACTAGGCCCAAATAAGTAAGTAGGCTAAATGCAGTTCAAAATTGGTAACAGGAGTACACAGGCGGCATAGCTTTGTTCAGTGGAGGACAACTGTAAGGACTGGCTGACACAGTTACTAGGCCAAATATGTAAGTAGGCTAAATGCAGTTCAAAATTGGTAACAGGAGTACACAGGCGGCATAGCTTTGTTGAGTGGAGGACAACTGTAAGGACTGGCTGACACAGTTACTAGGCCCAAATAAGTAAGTAAGCTAAATGCAGTTCAAAATTGGTAACATGAGTACACATTTTGCATAGCTATGTTCAGTGGAGGACAACTGTAAGGACTGGCTGACACAGTTACTAGGCCCAAATAAGTAAGTAGGCTAAATGCAGTTCAAAATTGGTAACAGGAGTACACAGGCGGCATAGCTTTGTTCAGTGGAGGACAACTGTATGGACTGGCTGACAGTTACTAGGCCCAAATAAGTAAGTAGGCTAAATGTAGTTCAAAATTGGTAACAGGAGTACACAGGCGGCATTGCTTTGTTCAGTGGAGGACAACTGTAAGGACTGGCTGACACAGTTACTAGGCCAAATAAGTAAGTAGGCTAAATGCAGTTCAAAATTGGTAACAGGAGTACACAGGCGGCATAGCTTTGTTCAGTGGAGGACAACTGTAAGGACTGGCTGACACAGTTACTAGGCCCAAATAAGTAAGTAGGCTAAATGCAGTTCAAAATTGGTAACAGGAGTACACAGGCGGCATTGCTTTGTTCAGTGGAGGACAACTGTAAGGAGTGGCGCAGACAGACACAGGTAGTAAGCCTAAAATAAAAAAGTAGGCTAAATGCAGTTCAAAATTGGTAACAGGAGTACACAGGCGGCATAGATTTGTTCAGTGGAGGACAACTGTAAGGACTGGCTGACACAGTTACTAGGCGCAAATAAGTAAGTAGGCTAAATGCAGTTCAAAATTGGTAACATGAGTACACAGGCGGCATAGCTTTGTTCAGTGGAGGACAACTGTAAGTACTGGCTGACACAGTTACTAGGCCCAAATAAGTAAGTAAGCTAAATGCAGTTCAAAATTGGTAACATGAGTACACATTTTGCATAGCTATGTTCAGTGGAGGACAACTGTAAGGACTGGCTGACACAGTTACTAGGCCCAAATAAGTAAGTAGGCTAAATGTAGTTCAAAATTGGTAACAGGAGTACACAGGCGGCATAGCTTTGTTGAGTGGAGGACAACTGTAAGGACTGGCTGACACAGTTACTAGGCCCAAATAAGTAAGTAGGATAAATGCAGTTCAAAATTGGTAACAGGAGTACATAACTGTAAGGAGTGGCGCAGACAGACATAGGTAGTAAGCCTAAAATAAAAAAGTAGGCTAAATGCAGTTCAAAATTGGTAACAGGAGTACACTGGCGGCATAGATTTGTTCAGTGGAGGACAACTGTAAGGACTGGCTGACACAGTTACTAGGCCCAAATAAGTAAGTAGGCTAAATGCAGTTCAAAATTGGTAACATGAGTACACAGGCGGCATAGCTTTGTTCAGTGGAGGACAACTGTAAGTACTGGCTGACACAGTTACTAGGCCCAAATAAGTAAGTAAGCTAAATGCAGTTCAAAATTGGTAACATGAGTACACATTTTGCACAGCTATGTTCAGTGGAGGACAACTGTAAGGACTGGCTGACACAGTTACTAGGCCCAAATAAGTAAGTAGGCTAAATGTAGTTCAAAATTGGTAACATGAGTACACAGGCGGCATAGCTTTGTTGAGTGGAGGACAACTGTAAGGACTGGCTGACACAGTTACTAGGCCCAAATAAGTAAGTAGGCTAAATGCAGTTCAAAATTGGTAACAGGAGTACACAGGCGGCATTGCTTTGTTCAGTGGAGGACAACTGTAAGGAGTGGCGCAGACAGACACAGGTAGTAAGCCTAAAATAAAAAAGTAGGCTAAATGCAGTTCAAAATTGGTAACAGGAGTACACAGGCGGCATAGATTTTTTCAGTGGAGGACAACTGTAAGGACTGGCTGACACAGTTACTAGGCCCAAATAAGTAAGTAGGCTAAATGCAGTTCAAAATTGGTAACATGAGTACACAGGCGGCATAGCTTTGTTCAGTGGAGGACAACTGTAAGTACTGGCTGACACAGTTACTAGGCCCAAATAAGTAAGTAAGCTAAATGCAGTTCAAAATTGGTAACATGAGTACACATTTTGCATAGCTATGTTCAGTGGAGGACAACTGTAAGGACTGGCTTACACAGTTACTAGGCCCAAATAAGTAAGTAGGCTAAATGTAGTTCAAATTTGGTAACAGGAGTACACAGGCGGCATTGCTTTGTTCAGTGGAGGACAACTGTAAGGACTGGCTGACACAGTTACTAGGCCAAATAAGTAAGTAGGCTAAATGCAGTTCAAAATTGGTAACAGGAGTACACAGGCGGCATAGCTTTGTTCAGTGGAGGACAACTGTATGGACTGGCTGACAGTTACTAGGCCCAAATAAGTAAGTAGGCTAAATGTAGTTCAAAATTGGTAACAGGAGTACACAGGCGGCATTGCTTTGTTCAGTGGAGGACAACTGTAAGGACTGTCTGACACAGTTACTAGGCCAAATAAGTAAGTAGGCTAAATGCAGTTCAAAATTGGTAACAGGAGTACACAGGCGGCATAGCTTTGTTCAGTGGAGGACAACTGTAAGGACTGGCTGACACAGTTACTAGGCCCAAATAAGTAAGTAGGCTAAATGCAGTTCAAAATTGGTAACAGGAGTACACAGGCGGCATTGCTTTGTTCAGTGGAGGACTGTTATGGTTTCCAATGGCAAGGAAACATCAGAAGCACAGAATAAACGGACAAGCTCTCGGGTGATGGAAACTAGAGCTGACCGCGATGCTAAACCTACACACCACACTAGAAGTAGCCAGGGGGCATTCCTGCGTTGTCTCTAGATGCCGCGCGCCAGCCGGAGAACTAACTACCCCTGGTAGAAGAAAACACAGTCCTGGCTTGCCTCCAGAGAATGTCCCCACAGGAGATAGCAGCCCCCCACATATAATAACGGTGAGAGCAGATGAAAAGACACACGTAGTATGAAAGCAGATTTAGCACAGAGAGGCCCGCTAACTAAATAGCAGAAAGATACAACAGAGGACTTCGCGGTCAGCTGCAAAACCCTTCAAAACACCATCCTGAAATTACCTTAACTCATGTGACAACTCATGCCACTGGAGTGGTAATTTCAGCCCAACAAGAGCTTCCAGCTGCAGAGATTCACATAAGTGCAAACTGGACAAAACATACAAAAATAGACTTAAGGACTAAAGTGTCCAACTTAGCTGAGCAGAAAACTGGGAGCAGGAACATGCAACAGAATCACTCTGGATACATTGATGGCCAGCATTAGAATGACTGAGGAGCAAGGTTAAATAGGATACTCCCACATCCTGATAGGAACAGGTGAACTGAGAAGGCAAAGCTTGCAGGACACCAGTACCACAAGAGACCACCGGGGGAGCCCACGAACCGAATCACAACAGTACCCCCCCCTTAAGGAGGGGGCACCGAACCCTCACAAGAACCACCAGGGCGATCTGGATGAGCCCTATGAAAGGCACGGACCAAATCAGAAGCATGAACATCAGAAGCTGTAACCCAAGAATTATCCTCTTGACCGTAGCCCTTCCATTTCACCAGATATTGAAGTCTCCGTCTGGAAACACGGGAGTCCAAGATTTTCTCCACCACGTACTCCAATTCACCCTCAACCAGCACAGGAGCAGGAGGCTCAACAGAAGGCACAAGTGGTACCTCATACCTCCGCAATAATGACCGATGGAAGACATTATGGATAGCAAAGGATGCTGGGAGGTCCAAACGAAAAGACACAGGGTTAAGAATTTCCAAAATCTTATAAGGACCGATGAACCGAGGCTTAAACTTAGGAGAAGAGACCCTCATAGGGACAAAACGGGAGGACAACCACACCAAGTCCCCAACACGAAGACGAGGACCCACACGACGATGGCGATTAGCAAAACGTTGAGTCCTCTCCTGGGACAACTCCAAATTGTCCACCACCTGCCCCCAAATACGATGCAACCTATCCACCATGGTATCCACTCCAGGACAATCCGAAGACTCCACCTGACCAGATGAAAAACGAGGATGGAACCCTGAATTGCAAAAGAAAGGGGAGACCAAAGTGGCAGAACTGGCCCGATTATTAAGGGCGAACTCAGCCAACGGCAAAAAGGAGACCCAGTCATCCTGATCAGCAGACACGAAACACCTCAAATAAGTCTCCAAGGTCTGATTAGTACGTTCCGTCTGGCCATTTGTCTGGGGATGAAATGCAGACGAAAAAGACAAATCAATGCCCATCCTGGCACAAAACGCCCGCCAAAATCTGGACACAAACTGGGATCCCCTGTCGGAAACGATATTCTCCGGAATACCATGCAGCCGAACCACATTCTGAAAAAACAGGGGCACCAACTCAGATGAGGAAGGCAGCTTGGGCAAGGGCACCAAATGAACCATCTTAGAAAAGCGGTCACACACCACCCAAATGACGGACATCTTCTGAGAAACAGGGAGATCAAAAATAAAATCCTTAGAGATGTGTGTCCAAGGCCTCTTAGGAACAGGCAAGGGCAACAACAACCCACTAGCCCGAGAACAACAAGGCTTGGCCCGAGCACAAACATCGCAAGACTGCACAAAAGTACGCACGTCCCGAGACAGGGAAGGCCACCAGAAGGACCTAGCCACCAAATCTCTGGTACCAAAAATTCCCGGATGACCTGCCAACGCAGAAGAATGAACCTCCGAGATGACTCCATTGGTCCACTCATCCGGCACAAACAATCTACCAGGCGGACAACGATCAGGCCGATCCGCCTGAAACTCTTGTAAAGCACGTCGCAGGTCTGGGAAGACAGCAGACAATATCACCCCATCCTTAAGTATACCCGTAGGTTTAGAATCACCAGGGGAATCAGGTTCAAAACTCCTAGAAAGGGCATCCGCCTTCACATTCTTAGTACCTGGCAGATACGAAACCACAAAATTAAACCGGGAGAAAAACAACGACCAGCGCGCCTGTCTAGGATTCAGACGTCTGGCCGACTCAAGATAAATCAAATTTTTGTGATCAGTCAAGACCACCACCTGATGTTTAGCACCCTCAAGCCAATGACGCCACTCCTCGAATGCCCACTTCATCGCCAAAAGCTCCCGATTACCGACGTCATAATTTCGCTCGGGGGGCGAAAATTTTCGAGAAAAGAACGCACAAGGTCTCATCACTGAACAATCTGAACTTTTCTGCGACAAAACCGCCCCCGCTCCGATCTCGGAAGCATCAACTTCCACCTGAAAAGGAAGAGAAACATCAGGCTGGCACAACACCGGAGCAGAAGAAAAACGGCGCTTAAGCTCCCGAAAGGCCTCCACAGCAGCAGGAGACCAATCTGCAACATCAGCACCCTTTTTAGTCAAATCAGTCAAAGGCCTGACAACGCTAGAAAAACCAGTTATGAATCGACGATAAAAGTTAGCAAAGCCCAAAAATTTCTGAAGGCCCTTAAGAGAAGTCGGTTGCATCCAGTCACAAATAGCCCGAACCTTCACAGGATCCATCTCAATAGAAGAGGGGGAAAAAATGTACCCCAAAAAAGAAATCTTCTGAACCCCAAAAACACACTTTGAACCTTTAACAAACAGAGAATTGGTCCGCAAAACCTGAAAAACCCTCCTAACTTGTTGAACATGAGATTCCCAGTCATCCGAAAAAATCAAGATATCGTCCAAATACACAATCATAAATTTATCCAGATATTCACGGAAAATATTGTGCATAAAAGACTGAAAGAC